>NW_026782523.1:0-558574 GCF_031769215.1 Ylistrum balloti | reverse complement strand
AATAACCCTAGTAACTCTAACATACAGTCATATCTACAATAACCCTAGTAATTCTAACACAGTATATATCTACAATAACCCTAGTAACTCTAACATACAGTCATATCTACAATAACCCTAGTAATTCTAACACAGTATCATATCACAATAACCCTAGTAATTCTAACACAGTATCATATCTACAATAACCCTAGTAATTCTAACACAGTATCATATCTACAATAACCCTAGTAATTCTAACACAGTATCATATCTACAATAACCCTAGTAATTCTAACACAGTATCATATCTACAATAACCCTAGTAATTCTAACACAGTATCATATCATATCTACAATAACCCTAGTAATTCTAACACAGTATCATATCTACAATAACCCTAGTAATTCTAACACAGTATCATATCTACAATAACCCTAGTAATTCTAACACAGTATCATATCTACAATAACCCTAGTAATTCTGAAATACAGTCATATCTACAATAACCCTAGTAATTCTAACACAGTATCATATCTACAATAACCCTAGTAATTCTAACACAGTATCATATCTACAATAACCCTAGTAATTCTAACACAGTATCATATCTACAATAACCCTAGTAATTCTAACACAGTATCATATCTACAATAACCCTAGTAATTCTAACACAGTATCATATCTACAATAACCCTAGTAATTCTAACACAGTATCATATCTACAATAACCCTAGTAATTCTAACACAGTATCATATCTACAATAACCCTAGTAATTCTAACATACAGTCATATCTACAATAACCCTAGTAATTCTAACATACAATCATATCTACACAATAACCCTAGTAATTCTAACATACAGTCATATCTACAATAACCCTAGTAATTCTAACACAGTATCATATCTACAATAACCCTAGTAATTCTAACACAGTATCATATCTACAATAACCCTAGTAACTCTAACATACAGTCATATCTACAATAACCCTAGTAATTCTAACACAGTATCATATCTACAATAACCCTAGTAATTCTAACACAGTATCATATCTACAATAACCCTAGTAACTCTAACATACAGTCATATCTACAATAACCCTAGTAATTCTAACACAGTATCATATCTACAATAACCCTAGTAATTCTAACACAGTATCATATCTACAATAACCCTAGTAATTCTAACACAGTATCATATCTACAATAACCCTAGTAATTCTGAAATACAGTCATATCTACAATAACCCTAGTAATTCTAACACAGTATCATATCTACAATAACCCTAGTAATTCTAACACAGTATCATATCTACAATAACCCTAGTAATTCTAACACAGTATCATATCTACAATAACCCTAGTAACTCTAACATACAGTCATATCTACAATAACCCTAGTAACTCTAACACAGTATCATATCTACAATAACCCTAGTAATTCTAACACAGTATCATATCTACAATAACCCTAGTAATTCTAACACAGTATCATATCTACAATAACCCTAGTAATTCTAACACAGTATCATATCTACAATAACCCTAGTAATTCTAACACAGTATCATATCTACAATAACCCTAGTAATTCTAACACAGTATCATATCTACAATAACCCTAGTAATCAACATACAGTATATCTACAATAACCCTAGTAATTCTAACACAGTATCATATCTACAATAACCCTAGTAACTCTAACATACAGTCATATCTACAATAACCCTAGTAACTCTAACACAGTATCATATCTACAATAACCCTAGTAATTCTAACACAGTATCATATCTACAATAACCCTAGTAACTAACACAGTATCATATCTACAATAACCCTAGTAACTCTAACACAGTATCAAATCTACAATAACCCTAGTAATTCTAACACAGTATCATATCTACAATAACCCTAGTAATTCTAACACAGTATCATATCTACAATAACCCTAGTAATTCTAACACAGTATATATCTACAATAACCCTAGTAACTCTAACACAGTCATATCTACAATAACCCTAGTAATTCTAACACAGTATCATATCTACAATAACCCTAGTAACTCTAACATACAGTCATATCTACAATAACCCTAGTAATTCTAACACAGTATCATATCTACAATAACCCTAGTAACTCTAACATACAGTCATATCTACAATAACCCTAGTAATTCTAACACAGTATCATATCTACAATAACCCTAGTAATTCTAACACAGTATCATATCTACAATAACCCTAGTAATTCTAACACAGTATCATATCTACAATAACCCTAGTAATTCTAACACAGTATCATATCTACAATAACCCTAGTAACTCTAACACAGTCATATCTACAATAACCCTAGTAATTCTAACACAGTATCATATCTACAATAACCCTAGTAATTCTAACACAGTATCTACAATAACCCTAGTAATTCTAACACAGTATCATATCTACAATAACCCTAGTAATTCTAACATACAGTCATATATCTACAATAACCCTAGTAATTCTAACACAGTATCATATCTACAATAACCCTAGTAATTCTAACACAGTATCATATCTACAATAACCCTAGTAACTCTAACATACAGTCATATCTACAATAACCCTAGTAATTCTAACACAGAATCATATCTACAATAACTAGTAACTCTATCATTCAGTCATATCTACAATAACCCTAGTAATTCTAACACAGTATCATATCTACAATAACCCTAGTAATTCTAACACAGTATCATATCTACAATAACCCTAGTAATTCTAACACAGTATCATATCTACAATAACCCTAGTAATTCTAACACAGTATCATATCACAATAACCCTAGTAACTCTAACATACAGTAATATCTACAATAACCCTAGTAACTCTAACATACAGTCATATCTACAATAACCCTAGTAATCATAACAATAACAGTAACTCATATCATACAATAACCCTAGTAATTCTAACACAGTCATATCTACAATAACCCTAGTAATTCTAACACAGTATCATATCTACAATAACCCTAGTAATTCTAACACAGTATCATATCTACAATAACCCTAGTAACTCTAACACAGTATATCTACAATAACCCTAGTAATTCTAACACAGTATCATATCTACAATAACCCTAGTAATTCTAACACAGTATCATATCTACAATAACCCTAGTAATTCTAACACAGTATCATATCTACAATAACCCTAGTAATTCTAAATTCTAACACAGTATCATATCTACAATAACCCTAGTAATTCTAACACAGTATCATATCTACAATAACCCTAGTAACTCTAACACAGTATCATATCTACAATAACCCTAGTAACTCTAACATACAGTTATATCTACAATAACCCTAGTAACTCTAACATACAGTATATATCTACAATAACCCTAGTAACTCTAACACAGTATCATATCTACAATAACCCTAGTAATTCTAACACAGTATCATATCTACAATAACCCTAGTAACTCTAACATACAGTCATATCTACAATAACCCTAGTAACTCTAACATACAGTCATATCTACAATAACCCTAGTAATTCTAACATACAGTCATATCTACAATAACCCTAGTAACTCTAACATACAGTCATATCTACAATAACCCTAGTAACTCTAACACAGTCTACAATAACCCTAGTAATTCTAACACAGTCATATCTACAATAACCCTAGTAATTCTAACACAGTATCATATCTACAATAACCCTAGTAACTCTAACATACAGTCATATCTACAATAACCCTAGTAATTCTAACACAGTATCATATCTACAATAACCCTAGTAATTCTAACACAGTATCATATCTACAATAACCCTAGTAATTCTAACACAGTATCATATCTACAATAACCCTAGTAATTCTAACACAGTATCATATCTACAATAACCCTAGTAATTCTAACACAGTCTACAATAACCCTAGTAACTCTAACACAGTCATATCTACAATAACCCTAGTAATTCTAACACAGTATCATATCTTCAATAACCCTAGTAATTCTAACACAGTATCATATCTACAATAACCCTAGTAATTATGAAATACAGTCATATCTACAATAACCCTAGTAATTCTAACACAGTATCATATCTACAATAACCCTAGTAATTCTAACACAGTATCATATCTACAATAACCCTAGTAATTCTAACATACAGTCATATCTACAATAACCCTAGTAATTCTAACACATATCTACAATAACCCTAGTAATTCTAACACAGTATCATATCTACAATAACCCTAGTAATTCTAACACAGTATCATATCTACAATAACCCTAGTAATTCTCAGTATATCTACAATAACCCTAGTAATTCTAACACAGTATCATATCTACAATAACCCTAGTAACTCTAACATACAGTCATATCTAACCCTAGTAATTCTAACACAGTATCATATCTACAATAACCCTAGTAACTCTAACATACAGTCATATCTAACACAGTATCATATCTACAATAACCCTAGTAATTCTAACACAGTATCATATCTACAATAACCCTAGTAACTCTAACATACTAGTAACCCTTCTAACACAGTATCAATAACCCTAGTAATTCTAACACAGTATCATATCTACAATAACCCTAGTAATTCTAACACAGTATCATATCTACAATAACCCTAGTAATTCTAACACAGTATCATATCTACAATAACCCTAGTAACTCTAACATACAGTCATATCTACAATAACCCTAGTAATTCTAACACAGTATCATATCTACAATAACCCTAGTAATTCTAACACAGTATCATATCTACAATAACCCTAGTAATTCTAACACAGTAATATCTACAATAACCCTAGTAATTCTAACACAGTATCATATCTACAATAACCCTAGTAATTCTAACACAGTATCATATCTACAATAACCCTAGTAATTCTAACACAGTATCATATCTACAATAACCCTAGTAACTCTAACATACAGTTATATCTACAATAACCCTAGTAACTCTAACACAGTATCATATCTACAATAACCCTAGTAACTCTAACATACAGTCATATCTACAATAACCCTAGTAACTTCTAACATACAGTCATATCTACAATAACCCTAGTAACTTAACTAACAATACCCTAGTAATTCATATCTACAATAACCCTAGTAATTCTAACACAGTATCATATCTACAATAACCCTAGTAACTCTAACATACAGTCATATCTACAATAACCCTAGTAATTCTAACACAGTATCATATCTACAATAACCCTAGTAACTCTAACATACAGTCATATCTACAATAACCCTAGTAATTCTAACACAGTATATCTATAACCCTAGTAATTCTAACATAGTTTCATATCTACAATAACCCTAGTAATTCTAACACAGTATCATATCTACAATAACCCTAGTAATTCTAACACAGTATCATATCTACAATAACCCTAGTAATTCTAACACAGTATCATATCTACAATAACCCTAGTAACAACACAGTATATCTACAATAACCCTAGTAATTCTAACACAGTATCATATCTACAATAACCCTAGTAATTCTAACACAGTATCATATCTACAATAACCCTAGTAATTCTAACACAGTATCATATCTACAATAACCCTAGTAATTCTGAACATACAGTCATATCTACAATAACCCTAGTAATTCTAACACAGTATCATATCTACAATAACCCTAGTAATTCTAACACAGTATCATATCTACAATAACCCTAGTAATTCTAACACAGTATCATATCTACAATAACCCTAGTAATTCTAACACAGTATCATATCTACAATAACCCTAGTAATTCTAACACAGTATCATATCTACAATAACCCTAGTAATTCTAACACAGTATCATATCTACAATAACCCTAGTAATTCTAACACAGTATCATATCTACAATAACAGTAATTCTAACACAGTATCATATCTACAATAACCCTAGTAATTCTAACATACAGTCATATCTACAATAACCCTAGTAATTCTAACACAGTATCATATCTACAATAACCCTAGTAATTCTAACACAGTATCATATCTACAATAACCCTAGTAATTCTAACACAGTATCATATCTACAATAACCCTAGTAATTCTAACACAGTATCATATCTACAATAACCCTAGTAATTCTAACACAGTATCATATCTACAATAACCCTAGTAATTCTAACACAGTATCATATCTACAATAACCCTAGTAATTCTAACACAGTATCATATCTACAATAACCCTAGTAATTCTAACACAGTATCATATCTACAATAACCCTAGTAATTCTAACACAGTATCATATCTACAATAACCCTAGTAATTCTAACATACAGTCATATCTACAATAACCCTAGTAACTCTAACATACAGTCATATCTACAATAACCCTAGTAACTCTAACATACAGTCATATCTACAATAACCCTAGTAATTCTAACATACAGTCATATCTACAATAACCCTAGTAATTCTAACACAGTATCTAACACAGTATCATATCTACAATAACCCTAGTAATTCTAACACAGTATCATATCTACAATAACCCTAGTAACTCTAACATACAGTCATATCTACAATAACCCTAGTAATTCTAACACAGTATCATATCTACAATAACCCTAGTAATTCTAACATACAGTCATATCTACAATAACCCTAGTAATTCTAACACAGTATCATATCTACAATAACCCTAGTAACTCTAACAAACAGTCATATCTACAATAACCCTAGTAATTCTAACACAGTATCATATCTACAATAACCCTAGTAATTCTAACACAGTATCATATCTACAATAACCCTAGTAATTCTAACACAGTATCATATCTACAATAACCCTAGTAACTCTAACATACAGTTATATCTACAATAACCCTAGTAACTCTAACACAGTATCATATCTACAATAACCCTAGTAATTCTAACACAGTATCATATCTACAATAACCCTAGTAACTCTAACATACAGTCATATCTACAATAACCCTAGTAACTAACATACAGTAATATCTACAGTAACTCATATCTACAATAACCCTAGTAATTCTAACACAGTATCATATCTACAATAACCCTAGTAACTCTAACATACAGTCATATCTACAACACAGTATCATATCTACAATAACCCTAGTAACTCTAACATACAGTCATATCTACAATAACCCTAGTAACTCTAACATACAGTTATATCTACAATAACCCTAGTAATTCTAACACAGTATCATATCTACAATAACCCTAGTAATTCTAACACAGTATCATATCTACAATAACCCTAGTAACTCTAACATACAGTCATATCTACAATAACCCTAGTAACTCTAACATATCATATCTACAATAACCCTAGTAATTCTAACATACAGTTATATCTACAATAACCCTAGTAACTCTAACATACAGTCATATCTACAATAACCCTAGTAATTCAACATACAGTCTACAATAACCCTAGTAATTCAACATACAATCATATCTACAATAACCCTAGTAACTCTAACATACAGTCATATCTACAATAACCCTAGTAACTCTAACATACAGTTATATCTACAATAACCCTAGTAATAACATACAGTCATATCTACAATAACCCTAGTAATTCTAACACAGTATCATATCTACAATAACCCTAGTAATTCTAACACAGTATCATATCTACAATAACCCTAGTAACTCTAACATACAGTCATATCTACAATAACCCTAGTAATTCTAACACAGTATCATATCTACAATAACCCTAGTAATTCTAACATACAGTCATATCTACAATAACCCTAGTAATTCTAACACAGTATCATATCTGCAATAACCCTAGTAACTCTAACATACAGTCATATCTACAATAACCCTAGTAATTCTAACACAGTATCATATCTACAATAACCCTAGTAATTCTAACACAGTATCATATCTACAATAACCCTAGTAATTCTAACACAGTATCATATCTACAATAACCCTAGTAATTCTAACACAGTATCATATCTACAATAACCCTAGTAAATCTAACATACAGTCATATCTACAATAACCCTAGTAATTCTAACACAGTATCATATCTACAATAACCCTAGTAATTCTAACACAGTATCATATCTACAATAACCCTAGTAATTCTGAAATACAGTCATATCTACAATAACCCTAGTAATTCTAACACAGTATCATATCTACAATAACCCTAGTAATTCTAACACAGTATCATATCTACAATAACCCTAGTAATTCTAACACAGTATCATATCTACAATAACCCTAGTAATTCTAACACAGTATCATATCTACAATAACCCTAGTAATTCTAACACAGTATCATATCTACAATAACCCTAGTAATTCTAACACAGTATCATATCTACAATAACCCTAGTAATTCTAACATACAGTCATATCTACAATAACCCTAGTAACTCTAACATACAGTCATATCTACAATAACCCTAGTAACTCTAACATACAGTCATATCTACAATAACCCTAGTAATTCTAACATACAGTCATATCTACAATAACCCTAGTAACTCTAACATACAGTCATATCTACAACAACCCTAGTAATTCTAACACAGTATCATATCTACAATAACCCTAGTAATTCTAACACAGTATCATATCTACAATAACCCTAGTAACTCTAACATACAGTCATATCTACAATAACCCTAGTAATTCTAACACAGTATCATATCTACAATAACCCTAGTAATTCTAACATACAGTCATATCTACAATAACCCTAGTAATTCTAACACAGTATCATATCTACAATAACCCTAGTAACTCTAACAAACAGTCATATCTACAATAACCCTAGTAATTCTAACACAGTATCATATCTACAATAACCCTAGTAACTCTAACACAGTATCATATCTACAATAACCCTAGTAATTCTAACACAGTATCATATCTACAATAACCCTAGTAACTCTAACATACAGTTATATCTACAATAACCCTAGTAACTCTAACACAGTATCATATCTACAATAACCCTAGTAATTCTAACACAGTATCATATCTACAATAACCCTAGTAACTCTAACATACAGTCATATCTACAATAACCCTAGTAACTCTAACATACAGTTATATCTACAATAACCCTAGTAACTCTAACATACAGTCATATCTACAATAACCCTAGTAATTCTAACACAGTATCATATCTACAATAACCCTAGTAACTCTAACATACAGTCATATCTACAATAACCCTAGTAATTCTAACACAGTATCATATCTACAATAACCCTAGTAACTCTAACATACAGTCATATCTACAATAACCCTAGTAACTCTAACATACAGTTATATCTACAATAACCCTAGTAATTCTAACACAGTATCATATCTACAATAACCCTAGTAATTCTAACACAGTATCATATCTACAATAACCCTAGTAATTCTAACACAGTATCATATCTACAATAACCCTAGTAACTCTAACATACAGTCATATCTACAATAACCCTAGTAACTCTAACATACAATTATATCTACAATAACCCTAGTAATTCTAACATACAGTTATATCTACAATAACCCTAGTAATTCTAACATACAGTCATATCTACAATAACCCTAGTAACTCTACAATAACCCTAGTAACTCTAACATACAGTCATATCTACAATAACCCTAGTAATTATAACATACAGTTATATCTACAATAACCCTAGTAATTCTGACATACAGTCATATCTACGATAACCCTAGTAATTCTAACATACAGTCATATCTACGATAACCCTGGTAATCCTCATAGACGGTCCGGTCTACAATAACCCTGGTAATTCTTGCAAGCAGATGTATCATTCATTCAATATCCACAGCACGCTTGTATCAATATTCACAAGGTAGTGTTACAATGTACGTGAAACAATCTCACTATGTAAACAACTGTACGAACTGTACACGTGAAGATGAACATACTGACATTGTAATGATAGTCGGTATTAGAGAACAAGTAGAAGTTAAGATGAAGTAGGGACTATATATATACCGGGACAGTGAAGGCAAAAATAGTCTGAAATCTAAAAAGGACACACAAGTGAAGACTTGCATACATAGTTGATACTGAACAGATACTCAATTGAATTCAACTGCATCATGCAGCTGTTTCCTCGTTCAACAGTTCATCAGCGAGTGCAAAGGGTTTATTTTTATCCTTGGAGACGACTGAGGTAAATCAAAATTGGACGTTAATTTATTTCAAAAGCTTTACGAGCAGGTACATTGATACCGAAAACTCTGTTTTTGATCTACTCTTCGTTTCCTGGTTAATATTTGTAACACAATAACAGAGTATGAGTATTGGATCTAGACAGCTTGGAATGTTTTGTCTGTCTTCCTTGTAGGATCGATACCGAGTGAGACTTGTCTGTGAAATAGTTAGAAAGTTTTAATGTCTTTTTCCTTTTTGTGTTGATCATATCGAGTAGAATGTATATCCTGTTTGCTACTATTGTCACTGCTCTGCATTATAATGATACATCGACAAATCCAGTTCCATGATGATGATGATGACGATGATGATGGTTTCTCGTCTCCGTGACTCTGCTCGTAGCCGGACATTATCCAGTCGACGTTTTATAGATTCTAACAACATAGATCCTACAATGTAAGGGTTGGGGGACGCATAAATAACCAGTCACATGACGAATGTCCGAATCTCTAGCGCCTATCTAACAATAGATGCACCTCGGACTCTCAAAAACGACTAATCACATGACGTCAACCGACAACAGAAGTACCCAGAGAGATCAAAAACGACCAGTCACGTGACTGATGCTGAACTCCCTACCTTCTAACTAACAATAGAGGTAGCGAGGGTGGACAAAAATGACCAGTCATACGGCTGATGTCGAAAAGCTAAAGGGTTTGAAGTCAACAATCGTTAATGCGGAAAAAGAACAGGAAACGATCTGGTTCAAAGTAGAGAACTTCATATATATGGTGTCAGGACACTGCTATTACTTAGTATATATATATATATATATATCACTGTAAACAATGCAGGCTAAAAGGATGCATTTCTCAGTGAAGGTATCAAACGAACCAACTTTTTATATCAAGATTTTATGCCAATGTTATCTGTTTTTCAAATTTAGGAAAAAAAACGTATCTGACTCTATTATATTCAACTATAAATTTGTATTGAAAGGTTTTTTTACTTGTGAATCGTTCATACTATCTTCGAGACTGTAGGCGAGAGACATTGCTGGCGGGCTTTTAGTTCCTGTTATCTACAATAACCTGTATGCCATTTTCTAAACCATTCGAATATAATGGCATAGATCAGAATATACGTATGCACTACATTTTCTTTTAAGATTAACACAGTTATGAAAATAACAGAATTCATCTAATCGTGGTGCTAGGGAACCTCTTCGTCAAGATTTTGGCGTTTTATTTACAACTGATAATTTTATTATTCTTCAATTTCAAAATCGCATCGCTGTCGAATCATGAAAGGGACGAAATATTTGTGTGATATAGCATCACTGACAAATCCTAGAAGGACAAACAACTGTGTTAAGTAGATTATCTCATTACAAGTCTCTACTGACCCCATTCTAAATTTGTAGATGTATTTCCACTGTTTAGTTTTTCCTAAACGTGTAATCAATCCGTGTATTCATTTATAATAAAAGTGTAATGCAACAATGTATTAACTTATAATTGAAATGTAATACAACAATGAAGAAATTGACACTTAGAGTGTAAAACAACAATGTAGAAATTGACACTTAGAGTGTAATACAACAATGTAGAAATTGACACTTATAGTGTAATACAACAATGTAGAAATTGACACTTAGAGTGTAATACAACAATGTAGAAATTGACACTTAGAGTGTAAAACAACAATGTAGAAATTGACACTTAGAGTGTAATACAACAATGTAGAAATTGACAGTGTGTAATACAACAATGTAGAAATTGACACTTAGTTTGTAATACAACAATGTAGAAATTGACACTTAGAGTGTAAAACAACAATGCAGAAATTGACACTTAGTTTGTAATACAACAATGTAGAAATTGACACTTAGAGTGTAATACAACAATGTAGAAATTGACACTTAAAGTGTAATACAACAATGTAGAAATTGACACTTAGAGTGTAAAACAACAATGTAGAAATTGACAGTGTGTAATACAACAATGTAGAAATTGACACTTAGTGTGTAATACAACAATGTAGAAATTGACACTTAGAGTGTAATACAACAATGTAGAAATTGACACTTAGAGTGTAATACAACAATGTAGAAATTGACAGTGTGTAATACAACAATGTAGAAATTGACACTTACAGTGTAAAACAACAATGCAGAAATTGACACTTAGTTTGTAATACAACAATGTAGAAATTGACACTTAGAGTGTAAAACAACAATGCAGAAATTGACACTTAGTTTGTAATACAACAATGTAGAAATTGACACTTAGAGTGTAATACAACAATGTAGAAATTGACACTTAGAGTGTAATACAACAATGTAGAAATTGACACTTAGAGTGTAAAACAACAATGTAGAAATTGACAGTGTGTAATACAACAATGTAGAAATTGACACTTAGTGTGTAATACAACAATGTAGAAATTGACACTTAGAGTGTAATACAACAATGTAGAAATTGACACTTAGTGTGTAAAATACAACAACAATGTAGAAATTGACACTTAGAGTGTAATACAACAATGTAGAAATTGACAGTGTGTAATACAACAATGTAGAAATTGACACTTACAATGTAAAACAACAATGCAGAAATTGACACTTAGTTTGTAATACAACAATGTAGAAATTGACACTTAGAGTGTAAAACAACAATGCAGAAATTGACACTTAGAGTGTAATACAACAATGTAGAAATTGACACTTAAAGTGTAATACAACAATGTAGAAATTGACACTTAGAGTGTAAAACAACAATGTAGAAATTGACAGTGTGTAATACAACAATGTAGAAATTGACACTTAGTGTGTAATACAACAATGTAGAAATTGACACTTAGAGTGTAATACAACAATGTAGAAATTGACACTTAGAGTGTAATACAACAATGTAGAAATTGACACTTAGAGTGTAATACAACAATGTAGAAATTGACAGTGTGTAATACAACAATGTAGAAATTGACACTTACAGTGTAAAACAACAATGTAGAAATTGACACTTAGTGTAAAACAACAATGTAATACAACAATGTAGAAATTGACACTTAGAGTGTAAAACAACAATGCAGAAATTGACACTTACAACAATGCAGAAATTGACACTTAGTTTGTAATACAACAATGTAGAAATTGACACTTAGAGTGTAATACAACAATGTAGAAATTGACACTGATAATATACAACAACAATGTAGAAATTGACACTTAGAGTGTAAAACAACAATGTAGAAATTGACAGTGTGTAATACAACAATGTAGAAATTGACACTTAGTGTGTAATACAACAATGTAGAAATTGACACTTAGGTAATACAACAATGTAATACAACAATGTAGAAATTGACACTTAGAGTGTAGTGTAATACAACAATGTAGAAATTGACACTTAGAGTGTAATACAACAATGTAGAAATTGACACTTAGAGTGTAATACAACAATGTAGAAATTGACAGTGTGTAATACAACAATGTAGAAATTGACACTTACAGTGTAAAACAACAATGCAGAAATTGACACTTAGTTTGTAATACAACAATGTAGAAATTGACACTTAGAGTGTAAAACAACAATGCAGAAATTGACACTTAGTTTGTAATACAACAATGTAGAAATTGACACTTAGAGTGTAATACAACAATGTAGAAATTGACACTTAGAGTGTAAAACAACAATGTAGAAATTGACAGTGTGTAATACAACAATGTAGAAATTGACAGTGTGTAATACAACAATGTAGAAATTGACACTTAGTGTGTAATACAACAATGTAGAAATTGACACTTAGAGTGTAATACAACAATGTAGAAATTGACACTTATAGTGTAATACAACAATGTAGAAATTGACACCTAGAGTGTAATACAACAATGTAGAAATTGACACTTAGAGTGTAATACAACAATGTAGAAATTGACAGTGTGTAATACAACAATGTAGAAATTGACACTTACAATGTAAAACAACAATGCAGAAATTGACACTTAGTTTGTAATACAACAATGTAGAAATTGACACTTAGAGTGTAAAACAACAATGCAGAAATTGACACTTAGAGTGTAATACAACAATGTAGAAATTGACACTTAAAGTGTAATACAACAATGTAGAAATTGACACTTAGAGTGTAAAACAACAATGTAGAAATTGACAGTGTGTAATACAACAATGTAGAAATTGACACTTAGTGTGTAATACAAAAATGTAGAAATTGACACTTAGAGTGTAATACAACAATGTAGAAATTGACACTTAGAGTGTAATACAACAATGTAGAAATTGACACTTAGAGTGTAATACAACAATGTAGAAATTGACAGTGTGTAATACAACAATGTAGAAATTGACACTTACAGTGTAAAACAACAATGCAGAAATTGACACTTAGTTTGTAATACAACAATGTAGAAATTGACACTTAGAGTGTAAAACAACAATGCAGAAATTGACACTTAGTTTGTAATACAACAATGTAGAAATTGACACTTAGAGTGTAATACAACAATGTAGAAATTGACACTTACAGTGTAAAACAACAATGCAGAAATTGACACTTAGTTTGTAATACAACAATGTAGAAATTGACACTTAGAGTGTAAAACAACAATGCAGAAATTGACACTTAGTTTGTAATACAACAATGTAGAAATTGACACTTAGAGTGTAATACAACAATGTAGAAATTGACACTGATAGTGTAATACAACAATGTAGAAATTGACACTTAGAGTGTAAAACAACAATGTAGAAATTGACAGTGTGTAATACAACAATGTAGAAATTGACACTTAGTGTGTAATACAACAATGTAGAAATTGACACTTAGAGTGTAATACAACAATGTAGAAATTGACACTTATAGTGTAATACATCAATGTAGAAATTGACACTTAGAGTGTAATACAACAATGTAGAAATTGACACTTAGAGTGTAATACAACAATGTAGAAATTGACAGTGTGTAATACAACAATGTAGAAATTGACACTTACAATGTAAAACAACAATGCAGAAATTGACACTTAGTTTGTAATACAACAATGTAGAA
Source organism: Ylistrum balloti (assembly GCF_031769215.1). Lineage (NCBI taxonomy): Eukaryota > Metazoa > Mollusca > Bivalvia > Pectinida > Pectinidae > Ylistrum > Ylistrum balloti. The sequence goes on along the minus strand of NW_026782523.1, from coordinate 543,348 downwards.
ATAGACACTTAGAGTGTAAAACAACATTGCAGAAATTGACACTTAGAGTGTAATACAACAATGTAGAAATTGACACTTAAAGTGTAATACAACAATGTAGAAATTGACACTTAGAGTGTAAAACAACAATGTAGAAATTGACAGTGTGTAATACAACAATGTAGAAATTGACACTTAGTGTGTAATACAAAAATGTAGAAATTGACACTTAGAGTGTAATACAACAATGTAGAAATTGACACTTAGAGTGTAATACAACAATGTAGAAATTGACACTTAGAGTGTAATACAACAATGTAGAAATTGACAGTGTGTAATACAACAATGTAGAAATTGACACTTACAGTGTAAAACAACAATGCAGAAATTGACACTTAGTTTGTAATACAACAATGTAGAAATTGACACTTAGAGTGTAAAACAACAATGCAGAAATTGACACTTAGTTTGTAATACAACAATGTAGAAATTGACACTTAGAGTGTAATACAACAATGTAGAAATTGACACTTAGAGTGTAAAACAACAATGTAGAAATTGACAGTGTGTAATACAACAATGTAGAAATTGACAGTGTGTAATACAACAATGTAGAAATTGACACTTAGTGTGTAATACAACAATGTAGAAATTGACACTTAGAGTGTAAAACAACAATGTAGAAATTTATGATAATTTATATGTTTTATGATGGGGTGTAATATATCAATGTATTAATCGATGTAGATTGCTGTGTATGAAAATTTAAGACTCAAGGGTCACTGTTTTATATTCTCTGTAAGTAGTATCGACAGCAAACTGTACCACTGTCATCATGGTATGATCATTGCGATTTCCCCCTTTATATCTAAGCTGGAAAGATGTCTCAGCCATTTTTGAAACATAAACGCGGTTTCGAGAGAAAATAACAACAAACAACAATCAAAACAAAAACGTGTTCGTCTTTGTGTGGGATTTCCCAGTTTTTAAAATTATCCTGAAGCAATTTAACGTTTTATCTTTTTATCGTGCATAGGCGTCATATGTTTAGACCTCTGTCATTTAAAATAAAGAATATGTATGTGTCCGATGTGAGTGTTCCGGTTTAACATGACGTACCCTGGAATGTCTTTCCGACCTGTATTTTATATTCTAATGGCAATCTGCAAGTGACGAGGAAATTTTAATCGCCTACATAATAACACCACGAATGTTAGCATACAGTCGAATGGGTAATTTGATTTTCAATTGTGAATTGCCTTTCGCAGCCATTCTCAAAGGACCCGTTTAAGAACAAGCGCAAAATGGGATTATCAAGGATAACATCACAGAGACTGGTGATCGAAGTGAACGTTTTGCTTTTCGTATGAATATTTTAACAGATTTTCAAAATTGATGCATATATGCCTATCTCATACCTACAGACACATGCTGTAGCCCATTGCTGTTGTAGAAATGTGTCTTAGAGGAGATAGTTTTTATTGGTGTTTTACATACAATCTCGAGGAGGACTCCAAAACCCGAACAGCAATCCTCGGAACGTCTCTAGGGACAGTGTTCATACATTCTATATATTTATTTGCTCAACGAAATTCATTATCAAAGTGTACAAGTACAATGGTTTCCCAACATAAAACCTGTCTTGACATATTTATACCTAAGTTTATTTAATAGAAGCAATACATCAATAACAACAGGTGAATTATTAAACACGTAAAACTATAATTCGAAACGCACTCTTTAATAGGAAGTTATCACAGCATAATCTCCCAGCTTCACAGAATATACAAGATACTTATATAGGTTTTTTTTTTAAGTTGAGCATTCACAATAAAAATATTTTCGTAGAATATCTTGGTGTAACAGAGGTGAAGTGCAAAAACCCGAGAAGTGAAAAGGGTCAGGCAGTCTGTATCTAACTGCCTGGTACATTGCCAAAAAGCAGTGTAGCTCCTGTGAAATAGTCGAAAAATGGCACGTTAAGATCGTCTTAGAGATGCATCTGAGGTGGTTGTCTGAACACTTGGTGCAATGGCTGACACGACAACAAGCTGTAAAATTAACACTGTGCAGCGACAATCAACAAATCAACACTTTAAGTTACATAAACACGGAAATATGATTGAAATTTAATAAAAATAAAGAGCAGGTTTATTTTCTTTAAAAAAAATTTCAATATTTCGAATTAAATTCTAAAAGCATGGTCTTTATGCATATCTTTTAAATTCATTTATAACATAAGACTGACGTGCATATTCCTAGCCATAAGGATATCCACAGTTCCTAACTTTCAGGATATTTACGGTTAATGATATTTAAGCTATCCAGAGTTCATTAATTTCGGAACCTACAACCCTCAGGATATCCAGAGCAACTGACTTGCGTGCTATCCACTGCCTTCTCACATCCATATTTCCTAACCAACAAGACATTAAAAGTTCCTATCTCTTATGACATCCATACTTCCTAACCAACAGCAAATCCACAGTTATTAACTATCAAGACATCCTTAGTTCCTTACCAACAGAACATCCACAGTTTTTACCTGTGAATACATCCTTAGTTCCTAACCAACAGAACATCCACAGTTTTAACCTATCAAGACATCCTTAGTTCCTAACCAACAGCACATCCACAGTTTTAACCTATCAAGACATCCTTAGTTCCTAACCAACAGCACATCCACAGTTTTTACCTATCAATACATCGTTAGTTCCTAACCAACACCACATTCACAGCTCCTACCTATCAAGACATCCTTAGTTCCTAACCAACAGACTAACCAACAGAACATACACAGTTCGTACCTATCAAGACATCCTTAGTTCCTAACCAACAGAACATCCTTTGTTCCTAACAAACAGAACATCCACAGCGCCTTCCTATCAAGACATTCTTAGTTCCTAACAAACAGAACATCTACAGCTCCTACCTGTCAAGACATCCTTAGTTCCTAACCAACAGCACATCCACAGTTCGTACCTATCAAGACATCCTTTGTTCCTAACCAACAGAACAATCACAGCTCCTACCTATCGAAACATTCTTAGTTCCTGACTAACAGCACATCCACAGCTCCTACCTATCAAGACATCCTTAGTTCCTAACCAACAGAACCTCCACAGCTCCTAACTATCAAGACATCATTAGTTCCTAACCAATAGAACCTCCACAGCTCTTAGCTATCAAGACATCCTTAGTTCCTAACCAACAGAACATCCACAGTTTTAACCTATCAAGACATTCTTAGTTCCTAACCAGCACACCCACAGTTTTAACCTATCAAGACATCCTTAGTTCCTAGCCAACAGAACATCCTTTGTTCCTAACCAACAGAACATTCACAGCTCCTACCTATCAAGACATCCTTAGTTCCTAACCAACAGCACATCCACAGTTCTTACCTATCAAGACATCCTTAGTTCCTTACCAACAGCACATCCTTTGTTCCTAACAAACAGAACATCCACAGCGCCTTCCTATCAAGACATCGTTAGTTCCTGACCAACAGCACATCCACAGTTTTTACCTATCAAGACATCCTTAGTTCCTAACAAACAGAACATCCACAGTTCTTACCTATCAAGACATCCCTAGTTCCTAACCAACAGAACATCCACAGTTCTTACATATCAAGACATCCTTAGTTCCTAACCAACACCATATTTACAGCTCCTACCTGTCAAGACATCCTTAGTTCCTAACCAACAGCACATCCACAGTTCTTACCTATCAAGACATCCTTAGTTCCTAACCAACAGAACATCCTTTGTTCCTAACCAACAGAACATCCACAGTTCCTACCTATCAAAACATCCTTAGTTCCTAAACAACAGAACATCCTTAGTTCCTAACCAACAGAACATACACAGTTCCTACCTATCAAGACATCCTTAGTTCCTAACCAACAGAACCTCCACAGCTCTTAACTATCAAGACATCTTTAGTTCCTAACCAACAGCACATCCACAGCTAATACCCATCAAGACATGCTTAGTTCCTAACCACAATGGTCGTACCTAGACTTCATGATTTCAATTTTTACTTTCATTTGATCAATTCTTTCAATAGACACAGCCTTACTTTCTAAACCTATCGAATCCTTCTCACTGGTGTTTGGCGCCTGCTTCATATACGTGTATTTGATGAACAGAATCTGTTGGAATACTGAAATTACTCTCTTTCATTATCGAATTGGAGTAAACATGTTCTTTTGATGAAAACATCGCTGTAGCAGATATAGATTTATTTCCCTTGATAAGTAACATACCTAAGAATTTACAGTTTTCTTTTTACCAGATCCATTTAATTTTGTCCTTAATTTTCTCAATTTAATTCCACATCATACAAAAGGTTATACAGACTGTTTTTTGCCACGTCTAATACTTCTCTTCATTCGTTTGACGCCATTTTTGTGTCAAATTGCAATAGTATCATTGTGTAGGGTATGTCAATATATATGCAATTTCTCAATGTCGACTGCGCTTGGGATTGGTTTCATTACAGCGAAAGACATATTAAGAATGGGTGATGAGAAAGACATTTTGTATCCTCTGTCTGGTCCCTTGACGTTTAACTCCGTGTTTACAATCATGCATACAAAAGTGTGGAATCTACATTTCAAGTAGAGGTGCAAATTGATTGCATATAACATATAAGAAGAAAAAGAGTACCATTGTTACAATTTTGTTTAAGATAAATAGGTTTTGAATACTCTCTTTATGTAAAATAGCATGTCCACATTTCGATCTTCCCAGATGCCAGAAAACAAAGGGTATGTCATTGATTCTTGAATTTGTTTTGGTAAGTCTTTAACACTGCGATGTATACAACAACCTCGACTTACGAGTACCTACTGATTGTGTCTATGTTAATTTACAAAACGTAGTACAAGATAGATACATATAGTGCATACAGACTTCAAAACTCTCCAACAGACATGAACATTTTAAATAGAAATCACTTTAAATAGTTGAATTATACAGAAGAAAATGGTTTGCATTTCTGCTTTAAAAAATCCGTTTAAATCGTTTCCTTTTAGATACACTTTAAATATACTGCGACGAGAAAAGATACCAATAAAACGATCAGCTGTCATATATGGATATAACAGAGTCTGTTATAATTCTTGGCCTGCCTAACGCTGATATTTACCGTTAAGGGTAGAAACATTGACATATGTATATCGTACCATATCACATACTCAAGCCTAGTCTTCATGGGTAAGATTTTTTTATGTAAACTCTGAGAATACGGGCACATACAAGAGATAGTTGGCACAACTTCTAAAGAAAGCACAAAGGTACTTATTTAAATCGGATTTTAAAATCAGCATTTGCATATTGTTTCAAGTAGTAATTTCGCCTTCACAAACATTTAGAAGCGATAGACAATCGGCTTGATGCAAGCTTGTCTGTGTGTTCCAAAATTCCGGAGGAAAGATACATAAACGATTTGATAACACATTAAGTATCGATCCGCCGTATTTTCTAAATTAGTCACAAAGGAAGCGTAGAGTGTTTCCATATTGTTTTTACTATAGGACGGTTAAAGAACCGTAATAAATATACGCTGCCAAAATTGCGGCATTTTTTCCCTTCTTGATGTATGGAAAGGCTGGGTTTTTTTTTACCTGTAATAGGTTGTGCAAGAGTTCGACTTATTCCCCAGGCTAAAGCAGTCTGTTAAACTAGTCACCAAGATCGGTTCTGACAAAAGATTTAACGTCATAATGATATTGCTTTGATTTTTCCAACGGCACAGTATATCTTCCAATAAGATTTAAGATCTAAAGGAATATTTTGCTATAATGTAGTGACTTTCTAGCAGAGGATCTGTACATGTTCCTCTATGTAGGATACAACAGCGAGAATATATGACGTAACAATGGCCTACAAACTTATAATACAGCAGAATTTAAACTCTTGTTAACCTGTACGCATTTCAATATTTCTAGGAAATATTAGCTTGCATATTAGAATTACTAATTGCAATCAAAATTTTATTTTCCGCAAACATGGATTTTGATATCAGTTAAAATAAGCCAGGAGAATTAGATATCACTTTAACTTGGCAGAAATATACAGAATTTATTTACTGACGTAACATATACCTTACTCCTTATAATGAATTCATATTACACGAATTATGATTTCTTTAAATGTTAAATCGTATAAACAAATGTTTACAAATATTTCTTGTATTTAGTCAAACCCATCAAAATGCCATAACGCATTTATAAATAACTTCTATTTTCTATCGACCGGTAGTAGCATTGGCCTGATTGTGAGCACTCACTATGTGAGAAATGCTTTGGGTTATGAACTCTCGCCCTATGAGGATGGTTATGAGTTCTCAATACTCACCCTGTAAGGAGGCTTTGGGTTCTAATCTCTTTCCCGATGAGGAAGGTTATGAGTTCTCAATTCTCACCCTGTGAGGAGACTGTCGGTTCTAATCTCTCTCCCTATAAGGCAGGTTATGAGTTCCGAAAACGCACCCTGTGAGGAGGCTTTGGGTTCTGAACTCTCTCCCTATGAGGAAGGTTATTAGTTCTCAATACTCACCATGTGAGGAGGCTTTGGGTTCTGAACTCTCGCCCAATGAGAAAGGTTATGAGTTCTGAGAACTCAACCTGTGAGGAGGCTTTGGGTTTTGAGCACTCACTTTTTAGGAGGCTTTGAGTTCTGACCACTCGCCCCAGCGAAGAAGGCTTTGGGACCTATCCTCACGACGATACATACCAGGGTCTTGTTGTTACTACTATATGCTTAAAATATTGATAGTGTGGTCATGTAAAGACTAGTTCCCCAACTGTCAATGTGATGTGTGTTCTGTTGTCGTAAACTATAAAATACCAGGAGATTTGCATTAATATACCACAGCCTGCCGAAACACAAGCATTCACTTTTACTGAAACAGTAGCAAGCATAGTTTCAAATTTCAAATATCCATATACTAATTCAAATTTTATTAGCAAAAGAAATTTACTGTAGTGTATACAAGACAGCTTTGGTTCTAGTATGGATCACCGGATCACTTAATCTATATTAAAGGACACGACAGATTCTTCTACATCAGCCGATTTTCTCGATCTTTTCCTATAACGAAACAAAGATAGACAGTTTTCCACCAAGCTGTCTGATAAGCTTGATGACTTCAGTTTCCCTATTGTGAACATTCCATTTCTGAATAACAACCACCCTGTATACACAACATATGGTGTTTGCACGTTCCAGTTGACACTATATTCAAGGGAATGTTCCCCAGTATCATGAATTTGGTGCAAGAAGTCGTCAACTGAAGGATAAACCAGCTAAACAGATTTTTCAAAGCTGCAGGTTGAGAATATGACGCTAGTCGTGTTCGGTGCTCGTTACTTTGTCTGTTGGGTTTCATCAAATTTTGCCGTAGTTGCAATTAACTTGAGTTGGGATTATGATTGTATTGACATGTTTTTTAAGAATGACTGCAGTTATTAGTAACTTGTCTTCATCTCAGGTTTGGCATGATAAAGAAATTTACATTACTATTCACAGAGTGTCTTCGCTGAATGCCATTGATCTCGATCCGCATCAATCAAATGAAGACAAATTTCTTCGAGAGATAATCTAAAAAATATTTTTTTGAACGAGAATATTTTGGTAATAAAGTCCAATGATTTTTTCTGATCTTCAAAAGGTTACGCATTAGAAGACACCCATGCCAAATCCTTTATGTAAAAAAAAAATAGTGTTCGTCCCTATTTCTACGATGTTCTAACAATACCTACAAGGTAAACGTATACTATATTGGTGCTACAATCGACACAATTATAAAATCTTCAATGGTATTCTAGAACGTCTATAGCAGACATGCTTGATGATAAGGTAAAGATGTGTTTGCCTCGGGGAATCTAGCATGTCACATGTCATTATGGTGGTCAGCCTTCTTCTGGAAGGGGGGAGGTGGAGGACGCAATCATCCGCTCAACTCTCGTCAGACGTCTTCATCTAACAGATTTCTCAATCACATTATCACTTTATCCGGAAAAACGGGTTTCTTCTACTCGGAGCTAGTCCAACTTAATCAAGATTTCATTTGTATGAGGTCTTGTCGAGAGCAACTGCCAATTCGATTTATATACCAGTTGAACAAGACGCGTCGGGTATAAATTAAGTATCTGGCCAGATTATATTTAGATTTGTTCCGGGATAGATTTATCATAAGGTATCAGATTGTCAAACTGTACATTTCTATGTCTATCTATACGATAATATAAACATATACTATACATGTATATTTATATCTAGTGTACATATATATTTATATCTACTATACATATATATTTATATCTACTGTACAACAATGTTTATATCTACTGTACATATATATTTATATCTAATGTACATATATATTTATATCTACTGTACAACAATGTTTATATCTACTGTACATATATAGTTATATCTACTCTACATATATTAATATCTATTGTACAGCAATATTTATATCTACTGTACAACAATGTTTATATCTACTATACATATATATTTATATCTATTGTACATATATATTTATATCTACTATATATTTATATCTACTGTACATATATATTTATATCTACTATACATATATATCTATATCTACTGTACATATATATTTATATCTATTGTACATATATATTTATATCTACTGTACATATATATTTATATCTACTGTACAACATTGTTTATATCTACTGTACATATATATTTATATCTACTATACATATATATTTATATCTACTGTACAACAATGTTTATATCTACTGTACAACATTGTTTATATCTACTGTACATACATATTTATATCTACTGTACATATATATTTATATCTACTGTACATATATATTTATATCAACTGTACAACAATGTTTATATCTACTGTACAACAATGTTTATATCTACTGTACAACAATGTTTATATCTACTATACATATATATTTATATCTACTGGACATATATATTCATATCTACTGTACAACAATGTTTATATCTACTATACGTATATATTTATATCTACTGTACATATATATTTATATCTACTGTACATATATATTTATATCTACTGTACAACATTGTTTATATCTACTGTACAACAATATTTATATCTACTGTACATATATATTTGTATCTACTGTACAACAATATTTATATCTAATGTACATATATATTTGTATCTACTGTACATATATTGATATCTATTGTACAGAAATATCTATATCTACTGTACGACAATGTTTATATCTACTGTACATATATATTTGTATCTACTGTACATATATTGATATCTATTGTACAGCAATATTTATATCTACTGTACATATATATGTATATCTACTTTACATCAATATTTATATCTACTTTACATCAATATTTATATCTACTTTACATCAATATTTATATCTACTTTACATCAATATTTAATTTGACTGGTTTTGTTTTCAAAGAAGAATGAACCTAAAGAAGTTATTTTTAATACAGTTCACAAAGACATAGCAAAGCCGTTTAATTTAATTGAATGTCATACAATAAGTCAGTTGACAATATCCCGGTATTCAAATCATTATGTGTTTATATTGTTTGATATAACCGTTCAGTGACTGGTTTAATCATCACACACAGCATAATTATGTATCAATATCATTTCGACCTACAGTTATGATAATTACAATTACAACACGTGTGTTTACGTTAATTACACGTGAAACATCTGATAAACATGGCACAATACATTACTCGAATACAGAAATAATCAATTGATAATTGAACAACGCATCAGCTGAATACTGTTTTAATACAGTTGTACCTTGAACTATGAGGTCTATATACACAAGTATCTATGTAATTGACGATAACTAATTCATTCTTATATACAAACATACATTAATAACAGTTACATGTAATAACAAATGGATTAAGTTAACTAGTACAGATCTTATTATTCAAAATGGCCGTCGTAAATGAAATACAATTAGTATTAGTCGTATATCTCTGGTCATTCTTTTACTTTTATCTTTAAGCATTCTCCACAGGTAATACTGCCACCTTCATTCTCCAAACATAATACTGCCACCTTCATTCTCCACAGGTAATGCTGCCACCTTCATTCTCCACAGATAATGCTGTCACCTTCATTCTCCAAACATAATACTTCCACCTTCATTCTCCAAACATAATACTGCCACCTTCATTCTCCACACACAATACTGCCACCTTCATTCTCCAAATATAATACTTCCACCTTCATTCTCCAAACATAATACTTCCTCCTTCATTCTCCACAGGTAATACTTCCACCTTCATTCTCCACAGGTAATACTTCCTCCTTCATTCTCCAAACATAATACTGCCACCTTCATTCTCCAAACATAATACTTCCTCCTTCATTCTCCACAGGTAATACTTCCACCTTCATTCTCCACAGGTAATACTGCCACCTTCATTCTCCACAGATAATACTGCCACCTTCATTCTCCACACATAATACTTCCTCCTTCATTCTCCACAGGTAATACTTCCACCTTCATTCTCCACAGGTAATACTGCCACCTTCATTCTCCACACACAATACTTCCTCCTTCATTCTCCACAGGTAATACTTCCTCCTTCATTCTCCACAGGTAATACTTCCACCTTCATTCTCCACAGGTAATACTTCCAGCTTCATTCTCCACAGGTAATACTTCCAGCTTCATTCTCCAAACATAATACTTCCTCCTTCATTCTCCACAGGTAATACTTCCTCCTTCATTCTCCACAGGTAATACTGCCACCTTCATTCTCCACACATAATACTGCCACCTTCATTTCTCTCATATAATACTGCCACCTTCATTCTCTACTGATAATAAAGACATCGTCATTTCACTTGCCGATCATGTTAAATTGTATATTCATTCCTAGTAAATAACCGTATATACTTGATTCCTGACAGCAGTAAATATCTTTTAAAATATTCAGTAATTGTGGCACTTTGTAAGAGGAACATTATTGTCTGAACTGTATTCACGATGACCAAGAATAATATCATATGCAACAGCATGTGTTTGGAATTGAGAGTCCACTACTCTTTATCTTCACGTGTATCCGAAAAAAAATCATCTTGTAAGTACAAGTGAAGATTAACTATCATATTAGTTTTCATTTATCAAGAGTTTTCACAACATCGCATGCCAACGAGAAGTGTTTTTTAACGATACAGTCTTTTAAACACAGATACGTCGGAAATGTCAAGTGTAAATTTGTGAGGTGATGGAAAAGTCTAAAGATTCCACTTCCGAAGGCGGTCCCTGTGCTCTCGTTAAGTCAGTGTAGCTCCCAAAACAAGATAGATTCCATGATGTACCTAAAACCTGGGTAGAACTATGTAAATTTCAATTCGAATTTGTTTAATGACATTTCATTGTCCGGGGACCAATGCCATAGAAGCTGTAAGCATAAATTTTCAACCTTGTGGGATAGCACCACGTGCTGGAACACACTAATCGCTGCAAATCTAAACTTCACATCGACTGACAGTAAATCAAGTGGATGTGGGGAATCTGAGTGTCGGAGCTCGTCACATTGGGAATTCACTGTCGGTAGCTCAGACTGGCGATACGAAATTCTCAGATTACGTAAAGTAAGATATTTAATCTCCAAATGTACTTGAAACGATTTAATTAACGTTTTAATGAACAATACTTCCTGTTTAGATTTTTGTTTTTTTATGCTGTTTTTCTCTTTGCTGCCTTTTGCAGTGATTGGTTTTGTGTTTCCAAAAAGAGATTTGGTAAAGGAAGAGCAAATTGAAAATGACAAGCAAAATTCATCAGCCGATCATCCACAGTTCTACATCCGGATGTTTTTCTTGCAAATTAATTACGTTCAGTGCATTATTTGGAGGTTGAACTGTGTAACAATTTTCCTTCTTAACAAAATGAGAATAAAACTGAGCTAATTGTTCAACAGAACATTATATGAAAATTACTATTCCAGCAAAGCATACCTTTTATCATTGGAATTTGTCCCATGCGTTCGATAAGTATCCTATTTTTGCATGTAAATCCTGTTTCCCTGCTATTTTCTACAACTTGCATTGCGTACAAACTGCTTCAAATCCTTTTTTATAAAATAGTTACGTCATTACGAGTACTCTACGGATTTGTCTGTTATTCTAATCAGATCCATTAACCTCTTCAATACTCATTAAACACTACAATTTCCCCAAGGAAGAAATCCTTTCGATGCAAATCATGAAAAGTCGTATATTTAAGATATTTTTCTATAGATTTTAGAATTGAAGAATGCGTGCAATTTCCTATCTTAAGATTTCATCGGCACATTAGTTAACCTGACTTACGATTAAACGAGATTAACAAAGAACATATTTACAAGTCATTACGCAGTTATAATTTTATATGTCTCGTCAGTATGCATACGTGAAATATAACGAATGATTATTTTACGTTGTGTATGAATACCATATCTCTGTAATTTGAATGTTGGATCTGTCTACTTATTATATAACCATAGTTTTGGCTTTCTTCGTCATTCAATCAACCCGATGCAAAACAAAAAAAAAAAGAACAAGAAAATACCAGCATATCAGCAAAATCATAAATCAAACTCAAATTCAATAAAACTAAGGCAAAAATATGAACGAAAGAAAGATCGACACGGAGCCTTCTGAAAAGTACAAGGAGAGTAAGACCAGGTGTTGCGATAGGGCAAGCATCCCCTGCATCAACAGCGACCCCTGTGTAAATATTGGTCAATTCAAGTGAGTAATTCACGTTCTCGAATGAGAACAACAACGGAACCAACAGGCAAACGAGCAACCACGTCCAGCTTCATATCACACAAAGACATATAATATTTCTCAATGAGATCACTATGGCGACCGTAAATCTTCCCTATGATTTACATTTATCTGCATCTTTTGAAACGCTGTTGACGAGTTTGTAAGTCAGTTCACGGGAATACAGGGTTGTTGCTCTCCAGAAATAGAAAATTCACAATCGGGGAATGGAAATATTCACATTTACCATACCGTTTGGTGGAAAGCTGTCCATGTAAGTTTCCTTACAAGTGAAGATAGAAATGAGAGGCTGGTTTAGAACGGTCTGTCGTGTCCATTATTTCCGTTATTTTGTTGGGTACATACATTATTTATACTTTTCTTTAACAAAGCATTTAAAAGGTGTTAAACAGTATATGAAAGAGGAACTTTCAAAATTATAAAACATTTATCAATTAAAACAATTAAAATTGTAAGCGTACGTGACAGACTATGCCTGATAAATAGATATATATACTATGTTGTTTTCAATAAAAGTGCATAACGTGTGCGCACGTATCAATTTGCATAAATTTGCAAAATATGTAAATCAGTATTATCATCGTATATTTGGAGATGTTTTCTCGACAGAATGAAAACAAAGGATTCTTTTTTATATCTAATCTTCAATCTGTGTGTATTTGAAATAAAAAATATCGATGAATAATTTATTACTAATTTAAATCAACATGTGTATTACCATAATTGTTATGTATTACAAACAATATTGCTCTGGTTCCGGAGAACTGGGGCCGATATTTTATGTTACAATAGAGTCATAACACAATGCATGCGAAACCGGAAGGAATATTGAAATCATTTCTGGTTGATACATAGGGCTATACATTTAAAGATTCTGATTGAGCAGCTGTGATTGTGGATCTACATTTGTATTCGTGTTTATGCTACTTAACTTGAATGCAGGCTTTATTTATCGACATGTTATCTTCGTTCACCACCAGTATTCGTTTTGTTAGAGTGTACTACATCATGTATGAATGAGTCTTTGATAAACCGACTTACAACCATAAGAACAAGGCATAATAATTCAACGTCTACCGCTATAAAGTACATTCAGGTTGGATATTTCTCCCTCAGAAAGGGGATAGAGACATCAAGCGTGGTCGAAATTAAGATATATTTACAATGATATAGAAACAATGGTTGGGCTGTTTCCACGAAGAATAATGTTTGGACATCCTTTGATACATCGTGTGGTTATGCTGTTGTCTTATTTGCACTAGGATAAGATATTTTCATTCTTTAATAGTCATTATGTTCGGGCTTGCCTCTTTTCGACTTAAGGATCAATATGGTTTTTGCCAATGACTGTTGTAGACTTTCCAATATTAATCTTTATACAACATACAAGACTAAGATTAAGGCTGATACTTTTAACAAGGACTGTGTGATCACATGAGGGGACGATGCATGTCACTGACGCCTTAATTTGAACAACGTTCTTGTTATGATCCCTCAACAGAACAGCGCAAGAAACCACTGCCCTTTTATTTCGCTGTTCTTCACACTCTACCTAAAAGATAGAGAGTGTCCTCCATTTTTTGCAGTGTGCTAACTTTGAACATATGATAAAAGATCTGCATTGTAAGTAAGCAACAAACAGAGCCAACCTGGCGTTGAAATATAGAGAATGGTAGAATGTCGTCCTCTCCAGGGAAACATTTTCTCTTTGTAATGGCTAAATCCTAAGTTTCTCGGTTGATTGCCTAATAGAAAAACAAAGATCGAATTCTGATACAGTTAAAAATCATTGTTATCATAGAGACTACATAGGGAATGTTTTTAATCTAATCCTTCTCAAGATCAAGTCAAATGACGACTTCAAATTACAATAGTGAGGGAGAGAGCGTTGACCCTGAAATCTCGAAAGATTCTCCGAGATATGTATCATTTGAGAATAAAGTACAAAATCAAAGAATAATACTTAGATTAAAAAAGATTTGGGACCAGGGCATATCATCATTAAAAATGGCTGTAATTTATCTTTTTTTTTTAATCGAGTCAATTTTATGAACTAACCATTAATATATACCTGAATCGACAAAATGTTTTCAGGGCAATTACTTTGACGCTAACCCGAAGATGTTTGCCTCGTGATGCAAATATCTACATTAATACTTAAGAAATCTGTGCTTACAATATTTAAGAAATTACACTTATGGTATGTCCTGGCATTCACAGCAGATAGAAATGTCATTTCTTAATCAAGTAGGATTACAGGGACGCATAGCCATTAAGTATTACATGCTAATATAGAGATGGTAATACGTATATTGTACTCGTTGCAGGTGTGAATACTTTTACTTTTTTATATCCAGACGGTTTATGAATATCAACAGTTCAATTTAAAAGGTATTCTCGAATAAGACAAGTACTCAATAGTGATTTACAATCTCGAGACTTTTTACATGTTCACACATATTCTAGAATCTGTTCATGATATCACGACGTTCATGCGAGATGGTTTACTTATGTTTCAAAACTTAAGAATTACGTGTTAAAATAGCCAGTTTATAAGTTTCGTGATTTCGGGTCAACCAAAGCTGAATTTATAAAAAAAAAAAACTCGGAATCCTTCAATGCCGCTTTGAGATATACTGTAGATGTATTGTTGTTCAATATCAACAATTTGATTTACCCTGTCCACCATAGATACAAACCAGAATTGACACGATACATTTTACTATACCAGTCATTTACCACTATCTCTTCCTGTAACCAGTAATAGTAGCGTTTTCTGTCAAGATTTACGATAAGCGTAATGATTTAATTTTCCCTATTGTGAAATTTCTTTTTCTGAATAGTAGCAACTGTATTCTTCATTCCCATGATCATTATGATCTCATCGAGAAATATGCTTTGTGCGATATGAAGCAGAATTTATGTGATAGTTGTTACATGTACTAAGCGTGTGGTTACTTTGTTCCTATTCGGTAACTTGACATTATCAGCTTAGTATGGTTAAGATGACGTCGATGAAACAGAAGATGCCTACCCTTCCTTAACACATGGTCTTATTGTCTTTGTGTACGTAAATCTTTTTCATATTTCTTTTTGCAACAACCGGTCAATCTTTGTTTAAATTAAGGTCTATTAACATGTTTGATTTTTCTTTGTTGATGAAGAAATGAGGTGTCTCTCAATACGATTTTATGGAGTGATGTGTCTTGTGTTTCACCGGGAATTAAAAACAAAAACGGAAATTCTTCGTGAAAGACGCATCCGTCAATAAGTGAAAACGACCACGAGGACATTTTGTTTGTCGCGCACTCCATGTGTGGACTGTCAGATCGACTTCTACGCAGGCGATGTTGACAATTCTATGCAAATGCATGATACTTGAATTAACTTTGTGGCATCTACGTCTCTAACAAGCAATTTGCTCCTTCAAAATTTCAAAGCATTATTAAGTAACATTAATCAATGGTGAAGACCTCAAACCATTAAAATCTTTGTATATATCAGTTAGTAACAGGCGGCCACAATTGTCATCCAGAGGGAAATCTAGCTGCATTCCTTCACCGACCGAGTCACTGTTAATTGTAGTATGTAGTTCCACAGGCTGCACTTTATTATACCATCGACATATAGGTATAATTATATATATATATTAAATGGGAAATACATATACTATATGTCCTTTACTGTATACTTTGAGATACTCCCTTTATACGCTGGTTTATGGCCATAATGACCTTTTATGTGTTGATGGGCCGTTAAGTAAAATTGAATTTAATTATTACTTACTTTATATATGGTGGCATAAAAGTGCCATTTCCTTGTCGTTTTTGCTATGATAATTTATCGCGACAAATTATCAAATCAACACAACATGTCGTGAAGTTTGATATAGTCGAATAGTCATGATATAGCGATAAATCTATCTTTAAGTCGGGGCCTTATATATCATGACAACACGATATGTTGCCGCGATAATGCTCGGATCTAACATGCGCTAAAACTGTATTTTCTCTAGCCTTGAATGTTATTCGGGATACCTCAGTTACATTGCACCTTAGCTGTAGGAGTTTCGTCCTACACTAGCTACAGTGATTTTTTGTCTCTTCGTCACCGAAAATCCAAAATGCCGAGGCCTCCCGAATAACGCGTGAAAGTTAAGTTTCAACATATGTCACTTTCGAGAAAATTCACGTGTTGTCATAATACAAAAGTGACTAAAAGATCAATTTATCACGATATTTATCACAACTAGTCGACTTAATAAGGTGTCTTAACACGATATTACATGTATCCTGACAAGCCCTGTTAATATGCTGATTTGTCGCCAATTAAATTATCGAGTCAACACGACAAGTTTACAGAAGTTACATGCCATCATAATCATACTCCACGCTTAACCTTAATGCAATAGATTATCACAATAAGTAATTAGGATTGAAACATTGCTATCCTCCAAGTAACGTACATGTAATGAATCTGGCTTGCTGAGTCCCGCAAGTGTAAGTAAGTGAATGTTCAGCTTGGGTCTACAGCAACACAACTGGTAAAAGTGTAAAATTAGGTTTATACAAATAAGTGTTGAAACCTCTAAGGAAAAGTCCTGGTTTTAAAATGAGGCCCCAGGCATTGTGCTTGATTCGTTATCGTAAGGCAACTGCTCGTGCTGTAACGGTATACACAAATAGATTTCATATCATTGCTGCAGATGAATAATTGATTTGAAGTAATGAAAGAAATTTAATTTCCGTTTTCTGAAGTATGCTAACTCTGTTGTACTTTCATGAAGATGTGTTTGATTTTGCATTCAGAGAGGAAACTAAATTAGGGGCGTTTCAAATATATGAAAAAATGAATATATCGATGTTTGATTGCAATAAATATCAAGCTAAATTCTCCTGTAATAATCTAATTTATATTATGCCTCAGGTAAAATAGATATTAATTGTCAAATTTGACCGGACAGAACACCTACAGATGTATATGAATAATTAAGTACGGGTTTTATCGGAGAGTCCTTACTTAGCTCCAGTCAATCCGGGTGTACACCCGTACTTCGTGTGTCTGATCCATACAGTGTATGTACCGGAGAGTCCTTACTTAGCTCCAGGCAGTCCGGGTATACAAACCGTACTCCGTGTGTCTGATCCATACAGTGTATGTACCGGAGAGTCCTTACTTAGCTCCAGTCAGTCCGGGTATACAAACCGTACTTCGTGTGTCTGATCCATACAGTGTATGTACCGGAGAGTCCTTACTTAGCTCCAGTCAGTCCGGGTATACAAACCGTACTTCGTGTGTCTGATCCATACAGTGTATGTCCCAGAGAGACCTTACTTAGCTCCAGTCAGTCCGGGTATACAAACCGTACTCTGTGTGTCTGATCCATACAGTGTATGTCCCAGAGAGTCCTTACTTAGCTCCAGTCAGTCCGGGTATACAAACCGTACTTCGTGTGTCTGATCCATACAGTGTATGTCCCAGAGAGACCTTACTTAGCTCCAGTCAGTCCGGGTATACAAACCGTACTTCGTGTGTCTGATCCATACAGTGTATGTCCCAGAGAGACCTTACTTAGCTCCAGTCAGTGATTGGTATCGAAAGGCTCAAGTTATTTGGTTCATCCTTTCCACTGGTATCTACAATTCCTATACAGGCGCATCTGCCTGCTACCGGTGAATTCGCTCAAGTAATATTTTGCGTACAGTATATATGTTACCAGTGTAATATAACCTTTATTTTTTTAATTTCCATTTAGAAAACGATTTTGATGTCATTACATGAGTTGGAAAATGGTGCAGCAATATGGCGTCTTCCATTTGATATCGCCATCCACATGCTTACATTAAATCTATCTAAATGTAACGTTCCCGAGCTTCTCATTTCAAAGGGTTGCATAATTTTAAAAAAACCTTCCAAGACTAGTTTCATAATTCTCATATGAAATGAAAACTCGTTCAAGATCTCCTTTATTTGTGAAAACCATCATATCCTCGTTATTTCAGTTTTTTTCAAAATGAAACCCAGATTACAAGCAACGAAACCAGTAGGCATACTACCTGGAATCAAACACATTTTAGTTTTATCCAACTCACTTGTTATCTGGCACCATGATATCATCGATATATCTAGAAGAGGACTTGGTAACGTCTTGTCTTCATAAGTTCTTAGTTCAATTCAGCTTTAATTCAATAGGACCTACTTCTCCTATACACATAAAGTACTTTTTATATAGGACCTACTTCTCCTATACACATAAAGTACTTTTTATATAGGACCTACTTCTCCTATACACATAAGGTACCCTTTATATAGTGTCTACATCTCCTCTACAAATAAGGTACCCTTTATATAATGTCTACATCTCCTATATACATAAAGTACTCTTTATATAGTGTCTACATCTCCTATATACATAAAGTACTCTTTATATAGTGTCTACATCTCCTATACACATAAGGTACTCTTTATATAGTGTCTACATCTCCTATATACATAAGGTACTCTTTATATAGTGTCTACATCTCCTATACACATAAGGTACTCTTTATATAGTGTCTACATCTCCTATACACATAAGGTACTCTTTATATAGTGTCTACATCTCCTATACACATAAGGTACTCTTTATATAGTGTCTACATCTCCTATACACATAAGGTACTCTTTATATAGTGTCTACATCTCCTATATACATAAGGTACTCTTTATATAGTGTCTACATCTCCTATACACATAAGGTACTCTTTATATAGTGTCTACATCTCCTATACACATAAGGTACTCTTTATATAGTGTCTAAATCTCCTATACACATAAGGTACTCTTTATATAGTGTCTAAATCTCCTATACAGATCAAGTACTCTTTACATAGGACCTACTTCTCCTATACACATAAAGTACTCTTTATATTGCGTGTAATACTGACGAGGTTGGGCGTGATGAAAGGGTAACCGAAACATGAAGTCGGATGGCGATGATTACAAGAATCCTAATTTCGTGCAGAGAATATGGATGTACACTTGAAATAAAACTTAGGTATGGTTATAAAGCCCGAATCATCGGTATTGTTATTGAAATTTTTCCCTTGTTATTGGAAGATCCTCAACACAAAGATTCCATGAGGCGACGAATGGAGAAGAAAAGAACAAACGAGAAGCATTGTTGATCACACTTATAGACCAACTGCTGAGCTGTGTGTACTTTATTCCGAGGAGAACTTGAAAACTGAATTAAATCATCAATAATTCAGGTAAGAAAAAACATAACTGTGCCCGTTGTGTATTGTGCCTTACTTACAGCAATATCGGACCCCCAACCAATCTTTGGAGTAAAAGACATTGATCATATACAATGATATATGATTATATGTAGTGAGAAGCTATCATCGGTCTGTCACATTTCTACCGCTCCATCAAATACCAGGATGTCACATGGGAGAGTTATTGTTTTCGGTTGTTCTATATAAAGCTGTCACAAGTACCACACAGTGGTTTAATCCAAATACGGTTCAAACAGTAACGGAAGTGACGTCAGAACCATTGTTTCAATATAAAACCGCAAGAACAAAAGTGGTTCAGCTCTAACACGGTTTGTATACGGGTCAAATGATAACAAAAACGGAAGTGACGTAAGATGCATGGTTTGTGAATGTTCAATATAACGTTTCAGGCAGAACAGTAGTATGACCCTAACACAGTCTGTATACAGGTTAACTAGTAACAGTCATGGAACTGACGTCAGAAGCATGATTTATGAATGTTCAATAAAATGATACAGGCAGAACAGTGCTCTAATTCATAAGACGGTCAGTATACTATTAGTATTATGACATTCTTAATGGCCCGTCTACACATGAAAGGTCGTTTGGGCTATCAGCCGGTAAAACACACAGCAATCCAAAAGGAAATAACATCAAACAAACTAAAAGGTAAAAGACAAACGATAAAAATTCTAAATGGTTATATTATCACAAAAGATTAAAATGGTACGTCATAGTCTATAATACAGACCAACATCTTTAAGATAACCTAGAATTTTTTTAAGCTCAACTGTTTCAAAAAGTTCGAGAAGGATGAACAAAAGGTGCAACTGTTAGCGTCTGATTTAACCATTTCTTGAAATGAAAAGTCAGCTTCAGATGTATTCAAGAGCCAGGGTGGAATTTCTGTTGTTCCAAATGACTGGATTTGGTCAATATCAATATTTGTGTTTTGTCAAAGAGAAGAAATCCGAATACCGAATTGTGGAATGGTCTTTGGTTTGTATAGAAACAAGGTTTTATATTTTGGATCAAATATAAGTGAAAAAGCAGGATTTGAAGAATTTGACTTTAGTTGAATGGGAGTTCGATTCCCGGAATGGACGTTAAAAGGTAAGGGGTCACCTGTCCGCACGCGCGTGTTTTCCCCTGGTACTCCGGGTTTCTCCCACAATAAGACCCCTTTCTCTCTTCCATCCGGGCCATTAACAGTGAGTAATTAATAAAAGTCGTTTTAAGATGGATAAAGTTAATGTATTTAATGTACATGTTCAATAGATTATATGGCATGGCAAAACTGTATTCTGGGAATGATGCAGTTACTCGCTGTTGGATATATGTGTAATCTCATAGCATTCACTAACTTCTTTTGACGGTTGTGTCATTTGTGTTGCTGCTATTCTCTAGGTATTGTTACGTTGAAGTGTTAATATATGTATAATTGAAATCATCTTCATGTGTTGTTGGGTGCAAATATCGGCAATATAATCAAGTCATCAAGCGACACTGCGATCCTGTTGATTATACATCCATCAGACAGAGAAATTATATATATAGATATATATCACAGAGTAACATGACCTTGGAGTATTGAACAGACAACAAACAACGATCGCTTTCTCTTAACTAGTGCAAACACATTACAAGTTGTCGTTTGATGAATTATAGGTAAAGTTATCAACCGAATCTAAACCGTTTACAACCGTATTATGGTCTGTTAACCTCGAGTCATCTACACCACAACAGATGGTCGAGATTTACTGCTATGTCGTAAATTTGCTAATGTCGTAAATTGCAGGTTAATGTCGTTAACGGGGCGTTAATAAGCTTCGGAAGCAGCTCAAAGAAGGATGTAGCATTTATTTGATTTATATGAAAACTGAAAATACTGATACGAAGAGACGTCTGTACATTATTAATGTTTATCAATAAACTCATCGTTGTCATGACTAGCGTGTGTCCTTATATCGCATCAATTGTCTATCCTCATCAACACTAATGACGTTGACACAGACAATGTCTCCCGCGGGCTCACCTGGGATCCGCCGTTTTGATGTAGAGTCACCGATGCATGACCTTTTGACGTCTATGCCGTGCACGAATTGCCCGACATATATATATTTAATTATAGGATGTTGAACAATGCTATTAAATTAATATGTTTTAGAAACTTTTAATGTACACGTATATGAATGCTCTGGAACAATTTCGATACAAAAAAATATTTGCGAATTGAATCTTAACTGTTCCATTTCACTTCATACTAGACACGTATATGAATATTCTGGAACAATTTCGATAGGAAAATATATTTGCGAATTGAATCTTAACTGTTCCATTTCACTTCATACTAGACACGTATATGAATATTCTGGAACAATTTCGATAGGAAAATATATTTGCGAATTGAATCTTAACTGTTCCATTTCACTTCATACTAGACACGTATATGAATATTCTGGAACAATTTCGATAGGAAAATATATTTGCGAATTGAATCTTAACTGTTCCATTTCACTTCATACTAGACAGGGCTATATGGAGTTTTACGAATACCAGATCTGGATGAGGAAATCATAGGTCATACAAACGAAAAGGTAATCGTCTGTTTCTTCAGCGTAGGCATTGTGGGACAAATAAAAGTATTCTCATTATGAAACTATAAACATGTCATCATAACCAAAATCCAAACTGAAATTCGAAACAATTATGGCAAATTATGAACGATAGAAAGATTTGTATGGAAACCCCTGAGAATTAGAAGGAGAATAAGACAAAGTGTTCCGGAAGAGTAAGCGTCTTCTGCTTCATCGACGACACTTTAAACCTTGGTCAATTCAAGTAAGTAATGTCACGTTCTCAAGGTACACCACAACGAAGAAAACTAGCAAACTCGCGAGCATGAACCATGTTCAGTTTAATCCTCAATGAGATCACGATGACGATCGTAAAAAATTCACGTAACTTTCATCAACCCTGTGTAATGAGTTTGCAAAAACATCGTGGTAATAAGAAAAGGCCCTTGAGAGGAAGAGCATCTGACACACCATACTGTGCCAGGGTATCAGACAATGAGATCAGGATAACAAACATGTAAAATAACACTTTACCAAAGACCTTGCATTGTTCTTCTCTTATCTGTTGCCATTTATTACAAACATCTTCAGGCATAAGTTTCAAAATAAGTTTAAAACATCGTTAAATCTAGAATTCCAGGAAATTGCATATCTCTCTGTCGTCGCTGTAATAGCGTAAAATGCCCATACAATTCGAAAAAAAATATATGAAGAAGACAAAAAATAATCTTTTAGTTAAAGGATGTTATTGTTAAATTTTGTATAAAAAAGAAATTGATTAGACATTTATTGAAGTAGATATGTCTAACACTTAAAAAAACCAACAACAAAAATACAAAAAAAGAACAGAATTAAATTTGCAATCTCTTCCTAAATTGTACTCCAGAGAATACGGCAATAGATTAAATTTGGTTCGTACCGTTCCGTGCATTGATACAGGAAGTAGGCTATAAATATACATGTACAAGTTTAACACAGATCAACGTATCTGAGTTAACCAGAGTTAAACTTGCTACATCTTGTATTTTTCGTACGTTATATACGTTATATTGCTAGCTTGTTAGCTTTTTAACATTTCGTGTCACCATCATGTCTTCCCTTAATAGACAAGGCGACGGTGTGAAGCACCTTTAGAAACACATGATATCTAGTTGAAGTCTAACGTTGAGTACGTGACCTCTCAACAAGTGACATGGTATTGTCTAGCTGACTGGTCTTCCCAAGTTACTTCTAGACCCCATAAAGACTCTTAAACATCACTCTTCAAACCAGTAATTTAAGATGGTAGAACGTCGATGCCATGGAGATAAAGATCCATCATTTTGTCATGTGGGACTCACAGATATTTTATGGTTTTGCCATGAACTGTTGACACATGCGTGTATTTTTTAAATCTTTTCCTGAGAAGTTCACAGTGAAATAAAAAAAGCACAAGAACATATCTACATGTCGACAAAAACATAATTCAACTCAAATTAAACGAAACTAATATATGAATCAAAGACAAGTTAAAGGAGAATACGGCCAGATGTTCTGAAAGAGTAAGCGTCTTCTGCTTCATCGACGACACCAGTCATGGAAAGCCTGGTCAGACAGTAATATAACGTTCTCATATGAGAACAAAGTATGAAACAACCGAACCAACAGGCAAACTCACGAACATTAAATACGTTAGCCCGGGGATGCAAATATGTTACTATCCAGAAATGGAAAATTCACAATAAGGCAAAATGAAATCATCACGTTTATCAAACAGCTTGATGGAAAGATATTCCTATTGGTTTCAATTTAGGAAAAGGTCGAGATAAGTGGCTGATGTAAAAGAGTATATACGATAGATGTGGTAAATAAATTTCTTGATATCTAAAGACAAGATGTCATCAATATATTTGAAAGTGAAATCAAACAATTTTTTAAGGTCTTTGTTACCCGTTTTGATAAGCTCATCAATGAATTCTGCCTAGATTGAAAACAAAAATAATTCAGTCAACAGAGGGGCTCAAAGCATCGTGTTCAATAAATTAATCCTTCAGTAGCATGCTGATCTCAGACATCGTGTGTTAGGTCACTTTATAAATCTTTTGGGCATTTTCTTAGCTTTCATATATTTTGACATAGTGGATATTGGTCTATGAAGTTTTATTTCTCTCTTTTTTTCTTTTTTTAAGGCGATGTCGCTTTTTAAAATTTTGTTTAAACAAAAACAAAACTCAATTGTTGAAACTGATGCGATGGCTCTATAACCAAAAATCACTACTTGAGTAATTTTTTCGCTCAAGACGAAGCCACATATATATTTACATTTATCCAAAATATATTATAAACAATTATATTATACCTTAAAATGCCATACACATTGGGATTAATGTAGATAAGCTTTGTGAACGTTGAGTCCTTCTTCCTGATTGCTTCGTCTAAATCCAGACGATACACATGCATATACAGAACGAATGTGCGTAAAACTCAAATCAGATCAACGTAATAAAACTGGCGTAAAACGACCTTCTTTGGAAAGTGTTGAAGACGCGATGAACAGTTTGGAACAACATCAGGGAGATCATTTAATTTTGTATAAGAGTTCCAGCGTCTGAACAATTTACTCTAACTAGCAACAGGGAGAATTGGTCTAGACCAAAATTGAAATGAAATTTATTTTTATATATTGTTTGTCAATATCGTACATTTCGATGTCAAAGGGGGTTTTAGTGACGCCAAAAACTAGTTCCTAACAGAGGAGTGGAGTATACTCTACATACTAGGTACTGCGATAACACACTAGTACGGATTGGCCATATTGCACTATTAAACTGTGTTGCTATGCCACGTAGCTATTGACAACCATTTCCTTCACCGTCACCAGGTCATGTGTACAATGGTTAGGACAAAGGCATATATAAGGATGACAACGCGAGCATTTTGAAGAAACAGTGTTTGCATTCATAATCCTCGGTGCAGCTTGAAATACAAAAGTATTCCAATCAAGATAAAGTGTTTTAAAGCCACGGTCTCATCAGTGTTACCGAGATGAAATCGGTTAACGGTCGTATACAAACCTTAAAGGTAAAAGACGATGACATTATCAAGCTAACACATAATATCCCGATGGTGGCTAGATTGAAAACCATCTAAAAGTCTTATAGCGAGACGAAACAGACAGTTCAAGGACAATACAGATTAGGCAGTGTTATAGTACAAGTAAGATTTTCAGGCCATGCTTTATAGAATTTCTTAAGAATGAGAATGGTATTTGTTAACTGCGTATTATCAGTAGCAACTAAATATATTATCAAATAAATTTTATAGGATAAAATATGTTGTAAAATATGTTGTAAATATGATTCTTATTTTCGGACATTGTATGACGAAACAGGTGTTCTTATCAGCACCTTTCCTATATTTCCCTTTAATTCTATTTGAAAATGTGATGATTGTAAGAGTATGCTACATTCATCTTTATTGATGTGTTATTTATTTCATTTGTAAATTAATCAAAATACTTATTATTTTGTCAAGAAATCTTTACACACATTGAATGTATCACTTGTATAATATTTACGAGTATATATTTTCGAAGTGTCATTTTATCTGTTGATTTTTTCATGAATCAAAACAAACCAGACTTATTTTGCTTCATTGGTGAATCAAATTTACAACAAAACAAATGTCTGGAGAAATGTTGCAGTGTCATTGAACTTATAAATTGTTATCGATTTGTAACGAATACCAATCAGAGACATCTCAATTTTGTCTCGGCCATTTCCGTTCTACTTCAGCTTTGACAATATTAATTTACTTAGAGCTGACAAAATTGTTCATCATAGTTCACAGACGGAACCGGTACATATCGAAGAAGAGGAGAAGATTGGGTCATCAACACAGGACAATTTTCTTTGAGAAAAGACGCATTGTCATCAACAATTTACATGTAAGTTTCACCGTACAAATGTACTGCAGCACCAAAGGTTTAGTATGTACCGCATAACCACTATTACAACATTCTGTTCACCAGCACCGAAGAACTATATATCTTCCACTAACCCAAAAACAACACAATTTATATAAACATTTCACATTTCATGATAAAAGACAAGCTTATGTCGTTTGGGATCTTAGTGGGTCGCATTTAAATATATACATATAGGCCCTCCGCATTACAATGAGTCACAGAAGGACGGAACAGCTGTAGGAATGAACAATGCATTCGTCTCTATTGTATCTATTTCTTAATTTGTACTGAAAGGTGCTATTCAGCTGTGTGTATTTTGCACATTCCTTGAGATTTGCAGATGATAGACACTGCAAGTAAATTTTAGTTACAGGGGTTTGCGATAACATGCATGTCACGTTTAAATTATTTCGAATAGTGGCACGATTCAGAGTATAGAGATTTACTTGACGGCCTTTGAAATCAATCAATATTAAAAATTATATATAAAAACCCATCATGAATAAAAGGTTTTTGACATTCTGCGATCAATTTTGGCCTCCTGTAGTCGTCTCTCTTAAAAATGAGACCCTTATCACCACTGACGAATCCTAGAAGGACGAAATACCTGTATGATGTAGCATCACTGCCGAGTACTAAAAGGATGAAACATCTGCATGATGTAGCATCACCAACGAGTCCTAGTCCTGTAACAACACCGACGAAATAGCTGTTTTATGTATCAACACTGTCGACTCTTACTCCGACGAAACAGCTGTTTTATGTTGCAACACCGTCGAGTCTTACATCGACGAAATAGCACTTTTATGTATCAACAACGGCGAGTCCCATCGACGAAACAGCTGTTTTATGTAGCAACACCAACGAGTCTTACACCGATGAAACAGCTGTTTCATGTATCAACAACGGCGAGTCTTACCCCAAGAAACAGCTGTTTTATGTATCAACAACGGCGAGTCTTACACCGACGAAACAGCTGTTTTATGTTGCAACACCGGCGAGTCTTACACCGACGAAACAGCTGTTTTATGTATCAACAGCGGCGAATCTTACACCGACGAAACAATTGTTTTATGTATCAACACTGACGAGTCTTACACCGACGACGAAATAGCTGTTTTATGTATCAACAACGGCGAATCTTACACCGACGAAACAGCTGTTTGATGTTGCAACAACGGCGAGTCTTACACCGACGAAACAGCTCTTTTATGTATCAAAACCGGCGAGTCTTACAACGACGAAACAGCTGTTTTATGTATCAACACTGACGAGTCTTACTCCGAAGAAACAGCTGTTTAATGTTGCAAAAACCGGCGAGTCTTACATCGACGAAATAGCTCTTTTATGTATCAACACCGGCGAGTCCCATCGACGAAACAGATGTTTTATGTATCAACACTGACGAATCTTACACCAAGAAACACCTGTTTTTAGTAGCAACAACGGCGATTCTTACACTGACGAAACAGCTGTTTTATGTATCAACAACGGCGAGTCTTACATTTATGTTTTATGTATCAACACCAACGAGTCTTACATCGACGAAACAGCTGTTTTATGTTACACACCGACGAAACAGCTGTTTTATGTATCAACACTTACGAGTCTTACTCAGACGAAACAGCTGTTTAATGTTGCAAAAACCGGCGAGTTTTACATCGACGAAATAGCTGTTTTATGTATCAAAGGATGACGAAACAGCTGTTTTATGTAGCAACACCAACGAGTCTTACACCGACGAAACAGCTGTTTTATGTATCACAACACAACAACGGCGAGTCTTACACCGACGAAACAGCTGTTTTATGTATCAACACCGGCGAGTCTTACACCGACGAAACAGCTGTTTTATGTATCAAAACCGGCGAGTACAGTCGACGAAACAGCTGTTTTATGTATCAACAACAGCAGCTGTTTTATGTATCAACAACGGCGAGTCTTACACCGACGAAATAGCACTTTTATGTATCAACAACGGCGAGTTTTACACCGACGAAATAGCTGTTTTATGTATCAACACTTACACGAGCTCTTACACACGACGAAACAGCTGTTTTATGTATCAACAACGGCGAGTCTTCCACCGACGAAACAGCTGTTTAATGTTGCAAAAACCGGCGAGTTTTACATCGACGAAATAGCTGTTTTATGTATCAACACTGACGAGTCTTACTCCGACGAAACAGCTGTTTTATGTATCAACACTGACGAGTCTTACTCCGACGAAACAGCTGTTTAAACACCGGCGAATCTAAGAAACAGCTGTTTTATGTATCAACAACGGCGAGTCTTACACCGACGAAACAGCTGTTTTATGTTGCAACACCGGCGAGTCTTACACCGACGAAACAGCTGTTTTATGTATCAAAACCGGCGAGTCTTACAACGACGAAACAGCTGTTTTATGTATCAACACTTACGAGTCTTACTCAGACGAAACAGCTGTTTTATGCATCAACACAGACGAGTCTTACTCAGACGAAACAGCTGTTTTATGTATCAACACTTACGAGTCTTACTCAGACGAAACAGCTGTTTAATGTTGCAAAAACCGGCGAGTTTTACATCGACGAAATAGCTGTTTTATGTATCAACACTGACGAGTCTTACTCCGACGAAACAGCTGTTTTATGTATGCAAAAACCGGCGAGTCTTACATCGACGAAATAGCTCTTTTATGTATCAACACTGGCGAGTCTTACACCGACGAAACAGCTGTTTTATGTATCAACAACCGGCGAGTCTTACACCGACGAAACAGCTGTTTTATGTATCAACACCGGCGAGTCTTACAACGACGAAACAGCTGTTTTATGTATCAACACTGACGAGTCTTACACCGACGACGTTTTTTATGTATCAACACGGCGAGTCTTACACCGACTTTTATGACGAAACAGCTGTTTTATGTTTTATGTAGCAACACCGGCGAGTCTTACACCGACGAAACAGCTGTTTTATGTATCGACAACAATTCTTACACGACGAAACAGCTGTTTTATGTATCAACACCAACGAGTCTTATAACGAAAACAGCTGTTTTATGTATCAACAGCTGTTTTATGTATCGGCGAATCTTACACCGACGAAACAGCTGTTTTATGTATCAACACTGGCGAGTCTTACACCGACGAAATAGCTGTTTTATGTATCAACACCGGCGAGTCCCATCGACGAAACAGATGTTTTATGTATCAACACTGACGACGCAGTCTTACACCGACGAAACAGCTGTTTTATGTATCAACACTGACGAATTTATTACATCACGAAACAGCTGTTTAATGTTGCAAAAACCGGCGAGTCTTACATCGACAAAATAGCTCTTTTACGTATCAACACCGGCGAGTCTTACACCAACGAATCCTAGAAGGACGAAATACCTGTATGATGTAGCATCACTGCCGAGTACTAAAAGGATGAAACATTACACCATGATGTAGCATCACCAAACAGCTCTTTTATGTATCAACACTGACGTCCTGTAACAAAACAACTGTTTTATGTATCGAGTCTTACACCGACGAAACAGCTGTTTTATGTATCAACACTGACGAGTCTTACCCGACGAAACAGCTGTTTTATGTAGCAACAACTGCGATTCTTACACCGAAGAAACAGCTGTTTTATGTATCAACACTGACGAGTCTTACACCGACGAAACAGCTGTTTGATGTAGCAACACCGACGAGTCTTACCCAAAGTAACAGCTTTTCTATGTATCAAAACCAACGAGTCTTACACCGACGAAACAGCTCTTTTATGTTGCAACAACGGCGAGTCTTACACCGACGAAACAGCTCTTTTATGTATCAACACTGACGAGTCTTACACCGACGAAACACCTGTTTTAGTAGCAACAACGGCGAGTCTTACACCGACGAAACAGCTGTTTTATGTTGCAACACCGGCGAGTCTTACACCGACGAAACAGCTGTTTTATGTATCAACAACGGCGAGTCTTACACCGACGAAACAGCTGTTTTATGTTGCAACACCGGCGAGTCTTACACCGACGAAACAGCTGTTTTATGTATCAACAGCGGCGAATCTTACACCGACGAAACAATTGTTTTATGTATCAACACTGACGAGTCTTACACCGACGACGATATAGCTGTTTTATGTATCAACAACGTCGAATCTTACACCGACGAAACAGCTCTTTTATGTATCAAAACCGGCGAGTCTTACAACGACGAAACAGCTGTTTTATGTATCAACACTTACGAGTCTTACTCAGACGAAACAGCTGTTTTATGTATCAACACTGACGAGTCTTACTCCGAAGAAACAGCTGTTTAATGTTGCAAAAACCGGCGAGTCTTACATCGACGAAATAGCTCTTTTACGTATCAACACCGGCGAGTCTTACCCTACGAAACAGCTGTTTTATGTAGCAACAACGGCGAGTCTTACACCGACGAAACAGCTGTTTTATGTATCAATACTGACGAATCTTACATCACGAAACAGCTGTTTTAAGTAGAAACACCGGCGAGTCTTACCCCAAGAAACAGCTGTTTTATGTTGCAACACCGGCGAGTCTTACACCGACGAAACATCTGTTTGATGTAGCAACACCGACGAGTCTTACCCAAAGTAACAGCTTTTCTATGTATCAAAACCAACGAGTCTTACACCGACGAAACAGCTGTTTTATGTAGCAACACCGACGAATCTTACTCCGATGAAACAGCTGCTTTATGTTGCAACACCGACGAGTCTTACACCGACGAAATAGCTCTTTTATGTATCAACACCAGCTAGACTTATTCTTAGAAACAGCTGTTTTATGTATCAACACTGACGAGTCTTACACCGACGAAACAGCTGTTTCATGTATCAACAACGGCGAGTCTTACCCCAAGTAACAGCTGTTTTATGTATCAACAGCGGCGAATCTTACACCGACGAAATAATTGTTTTATGTATCAACACTGACGAGTCTTACACCGACGACGAAATAGCTGTTTTATGTTGCAACACCGGCGAGTCTTACACCGACGAAACAGCTGTTTTATGTATCAAAACCGGCGAGTCTTACAACGACGAAACAGCTGTTTTATGTATCAACACTGACGAGTCTTACACCGACGAAACACCTGTTTTAGTAGCAACAACGGCGAGTCTTACACCGACGAAACAGCTCTTTTATGTATCAACACTGACGAGTCTTACACCGACGAAACAGCTGTTTTATGTATCAACACCAACGAGTCTTACATCGACGAAACAGCTGTTTTATGTTGCAACAACGGCGAGTCTTACACCGACGAAACAGCTGTTTAATGTAAACACAGCTGTTTTATGTATTTTATGTAACAACACCGGCGAGTCTTACACCGACGAAAAAGCTGTTTTAAGTATCAACACCGGCGAGTCTTACACCGACCCAAAAACAGCTGTTTTATGTATCAACAACTGACGAGTCTTACACCGAGAAACAGCTGTTTTATGTAACACCAGTCTTACGACGAAACAGCTGTTTTATGTATCAACCACGGCGAGACTTACACCGACGAAACAGCTGTTTTATGTTGCAACACCGGCGAGTCTTACACCGACGAAACAGCTGTTTTATGTATCAACACCGACGAGTCTTACACCGACGAAAAAGCTGTTTTATGTATCAACACCGGCGAGTCTTACACCGACGAAACAGCTGTTTTATGTAAAAAAAACGGCTAGACTTAGAACTACGAAAAAGCTGTTTAATGTATCAACACTTTCGAGTCTTAGTCATACGAAACAGCTGTTTTATGTGTTTTATGTATCAACACTGCCGAGTCTTACAAAGGACGAAACAGCTGTTTTATGTAGCAACACCAACGAGTCTTACACCGTCAGCTGTTTTATGTACAACAACGGCGAGTCTTACACCGACGACTTTTATGTATCAACACCGACGAAACAGCTGTTTTATGTATCAACACTGACGAATCTTACACCACGAAACAGCTGTTTTATGTATGCAACACCGACGAGTCTTACCCCGACGAAACAGCTGTTTTATGTAGCAACACCGACGAGTCTTACCAGCTGTTTTGTTGTAACAACAACCGGCTTACACCGACGAAACAGCTGTTTTATGTATCAACACCAACGAGTCTTACACCGCCGAAACAGCTGTTTTATGTATCAACACCAACGAGTCTTACACCGACGAAACAGCTGTTTTATGTATCAACAACAACGGCGAGTCTTACACCGACGAAACACCTGTTTTATGTAGCAACAACGGCGAGTCTTACACCGACGAAACAGCTGTTTTATGTATGCAACACCGGCCAGTCTTACACCGACGAAACAGCTGTTTTTTGTATCAACACCGGCGAGTCTTACACCGACGAAACAGCTGTTTTATGTATCAACACCGGCGAGTCTTACACCGACGAAACAGCAGCTGTTTTATGTATCAACACCGGCGAGTCTTACACCGACGAAACAGCTGTTTTATGTATCAACAACAGGCGAAATACCTGTCTTACACCGACGAAACAGCTGTTTTTGTATCAACACTGACATCTTACACCGACGAAACAGCTGTTTTATGTATCAACACGAATCTTACACCGACGAAACAGCTGTTTTATGTTGCAACACCGGCGAGTCTTACACCGACGAAACAGCTGTTTTATGTATCAACAACGGCGAGTCTTACACCGACGAAACAGCTGTTTTATGTATCAACACCGACTTACAACGAAACAGCTGTTTTATGTATCAACACTGGCGAGTCTTACACCGACGAAACAGCTGTTTTATGTATCAACACTAACGAGTTTTACATCGACGAAATAGCTGTTTTATGTATCAACACTGACGAGTCTTACTCCGACGAAACAGCTGTTTTATGTATCAACACTGACGAGTCTTACTCCGACGAAACAGCTGTTTAATGTTGCAAAAACCGGCGAGTCTTACATCGACGAAATAGCTCTTTTACGTATCAACACCGGCGAGTCTAACCCTACGAAACAGCTTTTTGATGTAGCAACACCGGTGAGTCTTACAACGACGTAAGAGCCGTTTTATGTATCGACAACGGCGATTCTTACACTGACGAAACAGCTGTTTTATGTATCAACACCAACGAGTCTTATAACGACGAAACAGCTGTTTTATGTATCAACACTGACGAGTCTTACTCCGACGAAACAGCTGTTTTATGTTGAAAAAACCGGCGAGTCTTACATCGACGAAATAGCTCTTTTATGTGTCAACACCGGCGAGTCTTACCCTAAGAAACAGCTGTTTTATGTATCAATACTGACGAATCTTACATCACGAAACAGCTGTTTTAAGTAGAAACAACGGCGAGTCTTACCCCAAGAAGCAGTTGTTTTATGTAGCAACACCGGCGAGTCTTACACCAACGAATCCTAGAAGGACGAAATACCTGTATGATGTAGCATCACTGCCGAGTACTAAAAGGATGAAACATCTGCATGATGTAGCATCACCAACTAGTCCTAGTCCTGTAACAACAACGGCGAGTCTTACACCGACGAAACAGCTCTTTTATGTATCAACACTGACGAGTCTTACACCGACGAAACAGCTGTTTGATGTAGCAACACCGACGAGTCTTACCCAAAGTAACAGCTTTTCTATGTATCAAAACCAACGAGTCTTACACCGACGAAACAGCTCTTTTATGTATCAACACCGGCGAGTCTTACCCTACGAAACAGCTGTTTGATGTTGCAACACTGACGAGTCTTACACCGACGAAACAGCTGTTTAATGTTGCAACAACGGCGAGTCTTACACCGACGAAACAGCTCTTTTATGTATCAACACTGACGAGTCTTACTCCGACGAAACAGCTGTTTTATGTAATGTCTTACACACGAAATAGCTGTTTTAATCAACACCAAGAAACAGCTGTTTTATGTAGCAACAACGGCGAGTCTTACACCGACGAAACAGCTGTTTTATGTATCAACACCAACGAGTCTTATAACGACGAAACAGCTGTTTTATGTTGCAAAAACCGGCGAGTCTTACATCGACGAAATAGCTCTTTTATGTGTCAACACCGGCGAGTCTTACCCTAAGAAACAGCTGTTTTATGTATCAATACTGACGAATTTTACATCACGAAACAGCTGTTTTAAGTAGAAACACCGGCGAGTCTTACCCCAAGAAGCAGTTGTTTTATGTAGCAACACCGGCGAGTCTTACACCAACGAATCCTAGAAGGACGAAATACCTGTATGATGTAGCATCACTGCCGAGTACTAAAAGGATGAAACATCTGCATGATGTAGCATCACCAACGAGTCCTAGTCCTGTAACAACACCGACGAAATAGCTGTTTTATGTTGCAACAACGGCGAGTCTTCCACCGACGAAACAGCT
Source organism: Ylistrum balloti (assembly GCF_031769215.1). Classification (NCBI taxonomy): domain Eukaryota; kingdom Metazoa; phylum Mollusca; class Bivalvia; order Pectinida; family Pectinidae; genus Ylistrum; species Ylistrum balloti. The sequence goes on along the minus strand of NW_026782523.1, from coordinate 508,396 downwards.
GTTTAATGTTGCAACAACGGCGAGTCTTACACCGACGAAACAGCTCTTTTATGTATCAACACCAACTAGACTTATTCTTAGAAACAGATGTTTTATGTATCAACACTGACGAATCTTACACCAAGAAACACCTGTTTTTAGTAGCAACAACGACGAGTCTTACACCGACGAAACAGCTGTTTTATGTATCAACACTGACGAGTCTTACACCGACGAAACAGCTGTTTCATGTATCAACAACGGCGAGTCTTACCCCAAGAAACAGCTGTTTTATGTATCAACAACGGCGAGTCTTACACCGACGAAACAGCTGTTTTATGTTGCAACACCGGCGAGTCTTACACCGACGAAACAGCTGTTTTAAGTATCAACACTAACGAGTATTACACCGACGAAACAGCTGTTTTATGTATCAACAGCGGCGAATCTTACACCGACGAAACAGCTGTTTTAAGTATCAACACTAACGAGTATTACACCGACGAAACAGCTGTTTTAAGTATCAACACTAACGAGTATTACACCGACGAAACAGCTGTTTTAGGTATCAACACTAACGAGTATTACACCGACGAAACAGCTGTTTTATATATCAACACTAACGAGTATTACACCGACGAAACAGCTGTTTTATGTATCAACACTAACGAGTATTACACCGACGAAACAGCTGTTTTAAGTATCAACACTAACGAGTATTACACCGACGAAACAGCTGTTTTAAGTATCAACACTAACGAGTATTACACCGACGAAACAGCTGTTTTATGTATCAACACTAACGAGTATTACACCGACGAAACAGCTGTTTTAAGTATCAACACTAACGAGTATTACACCGACGAAACAGCGGTATGATTTCTATCGGTGCTGCTCAACTGTGTGTCATAATATTGAATAAGACCAAAGCAAAATTTCATTTCAAAAAGACAAAATAAAACGTATCAGTGCATTCCATCCTGTTGGAATTATATACATTGGGTTTTAAGTATTGTGCTACCTTAAATCCACTATTTATTATTACCACGAACTGTAGATATATCACTTACTGATGTGGTACTGCAGTACTATGTTACAGAGTTATCTTGAAGCCGTATAAAATATAAAAAATAAGACTGGAACAGATCAATGACTTCAGTATATGGAAAGCATGTTCCTTGTTGTAGAGTGCATTTGTTTATCAAAGAAGAACACATTTACTCATGATAAAAAAGAGCGTATTAACGATCTAGTAAGATTCTAGAGTAGTAGACATGGTAGAAAATTGATACGCGGTAGATATGTCAACAGAGACAAAGGAAAAAATACAAGAAAGGGAAAAAAATATCGCAATCGATACCGCAGATAAATGTTGTTTTCTTCAATGAAGCAGAAGATACAGGGAATTCTACGGAGTCTCATCATTCACTAACGACAATGTTACAGTTGTACAAAGCTGAGGGAATTCCTCCATCTTTCACCTCTAGGAACCTACAGAGGATAAACACATTTTCATTGTTTATGCTATGGTGTAACTCGGAAAGCAGATTATCTCAATTCTTTTATGAAACTTTATCTGAGAGCCGTTCAACACTGCATTCACTGTAAAGCTACATGCAGATCTTTTTATTGATAAGTGCTGCTTTTAAATTATTGTTTCCTTTCTCCTGGTAGGCAAGTATGAAAAATCAAAACTACAGTTTCATTGTAGATCTGTGTACTCACAGGTTAGCAATGCGCTGACAAAAAAAATGACAGTGTTTCGTTGACCACATTGTAAATATATATGTACCTCGGGGGATAGTGTATATATATATATATAAGCCGACAACGGTGTTGCTGACCATTGTTAAGGCGTGTGTTGACCATAGTGTAGACCAATGATGACCACCATGTAGCCTAGCGTTAGACACCGCGAAGCCAATGACCGCTAACATAGTGGTGCCTGTTGTTGACTTCAGTGTAGCCAATCAGCGCTAGCCTAGCGCTAGACATCGGTAAACAAATTGGCGCTGACATCGTGTAGCTTAGCTCCAGATACTTTGAAGCCAATTAAGGATGACAAAGTGTAGCTTAATTAGTGACCACACTGTTACCAATGAGCGCTGACCACAGAAGAAGCCTAGCGTTCACCTAAGTGTGACTTTGTGTTAATCAAAGTATATTGACAACTGCGTATCCAAACTCTGATATAAGACTTTGCAGTACTAGCAGTCATTCATCTTGTGTTTTGAAGTACATTTACATATGGGGTTATCTAAAGAGTAGCAGCTTAATCATGATCTTAGAGAATATCTCTAGTTGCGGGCACCTAACTGGCTTCAGATGCTTACCAATGTCCTGATTATATAGTGACGAAGTGGGTGCATCTTCCTAATATGGCTTCTTACATTGTTGATCAGGGTTTCAAACCGATCTTCAATCAACACCTCAAATCAGAAAACGGTCCAGATGATCTTTACTTTTTTTTCATTTGGCAAAATATCTTTGGCAACTGTGTTCAGATCATTACAATTTCCTAGATCTATTCATGCACACAAGTCAATTATGAATTTTACATTATACAGATATTTTCGATTTTGTGTTGTTTTTTTTTTTTTCTCTAAAATTATTTTTGCTATGTCACAGATTAAACGAACAATGTTACGGAGGGTACTTGGTGATCATCATTTCATTCAATGAGGTCAATTTCACTTTCAACATGGTCAAAATTTAATATAATCACCCCACTATTACTCGTAACAGCGTGACCTGGAATCGTGTGTTTTTTATGTACATGTATATATAATGCTAAATGATATGGGTTATCTCTAAAGTAGAAAGGAATGCAAAGTACACGCACCGGCCTGAAGATTCTACATAATAATTCTATCTCATGATAAATCAAAATCATTATTATCAAATTAACGATTTTCTGAGAAATTCGTGTGATCGCCACTATACATAGTTTACCGTCAAAGGCCCTTTGGAGTTATTGTCACCTGGATACGCCAACCCTTAAGTTGATATCATCAATTTCTTTCTTTTATATTGATAGTATGATGGTTAAAGAAATTGTTTAAAACAATATATAATATATAATGGACCGACTCTCAGCTATTTTTTGTAAACATTGATATAATATATTCAAAATCTTGCTTCAAGTGGAATAGGCTTTAGTGAAAAATCTTTTCTGTCATATTTTCAACAAATGCGGGTTCAACGGAAAGTGTTAGAATATATACGGGTGAAAGTGAAAACATGTTTTACTTTTTATTATTTGTTATAATACGATATCTCTCTTTATATCATTTGTTGCTATGTTATACTCAGAATGTCAGACGCTGTCATCCTTTTTATTATTTGGTATGTAATATTATTTAGAAACAATATTTCAATATATTCTATTGTTAGGATCATGATGACAAAAATAATTTGGCAGCATGCAAAACATCAAAAAACATTTCCCTACATATACACAAATGATCAGTACATTATCAAATGGCTTTACTTAAAACAGTGACATGTATACAAGAGTCAAGAATTTAGTTTTAACTTAATAGATAGATAGAAAGGGAGAAGGATAACTGCCATTAGTTATCATTGATGCGTGGATATATATTAATTATTGTGTCAGTATTTAGTCTAAATGTGCCTTTAGGTGGAGGCAGGCACAGAGGTATTCATTCTATCTCACTCACAGTACTGTGCCAGATCATTAAAGCTGAAAAGTAGGCCCAATCTCAAGACAATATTAGTAGACTAATTGAATGAAAATCTAAGGCACTTAAAAGAGACAGAGACAGGCAAACAGACAGACAGAGAGAGAGAGGGAGGGAGACAGACGCACACACAGACAGAGAGAGAGACAGACAGAGACAGAGAGACATAGAGAGACAGAGAGACAGATACACAGAGACAGGGAAACAGACAGATACAGACAGACAGAGACAGAGAGGGAGGGAGACAGACGTACAGAGAGAGAGAGAGAGAGAGAGAGAGAGAGAGAGAGAGAGAGAGAGAGAGAGAGAGAGAGAGAGAGAGAGAGTCAGAAAGAGAGAGGGAGAGGGGGGAGGGAGAGGGAGGGAGAGAGAGAGAGAGAGAGAGAGAGAGAGAGAGAGAGAGTCAAACATAGACGGAGACAGAGGCAGCCAGAGACAGAGAGAGACAGAGAGACAGAGAGAAACAGAGAGGGAGACAGAGAGAGAAATATAGAGACTGACAGACAGAGACAGAGAGATTTATTCGTATTTGCATCAGGTGCATAAGAACCCTCACGAAATATTCGAGTCTTCAGAGGCACGGAATCATTTAGAATAGAAAGTAAATTAAGGCGTAGTTGTCTCTGGATGGTGAAGATGACAATGGGGAAAATCAAACTGTTACGAGTGCTATTTACATGGTGGGAAGTAAAAGAATCCGAATTCAAATTACTATCAGGGTGTTTTAGTTGACATATAATTATATTTACCTTTCTGTTTCCATAATATTTTAAATTATCAGTGCACTGGCGAATTACTTCAGTAACTAATTTTGACAAAAATGCTTTTTATAGCACTTGTGGATGGCATTGTGACAAGATGAATTATTCCAATTAGAGATCATTTTGGCGGAAAATGATTTGTATTGTTAAGTTCTTGTTAAAGGTACATCAAAGAATCTATTGTGTGAAACAGGATAATGATCAGTATTGTTATTTATAAAAGGTTGGACTGAATCAATTACATGAAGAGCCCATATATTATTTACAATCTTAAAGAAAGGAATATTCTGATGCATGTTCCTTCGTTTTGCTGATCGAATCAGGTCAGACTCGTTATACAGAATAGCATGATGTGTGTTCCACCTAAAACCGGTTATTACGTATATGTGTATTGCCTCTGTTTGGATTTACTCCAAGATGTTGCATTCCGTTTCTGTGCAATTTACATATACTGCATCAGCATATTCTAAAATAGAACGAATGGATGTACAATCGAACTGCGTTATTTCGAAGTCAACAGGACCTTCGCAAAACTTCGACTTATCTGAGTATTCGATTTAAGTGAGATCGAATGCTTGGTGAAATGTTTGACTGTGACAAACGAAATACTTCGAATTAAACGGGGTTTTCGATTTATTTAAGTTCGAGATAACGAGGATCGACTGGAGTTAATAAGAACACAAGTAACTTTCTATCGATTTTTAATGCTTACATAACGGGTATATTTATGTGTATACTTGATCATAAAAACATAATCTAACCCGAAAGTACCCATAACATTAATACAGGACTTGTCAGGGCACCTTTGTCGGTCGGACAGATCGCCGATAAACTATTAATTGTTAAGGAGATAAGGTATGTAGCAGATTTAGCACCGGAGTCCAAAACATTACAGAATATTTTATTTTTGTTTATCAAGTTTATATGTACAGAGTGTGCTGTATCTGGGCCAAAATGTTTATGTAAACGCAGTAGAAACTTTTGTATTGTGTCATATCATGTACTGTATCACAGGTTTAAAGGCACTAAATGTGGCTACTTACCTTGTCACAGGTACTTCCGGTGTTGAATCTACGTAAAACAAAAGGCAATTGTCACAGTTTCAACACCAAATTTATGAAAGTCAGTGGTGTCCATAGATTACGTTTTTGTTGTGTACATGGCAAGAGCAAAGTGATTTAGTCACCAGTGGCTATTGAGTAATTTACATATACTTCACAAATCAGTAAAACACGAGTCATAAATTACAGTGGAACTAACATGTAAACCATGTTACAGTTTATTCAAACATCCGCTTACATATCGTCTGAGTATACAAATATAATACAAACTATCTAACATCAGACTCATTGTTAACTCTAACACAAAAGTCAATACCCAGATGACTCGATGGTTTCCCGAGAACAAAACCGACATTAGAAAACGTTGATTCTGTCATGCTATTCATTAAGGCTTACCGGTTCGCTGGGTCAAATATAGAAAATAACTGGCCAAATCAGCAGGCATCATTAGAGAACAATTACGTGGAATAGATCATACAAAATTTACGATGTTACAGGTTCTGCTGTGTGGGATTCAATAACCGAGAGTCAATAGGAGACATAAGGACTGTTAAAAAAATTATAATGAAAGAGAGGAAAACATATCTATTGATATGTCATCCTATGTAATTATCAACCAGACAACATGATTTTTGTATAATTTATATATAAATTTGATAGTATTGGTCTTTGCATTTTTCAATTTTAGCTTAGATAGAGATGGTCGTTATGTCATCAGCAACATACGACGTTATAGGGAATACAATAACATACAAACCATATATCGGAAAATGAATTGAAGATTCTATTTATCATATTTAGAAGCTATTACGTCACAATTAATAGTCTGTCAATCACAAACCCGCTTGGTATTATTAAATAATGTCAAGTTTATATCTCGTTGTATTATTAATATATATTATTTATATTAATTAAAATGACACATTGCACTCAGTTGGAACATGGAAAATGCATTCAGTTTCATCTCATAGTCAATATCTCAGCTGCATAACTGGTAATTAAAACGAAAATCAAATAAAAGCAATTATGCATTACATACTGGTATGACATTCTGTGATATGACAATCTGTGGTATGAAATACTGGTATGACATTATGTGATATGACATTCTGTGGTATGACAATTTGTGGTATGACATTATGTGATATGACATTATGTGATATGACATTCTGTGATATGACATTCTGTGGTATGACATTATGTGGCACGATATTTTATGGTATGACATTCTGTGGTATGACATTGTGTGATATGAAAATCTGTGATATGACATTTAAAGGTATGACATTCTGTGATATGACATTGTGTGATATGAAAATCTGTGATATGACATTTAAAGGTATGACATTCTGCGATATGGTATTTTATGGTATGACATTCAGTGATTTGACTGTCTGTGTTATGACAATATGTGATATGATATTCTATAATATGACATCTGTGATATGACATGATGTGATATGACTGTCTTTGATATGATAATCTATGGTATGACATTCTGTGTTATGACGTTTTATGATATGACATTCTGTGGTGCGACATTTTGTAGACTGTTGTATACAAAAATAACGTTCTCACAATATTTATTAAAATACCTGATATAAAATATGTAATTTTATTTAATGAAAAACGTAATGAATCATTTCATTTTTTTTCTTTCTGTTAACATAACATACATAATAAATGTCATTGCCCAATCAATATTGTTATTTTTATTGGAAAATGATAAAAACTTCCATTCATCTATTACGTCAATTACACTGGATCAACTTGCCTAATGTTACAGCTGACTTCAGTTACATCAGCAGCGAAGCAGACTCCTTCCTCCCGCGGAAATAGGTGTATGTCAGTTAGCGGTGATAAGACGTAGAAGTAGGTCTATAGATGTATGCTGAATGTCACACGTTATCTCGGAGAAGCGTATAACATATAGTAATTGTTTACACTTTAATTAACGCAGATCTATGTACTCCGCTAAAACATTGATCCTTATAAAGCCAAACGATGCCACTTCAAAGAAAATGGCTAACGAATGAGTTTGCTGGTGAAGGTATATGTTTTGTATTCGTCAATCAAGTGATGAAACGAATCCATTGGTTGATTGAAATCTAAAGAAGTTATGTGTGAATAGAATAAGCGTAATGAAGGCTGACAAAAAGCGAGTAACATTGATGATATCTAGCACAGGGTATATTGTAATGAGTAGAAAGGTCCCTTGTGGCCAACAAGTACCGCTACACACGCTAGCGGTGTATTTAATGGACGTATCGTTTAAGGCAGGACAAAAGTGGCACATTTCTAAGTGAGGTAACTCAGACAGTGTACCATTTATGTAACATCTCTTATGACCTCGAATTTTATCTGTTAGAGGTATTAGCCTATACTGATTATTGATATTCAGCAGTTTTGAAGTCATGCGAATTTTTTGTATATGATTTTCAATGAGTAAGAGTGTGAAATACATACATGACGTCTCCTTAGAGCCAAACTACACTATCTGGTGGAAGCTGTATGAGCCCTATCCCAAATCGAAAGACAGCGACCAATTTGAAGAGTAATCGTAACATCTGTTCAGCGATTAAAACACACGGGGCATACTAACTACTGAACTCAACCGCATAATTACGTGGTCTTTTTTAACAAAGAAAATTACTACCAAAGGGATGTGATGTAACTTATCAGTTGCTTTTCCTTTTTTTGTCTGAATTAGGATTTGACATCAAATTTATTCTGTGGATTAACGATAGCAAGCCTTGCTTTAAAATTTACTGAGGTACATGCGTATTTATTGTCGAGTTAAAACAGCATTTCAAGATTTTTGACTTTCTTACGTAATCACTAAAATAAATCAAATTAATCGATTACACAATCAATCATTTAACAGATCAATGAATAAAAGAATCAATCAATCAATCAATCGATCAGTATCGTGTATCACATTTACACAGAATTGAAGTAGATATTTGAAAACGTCTGCATGGATTTGTGTTTCTGAAAGGTACAATCAAGTATTGATGGTCAGTGGTTGATGAAGTGGACCGGACAAGGCATTCCGCACGTGAAACAGACCAATAAAAAAATCACCTGACTTGAAGTAATGTGTGAGCGAGCATCACGCTTATCCTGAATACGTAGGTGGCAGACATATGATCATTGAAACTCGGCAAGATTCATCAATAATTACCGACCTACATTTCCGGCAGCTTTAACAACAGGCGACTGTAACACGGTGTGAACAATACATTCGGGACTAACATCTGGCCATACATATAACAAGTGCAATGCTGTTTCTTTGGAATTATTCAACTGACAATGTTTATGGTTGAGGTGAATATATTCCGCAGGCCCTATAATATGACGGAATATCATGCATCTGGTATTTTTTAACAAGATTTCATTTCTAAAATACCGAAATGAAATGTCACTTCTCCAGTTTCGAAATGTCACCACCGCGACATCAAACTGAAATGTCGGCTCCTCGATATTAAATCGAACGTCACTTCTACAAGCCATGTGAAAAATCATCGTAACGTATGGTCTCCAACAGACATAATGCAATGTCGCAAACATTATTGGTACAATTCAACCAACATCACCCCTAAATAAATTACGTTGTAAGTAGATAATACAGTATTACACACAGAGATGAGTTTTAACGATTGTTCCCAAATTATCAAGCAGGTGTGCTCTTCCTCTTTTTTCGTTGAACATGTTTTACCTGTGTGACCAGCAAATATTCTTCATACTGAAACAACAAGGAAGTAAACTCTGATTGTTCAGTTTATAAATAAAATAAATCAATTGTTTTCTTACACAGAAATAACGCGAGAAAATATACCTTTGGCAAGATTTTACTCAATATTTCCATGTTTGTTCTTATCAACACTGATAGGTAAATAATAACTGAAAGAAGTTCTGTTTGCGAACGTTCCTAATCAGTATTTTCACATAAACAATCACAAACCCACGTCCTCCTAAAACCTTGAACCTTTGAATGTCTTGTGGTGTTAAGGTCTTTGTGCTTCGAGCGTAATCTAATAGACACAAATCACATATCGACGATTTCTCCACCTTTCTGAGAATGATACTACCGCGTTTGGTCGCCCGTGATTAATTAATGTTGATACAATAAAGATGTGTCCCTATTCAAGGATTTTATATTTTATCTTCAAATTAATTAATATCATGAAATATGTATATATATCTAAATATATATCTTCTAATTGTTATAGAAATGAACAGTACAAAGAAACAACACGATAATTTCTTAACATAATTCCTGTATTGAAAAGCATTATTTTCTTATGGGTTTCGTGGTGATAATGTAACTACCTTAGTGTACATCCATAAACGAGTTTTACCATAAACGTTTACAACCCCTTGTTTCCTACATTACATCCAAGAATCATCACATATTATTCAGCTCTAACAGATATTTGAATCTGCTGGCAGTCTAACCGTCCCTGAAGATAACCATTATCTGTTAAGTTTAAATCATTGTATCACGGCTTACACGAAACTCTATATTGCATTAAAAATAAAGGTTACGATGTAAACATACCTTGTTACTTTTATTCACTGGTTCTATTTACACCTCCCTACTTGACTGTATTTCTATAAATGCTTCAGAAAAAATCAGCAAAGCGGTATCATCAACAAACATGGCACCATAACATTTTTAAAGTATGTCACTGAAAATTTGCCTTAACATTATACCCAACCATTCCAACCATCTAGGGCCTTATCTACAACACCCAGGCAGCTCTAATGGGTACATGTACCACAATAATTTTACACAATGAAATTCCCTGATGGAAACAGACTAGAATGAACGTTAAGACCACTATTAATTACAAATTATACTCCTCATTCATTAGGACAATTCGTTAAACACTTTATCCTTCCCACTCGATTCACATCGTGTCTAGTAAACAAATGTTAAACCCCGACCAGGTAATTAATAACACACTGAAAACTCTCCTTTGCCCTTACAGATAATGGAGATAGACGACAGCTTCATTACCACGGTAAACAGCTAACAAGGTCAGAGGTTTGAACTTTCTTGTGTAACATATCTTTACTTGGATTGTTAAAATGTAGTTAAAACTTTCGTTCATGTAATATTGAGTATGCTTATTTGCACAACAAAGGTTTACAGATCGATGCTATTTCTGTCTCTCTGGTGATGCTCACAATAGGTGATAGCTTTATCATTGATAAAGGTTTGGATTGTTTTGGGATTTTCTTCATCGAAAGAACCAATGACCTAAGACAGCGGTGGCCACTGATGATGGGGACATTCCATGAGTGATTTTATAGTGCTGTCACACAGAAATATCCTAACCTAGAAACCATATCATATTTTTACATTGGCACAAACATACAAGTACAGAGCATTTCGGCGTTTATCACCGTAAAATGTCACTTCAACGATATAAAATAGAAACGTGAGTACATTGCAGATGTTGGTCACAAAAAGAGCGATGCCATGCTTAACTACAGGTTTGACACTACAGCATCTGATTTTAAAATTAGCATTTAAAGGTGGTATCGCCTTTCGTTTCATTTGTACAAAAATATATATGTTACAAAAGAACGTACATGGCATCTTGATAACTCGCCTAGTAAACACATGACATATAAAATGGCATGTAGAGATGTGAGAGAGTGGGTGGGAAGGTGAGTGGGTAGGAGGGTTTTTAGCGAATATACCTAATTTACGTACGTGTATGTACATTGGCGAATTCTTGATTTTCTTTCCATGCACCCAACAAGTAATACATTTGATACCGGAAGTCAGTGATCTACAAAAGCAAATAATCTGACAGTCAAAAACAGCACAGTTATCGTGATTGTGTTTAGCGTAATTGATGTTATTGTCCCCTAAGACACAATTAACAAGGTAAGATATACATCCTTATAACAATGTTTGTTACGGAAAAGATAGCTACGGAAACAGCCGAGAGTTTTAGTTTTCTAAATCAGGACAGCTACGGAAACAGCCGAGAGTTTTAGTTTTCTAAATCAGGACAGCTACGGAAACTGTCGAGAGTTTTAGTTTTCTAAATCAGGACAGCTACGAAAACTGTCTAGATGGTTAGTTTTCAACATTAATTTACCTTATGAATAAAAAATAACTGTAACTGACTTTCTTGATATAACACTCGGACTAAAGACGTAGATATCTATAAAATCTGAAATCCCAGCAGCAGGAAATGACAACGTTAAGCGGACTGTATCCTCCGGAAACAGGAAGCCAATCCTAGTTCTGCCGGTGATATAACGTCTATCCAATTTCAATTGTACTTATCACCAAATAACAAAACAAACTATTGACATATATTTAGAATTTGGTCGTGAAACTTCCTCCAAGGAGAAACCTGTTCTTTCAACATGTTTGATTCCACAGCAAGACATCAAATCTTTAAATGTTTCACATAGGCGTCAGCAAAACATCAAACATTCATTTTGATTGATGAGAAATAGTAAAATAAAACCTTAACCCCGCAAAGATATTTTTTCTAAAGGCATGTATTGAATGGAAGAGATACCAAGGATATTGATGGATATCTAGGATGGACAGTGGGAAGGTTATAGATTAAATCATTATTTTGATTATAAATCTATGACAATGCACGTATGGTATATTTCTCGCCAGTGCTAACATATTGCTGTTGAATGCACGATGTTGCTTTGAGAGACATAATCTTTAAAAAAAAACGTAATGCATTTGGTAAATAATGACATACGTCTGTAACGATACCATGCCCAACAATGTAACGCATTACATATAGTCATCACTTGAAGTTGTATTTTTGTACCAAAACGTGGTAGCATATATCTGTGAAGATACCCCAGTAAAAATAAAACACATACTGACTATTTAATTAAGCACCTTTCTCCAACAAACTGTCTATGCCTTACGTCCCCGACCCGCACATATATATATATGTACATGTCCTGTACGCTTAGGAAGAGTAAAAGTGTGGCGAGCTGTGTGTGTGATATTCAAAGGCCCCGTCAATGAAAAGATCTAGGAAGGTACATAATGAATGCATATGAACGGCGTGATTGGTCCAAACCTCGCTTCGATGGGTATGATTTCAATTAGTTGTCGCTTATTAGACACAGGTCGTCCCAAATGCCACTACTAGTACGAGGTAGCACAGAGCTGTTCCCCAAACGTTCCTACAGTCTGCAGTGTAGGCTTTGGTCGATACGACAGCCTGTCGTTCTCGCTGTATTCCTCTCTTCGCCTTGGATCGCCATCAGTCGTGGAATTATTGTTTTTAGCTTGTCCAACCTTCGGAATCCATCAAATACAATAGTGTTTTTATACCGCTTATAAATTTAAGGCTGATTGGGTTTCGGCTTCATCTATTCACGAGTCGGTTTTAGTCGAAAAGGAGGGGTTTATTTGTGTTGATGGAGGGGGTACAATAGTGATGTGGATGTCCGGGTATGTCAAAGTTTCAATGCTCAATGTCCCCAACTTTAGCAACATCTTCAACAACTTCTTGTTTCTGAAGAAAGAATGAAATTTCGCCATGACGTCACCGCAAAAGAAGAAAATGCGAGACAAAATCAAATCCTTATATTTTCATTTAAAAGTAGTATATTGTGTTCTCATGCTTAACTTTATAGTTTATGGAGTTGGGGTATGGCTGTGTTACAACGCCCTCAAGGCCGGGCAAACCCTGGTGCAAACCCCTTGTACGGGGCAGACTCGGAATGCATCTACATTTACGGACGAACTAGACAATTTAAGGGATGTATATAGCCGTATTCGAAGAGGGTTTGCCGACGACTGGAGTAGAAGTAACTCTCTAGGTACTAAGGTAAGTAAAAAATTTCATTGATCTTGCCATTTTCCCCCTTTTTTATATTATTTTTCATCTTTTTATCCTCATCAGAGATATTTCATCTTTTTGTCCTCGTAACAGGTGTTAGGTTTAGTGTAATTTAGTTTTAGACGGTGGATAACTGTCAAGTTGCCGTTTGTTTCCAAGAAATGTGCATAATATTTAGTTTCCATCTTCGAGAATACACGTAAAAAGATTCACGGAAGGCTTCATCCACAAAATTCCTTTATAAAAACACTAAACGTTAATATAAAATACGTTGATGGCATATCTTCGTTATCCTTTCATTGAAAATTGAATTCTGATTTTCTTAGAACTGGAGGAAAAGCGAAGCAACTAGTTCTATTGTAGCGGTTTGGGTATTATTCTCCTATTTTGTTTTCGCTAGAAAGTGATTAATTTAAAATGTGTAAATATTGACACAGAAATACGACATTGTGTACACTTATTGATTATGTACAGATGGTATACGTATTTATACATCTAAACATATCAAGTAAACGTTTCAGTTTATTTCAATACGTTCAACGCTCTGTTTTTATAGCAATATTTTCTACTTATTTTGCATTTTATGGGGTTCTAACACTTCATAAACGACGGTATACCAAAGTCTGCATTACGATGTTAAAATCGGTGTTGATTCGACTCAATTTAGCTCGCATATACATTTAAGTATCAAAATGACATTGTAATGTTATTCCACTTTGGTGATGTAATTAAACAAACCATACGTGTTTTATCGTTTGAAGATCCCAATCTGTACACGAAGATTGTCACTGAGGAGCGATTTGAAGTTATCAAACCTGACGGGGAAACAAGCTTCTCGCGCAGATACATTTATTCAGATATATCATCTGTTGTGTAAGACTACTTTTTTAAGAACCTTCGAGGAACCACAGAAATGATTCTTTGGCATTTACCATTAATGAAAAACCATCAATGGTTCTGTTTCCGTACAATAACGAGGCTAGTATGCATTAATTATTTAAGTGTTACTTGGTACATCTATTCATAGGACTACTTGCAGTGGATGGGAAGTCGGTACAAAAGTTTGAAAAATAAGATTGAATTTAAAATTGTTTCTTTACTAGAGTAAAATTCGGAGAGGCTGTATGAAGTGATTAGTTGCTGTATTACTGAGATTAGTTGTTGCAATTAAGCGTTCAGCTAAAGGATTGTACAATAGACACAAAAGAGAATAATGTCTTTTAACACAAATTTAGAGTTAGATACTGTAAAACCAAATACTAATTTAAAGAACAGCGTACAGCTGTTTCGTCCCTCTAGGACTCGTCAGTTATGCTAAAAGCTTAACATTTGAAACATAGGAAAACTGAAATTGAACGAAAGAAGAGCGAACGTTAATATCATTACTTAAAAGAAGACTGAGTAAAACAGATGAACTATTCTACCACACAGATTGTTTCCTTCAAACATTCATTTACAGTCAATTCACTAACTGTAACATTTAGGCTGCTTGTAATATTTGAAAAACCACTATAACATTCAGACTGCTTGTAATATTTGAAGAACCTCTATATCATTCAGACTGGTTGTAATATTTGAGGAACCTTTGTAACATTCAGACTGGTTGTAATATTTGCAGAGCAAATATAACATTCAGACTGGTTGTAATATTTGCAGAGCAAATATAACATTCAGACTGGTTGTATTATTTGCAGAGCAAATATAACATTCAGACTGGTTGTATTATTTGCAGAGCAAATATAACATTCAGACTGGTTGTATTATTTGAAGAACAATTAGTATTTTTATTTTTTCACAAAGGTAATGTTTGATATACAAAAGTATTCTTGTAGTAAATATGCCTCAGCTGTCTGCACAATTACATTCTCTAAGATACAAACCTAGTATTTGAAGATTTTTTATTTCCGGGGTGTAAACCTCAAGACTAAATATGTCTGTCTCATATCCAGTAACCACCTATCGGATCTGGTGAAACATACACTCAACAATGCATTTTTCCCTTCGTCACGTTAACGTTAACTGATAAGAAATGTAGAATCTACAGTTGGGGTCGGATAATTGTTCACTCGTGATAGCAAATTCAAATTCCACAGACAGACTTTAACCATGTTAAAACCGAAAAAAAATCAACTCGGCAAAATTACAAAGAACGTATAACCATTATTTTAAAAAGATTTTTTACATGTAATTCATCCGTATATGGATCCCCAGTTCATCTAACGTATGCAGTGCGGCGTCAAATTGAAAAGCTTTCCTTTCCACTTTAACGCAGCGTAGCAACATCCTGCCCGAAGGTGACGTGTTATCTTTGGTTGTACATGACCTGATAAGAAGGAATTATGATGGGTGAATTTTAACTGAAACAACAGCATGTATTTCCGTCATATTACTGATATAATGCCTAAACATAATTATAAGGCACAATGGAGTGTGACTCCAGCATAGCAATACAGATAATCGATTAATAAGAGTATTGATTGAAAGCTCTAGTCACATTTTTGGATGTAAGAAGTTGATCCGTTCAGACTAATATTGAATACACAAACATCTATGAGACAGCCTCTGGCTATAGTTTCGCATCCTAGAGTAAAATAAGGGATTGTCAATAATGTCTTTACGTTAGAGACTCTAGGTAGTATCACGCATCGGGAGACAATGGAACAGGATTTGAAAGTCTGCAACAACTGCTCATATCCAACTGGAAACAAAAACAATTTGTCTCGCATTTAAATTTATAATCGTTATTTGTCGGTCGGGAATTGTCTAGAATATGAAATTTTATGTAATTCCTTTTGGTTAGCCGTATGAGCGTCTATAAGAGTATCTCTCTCTATATATATATATCTGTATACAAGAATGTTGTGGCTACCTAGTTTATGTGCTATCAGATTATGGAGATTTACCCGAAGTTGGAAATAATTTTTTTGAAATTCACAAAGTATGAAATTTATCTTAAATGCCATACAAAAGTGAGAGTTTCAGATGAAGGTTTCTTGCTATCTATGTACATGGTTGCTGTAAAATTGTTCCTTACCTCCCTACTGAATACTAATCATGCATTAACGATTTGATTTTCAATATTTCCTGGTTATGATAAAACGTTCTAAAAATTACGAGTAAAAATTCGTTTTCAATTTGTAGTTTGATACTTCCGGTTCCGCTTCTCAGGCAAAAGTGAGATGTTATGATAACTAAAAAATGACTACAGTTAGATTTACTGACAAGTAATGAAAAAATATTTCAGGAATACATTGGTTCTTTTTACCGCTTATATATGTCTCTAATATGTTAACCTAAAATTTATTGCCGTGGAATTCCAGGTAAAGTGATATCGCCCTTGTCATATTAAATTCTACATGAAGTTGAACTGACGGTGGGTTATTTGCATTATTGATAAGTGCAATATATCCATAATATCTAATCACGTTATCTTTCTTGATCTGCAATTGCAACATGGCCTATTGACAGAATTTTCAGACTTTGGGAAATCCTTTACAGAATGGCTATATTCCAAACTTTCTGTTATCATCAGATCAAATACAGCGAATGTTTCTTTTAGTTTTCAGGTGTTAGAGAGTAAATCATGGCCATGATTCAGGTATCTTAGGCTGTTATTGTGATGTTATTGTTGTTAATATCGATCGCCTTACATTTTAAAGTCTTTGTGTGAATAGTATCTGTAGTTGGGAAATCATTGATCGTTAGTCAAAATGGAAGTCCACGATTTCGGGGAAGTATAATTTATGTTTTAATTACTGACATGAGGTAACATAAGAAAACACAAAAACTTAAAAAAAAAAAAAAAACAAAAACAAAACAAAAACAAACAAAAAAGCATAGAATCTATGTTAATTACAACCTTCATATATGTAACGAAAAAAGCGCAATAGGCTTAAACAGTGATTCCACATAATCTGCTGGACAGAACCTGTTTTATCTTCATTTCATAGTCGATTTGACCACTTCATTCACACCCTCCGTGTCACACAAACCTACTAATGTAGACAGCGGATTATTGCCAGTTCTGGACAGAAATCGATCATACATAGCCCTGATTGATTGCCTGTATATCTGACTTCTGGACTCGGGGCTATCTTGCCCATAGACCTCGAGATAACGTGATGTCTCTTTGTTCCCTTTTATAGAACACTTCTGTCAGGTCCTCGCTGTGTTTAGATGACTTGGGCGGACTTCCATTTCCAACCTATTTCCTTTCAATCAGCCATATGTTTCGGCCTTGTTTTCTTTTGTTTTGTTTTTATTGTTCCGTATTTAACCCTTATTGAGACATGTTACTATGATTACTTTCACGTGAAGTGCTTTTTATAAAGCGCTCTTCTCATACTAGAAAAGAATGTTAAGATTTGAAAACTAGTTTGTACTCAAATATCAAAGAAAATACTAATATGAACTAACACAAGAACGCTATTATCTTAGCAACATCATATTAATCTTGTGGCAAAAAACTGATACTGCTCATGGAAATATGTACAATTATTACTATTATGACGGTCATCAAAGATGACCAAACCGAAAAATATGTACATCGTAATATCATACAATATCCTTGAATTATGTAATTTTTATGAAAAGGAAAAAATCCGATATATCAACAGAATCTAATTCAAACTCGAAAATGAGGTCAAAATATGAATAGAAGAAATCTTAATCGTATTGTATTACTTAGTGAGAATATTTTGAAATATTATTTGACAGTTCTGACAAGTTATGGTATGATTATAAAAACGACAGTGTAATTGAAATGACGATTGGCTACATTGTAATGATAATTTAGAATATTTGTGTGTTGTAACATATTAACTGTTTTGTCTATGTTTACAACTCTCACGAATCATCTGAAAATAACAGAGCTCTTATCTATGTATATCAATAGCATTTAATTATGTTTTGTTTACAGTATCGAATTCGGTGACGGGGCGTAATATATCCCCCGTCGCGTTGAGTTTTACTAATGTTCAAATTCTAATAATTTGGGGGGGAACTACAATCATATTTTGTATGATGCAGCTTGAACTGACCAAGTTATGCCATGGTTTTTTTTATTTGAGAAAACATATATTCATTATTGACAGAAACATGTACATACATATTCTAAGGAAAATTCACTTGATCGCACTTTTCCCACTCATTGTAAACGAACTTCTAACCCCGGTCTGCATGGATGCGTTGGATTTTCTACTCCACTTACAGTACATGGTGTGCAACATAAATTGTCCATCTACCTATTTACGTACTTCAAATCTGTGTTCGATAATACTGATCTCGCTTCTAAGTTGTTCACATCGAACACACAAGGATACTCAGAACATGTGCTCTATACTCAGTATATCTGAAAAGACAATTCCTAGGTAATGTGAGATTAAATGGAATAGAAATGTTGTTTATAATAAGTTACACAAAACAATAATTTGTAGATACAAAGTTATACAACAACTACTTTATAATCATTATCTAAGTTTGATATAAAGTTATATAGATAGAATATTAATACAACTACTTTACTAGGTATAAGACTATATAGACCTAAAGTAACAAATCAGCTACTATGGTAGACAGTGCAATGACAATTTGCATTCTTAATCAATACTGTGTAATTAAAGTTATAATATGACTACAACTTTTCAAATATATAGGTCTTCTTCGAGGAAGAATAGGTCGCCTTACTTCATCTTAAAATTTGCAATAGTCACACACATAAAGCATCATTCATTTCAGTACTGGCCAAGACATGACAATTCATGGGATTCGTTTGGCTTGTTCCTCCACAAATAAGTAGCTAGTTTTTAACTAGATATATCCCACTACTAAACATAAACACGTATCCTTGTGTTCGCTCACAAACAAAACTTCCTTTCTGCTGGAAGATTTCTCGCATACATAACTGTGTTATGATGCAGGTCACGATTACAATATCTACACATAGATGTAGGGTCACATGCTAGCATCCTTCAAAGATTCATTATAGTGTTTCTCTACTGAATATATTTCCAACTAAGTCCTCCTTGAGAGAACGTATAGCTGTCCCCTCAGGTTACACTTTGTTTTTATATCTTCCGCGCTATATAAACTGGAGTCGGATACAACTCCCTCCAGCGGCATGCCAGAGATGACGCTGTATGGTGCATTACACTTGTGGCAAGGCCTAATAGGATTACCGTCGGCTCCCGGTAAATTCACAGACACACACTGCTGAATAAAAGATAACTTCGTTTAATTCGTTCGCATAAATCCAGCCCTTTGTTCAGTACGTTTGCTTTTGAAGACGTGCTATAATAGAACGGTCTTCATCAAGGTTGAACGGATATTTGAGAAACAAATGTTATTTCATGACTGAAGAAATACCCCGTGTGGCTATGTATAGGATGAGACTCTGTATTATCGCGAATGTGTAATTATGCTTCGACAAAGTGTGAGTTTTATGAGGTTTTGTTTCGTAAATTTTACACGCGAATAGATACAATAGAAAGTGTTTCTGATCAATATACTATGATTAGGCGAACTCTTACATAAGAGAAGCAAGTGCGTCAGAATATCCCAATGACAGCGACATACCGACAACATCTAAAGTTTTCTTTCACAAAGAAATCTCAAGAAGAGAAAAACAACTATATTGACAATTAAGTGACATGGACAGAAAAGAAATATAGTTGTTATGTATATCGGTACGCTGTTAGAAAGTAGGTATAATCGCTACCTGTTCTTGATAAACACGTGAAAGAATGTTGCAATTACGGTATCATTGACACACGTTTAATTGCTAAGCCTGAAAACTAAAATTGAAAGGCAAATTCAGTAAGGAGTTGCTGTATGATAGGTATTGAATTTCGTATGTAGTCTTCGATTACAGAGATTTGTTGTCCATTAGGTCTGCTCTTACATAACATGATTTTAGGCTAGACACAACGCAGTCACGGTTTCAGCCTATTGTCACTAGCCTTTTGAACTAGCTGTTACTACCAGCTTTCTGATTGGCAAAATAAAAATCCAACGGTTTACCAGTGACCCCCAGCAGCAGTCGTATGCTATAAACAATGCCGCCATCTTTCTAAACAGTGTCATGCATGTCGCTATGAAACAATCAAGTATTACACTAAAAACTTTTGAAAACTGACAGACTAGGTGATCATGAAAATATTCCGAGATTGAGATTTGCGTCAATTCATAACTAGCATTGCTCTGGTCTGCAGAGGATTTTCCGAGGTAGGACAATATGGCAGGAGGCATAGAATCATTTGAATATCGATATCTATTCTTAACAGTGTATCTAAAAGGCGGCTGTAAGTGATAATCAGCGAAAGTAAGAGTCGTAAAAACAATGTCTTTTAGAATAATCAATATAGTTAGCAACATCATAGATATCAATGCACATTTTTCATTTTATATATTTGTAACATTGATTGAGTAAAGAAGACATTTCCACGATCGGCGCTGGCACTGTACATTCTGTATCACACTCCAGGGCAGCATCTTCGATTAAAAAAATACTAAAAAAAATTAGGCACATCAACTGATACATTGTCTGTACTTCATTTGATCATAATAGTTAATATCCAAAATTTCAGTTTCATATGCGAACACTGACCGGGTAATGGCGATTTTTACTGTGGCGAATTGACAGCTTGTCGTCACATGTGTGTCCGTTCTATAAAAAAAAAACATGGTTTATCATGATGCGTCACCTGACACGTTTTCCTAAAATGCTCAGAGAAATCAGAGACATCAAAAGAGGTATGTTCAATATTAATACATTCTTGTACCGGGTTTTATGTTGATGTTTGTAAACCTGTTGGAGATGCTGAGAAATTGTCCTCGACGTACGTACGACACTTCAGAACAGCGTGATCTTGTTATCTGCTGATTTATTAGGGGGGAAATCAGTTGCAAGAAAGAGTTTATCTCATAATCGTTTTTTGGCTTTCATCAGAGACAGATATATAATACATAAGCATGCCTGATTTTATTTCCTTGTCAAATAATATTACGCACAAACTAGGTAATTACGATCTCCGTGAGTGAAGTTTTCTTTCCTGTCCCGCTGTCATATTGTGCCCACGACTATGTATTGCAAGTGCTCGGTATGGCATGTAGGCAAGTGTACTTTGTCAAAGAGTTTCGGTCTTTCAGTACACATTTTAATAAAACAATTGTGTGAAGACTATCCTTATTATGACGAGTAAGGAATTATATAATTGTAAGAATCTCAGATATGCTATGTAAACACCGATGAGGCCAATTTTGATAAATGATAAAACCGTAGCCATAAAGATGCAATGCAGACTCCGCATACGAATGTGTCCACTTCCGCCAAACACAAGCAGACAAGTCCACACGGCTTCCCCGCTGTGACATCCAACATGAAAGAGAATAAAATTAATCCTGTTTCACACAATCCACTTTCTTTACTGATCAGTAATTTCCCGCCTTGCTGGTTGCTACATGTATCGCGTTTTTAAACACTTTTTCCTAAGTTTGCATGATATCGACGCGAAAAGTTTGCCTTCATGTATACAGTAATAATTCTATCTATTTTTGTTACTCATAAATATTTGCGTATCAGGTAATCTCGACAAGCAATTATAGGGCTCTCGCAGATTCTTTGATGTTTTCTCAAATAAAAGAAAAATCCTACAGTTAGATAATGTGAGCACTCCTTATTTCGGGCCTATATTTTTCATGAAAAAATGCACACTTTAATTGCATTATCAATTGTAAAGTTTCGTTCTGGGTTCAATATCCAATACCATTACCAGTGGCAATCACTCGATTTAGAACTTGAAATTGTTTACGTCAATTGTAAATTTTCCACAAATTTCACTGATTTGATGGAAAATGAATTTTAAATTTCATATCTGGACGATGATAGTGATCTTCTATAAAAGTGTGGGATTGTTTTGCGTGTGATTGCTTAGATCTCACATTTAACGTTACAGATATACATATCATCTACATGTTAAGTTTTTCAGTAATTTAATACTTTGTTTATAAAATATCTTTATATGCCAGTGGCGTCTTGGGTGTGAGAGTGATCCGTATTCATAAATCGTCCATGTCCACCAGAATCGTAATCATATCACGTGATCCTTGTCGTTTCTTAATAGACCATGTACCGCACAGAGGGGGAGGGAGGTTACCGCGCACAACAGAGGGGAGGTTACAGCGCACTACAGAGGGGGGAGGGGGTTACCGCGCACTACAGAGGGGGGAGGGGGTTACCGCGCACTACAGAGGGGGGAGGGGATTACCGCACACTACAGAGGGGGGAGGGGGTTACCTCGCACTACAGAGGGGGGAGGGGGTTACCGCGCACTACAGAGGGGGGAGGGGAGTTACCGCGCACTACAGAGGGGGTGGGGGGTAACTGCGCACTACAGAGGGGGGAGGGGCTTACCGCGCACTACAGAGGGGGGAGGGGGTTACCGCGCACTACAGAGGGGGGAGGGGCTTACCGCGCACTACAGAGGGGGAGGGGAGTTACCGCGCACTACAGAGGGGGTGTGGGGGTAACTGCGCACTACAGAGGGGGGAGGGGCTTACCGCGCACTACAGAGGGGCGGGGGGGGGGGTTAACGCGCACTACAGAGGGGGGAGGGTTACCGCGCACTACAGAGGGAGGAGGGGGTTACCGTGCACTGCAGAGGGGGAGGGGGTTACCGCGCACTGCAGAGGGGGGAGGGGGTTACCGCGCACTACAGAGGGAGGAGGGAATTACCGCACACTACAGAGGGGGGAGAGGGTTACCTCGCACTACAGAGGGGGGAGGGGCTTACCGCGCACTACAGAGGGGGGAGGGGGTAACCGCGCACTACAGAGGGGGGAGGGGAGTTACCGCGCACTACAGAGGGGGTGGGGGGTAACTGCGCACTACAGAGGGGGGAGGGGCTTACCGCGCACTACAGAGGGGGGAGGGGGTTACCGCGCACTACAGAGGGGGTTACCGCGCACTACAGAGGGGGGAGGGGAGTTACCGCGCACTACAGAGGGGGTGGGGGGTAACTGCGCACTACAGAGGGGGGAGGGGCTTACCGCGCACTACAGAGGGGCGGGGGGGGGGGGGGGGGGTTACACCACTACAAAGTGGGAGAGGGGGTGTTACGGCGCACTACAGAGGGGGGAGGGTTACCGCGCACTACAGAGGGAGGAGGGGGTTACCGCGCACTGCAGAGGGGGGAGGGGGTTACCGCGCACTACAGAGGGGGGAGGGGAGTTACCGCGCACTACAGAGGGGGTGTGGGGGTAACTGCGCACTACAGAGGGGGGAGGGGCTTACCGCGCACTACAGAGGGGCGGGGGGGGGGGTTACCGCGCACTACAAAGTGGGAGAGGGGGTGTTACCGCGCACTACAGAGGGGGGAGGGTTACCGCGCACTACAGAGGGAGGAGGGGGTTACCGTGCACTGCAGAGGGGGAGGGGGTTACCGCGCACTGCAGAGGGGGGAGGGGCTTACCGCGCACTTCAGAAGGGGTGGGGGGGTAACTGCGCACTACAGAGGGGGGGGGGCTTACCGCGCACTACAGAGGGGGGAGGGGGTTACCGCGCACTACAGAGGGGGTTACCGCGCACTACAGAGGGGGGAGGGGAGTTACCGCGCACTACAGAGGGGGTGGGGGGTAACTGCGCACTACAGAGGGGGGAGGGGCTTACCGCGCACTACAGAGGGGCGGGGGGGGGGGGGTTTACCGCGCACTACAAAGTGGGAGAGGGGGTGTTACCGCGCACTACAGAGGGGGGAGGGTTACCGCGCACTACAGAGGGAGGAGGGGGTTACCGCGCACTGCAGAGGGGGGGGGTTACCGCGCACTACAGAGGGGGGAGGGGGTTACCGCGCACTACAGAGGGGGGAGGGGGTACTAGTATATCGGTTCTTCAACTGCGTATTATATCCCTTCTACACATTCCTTATTGAACAGACCTAGTCATTCAAGTCAAGACATTTTTGTGTGTGATACATATCTGTCTGGAGGACATATCTCGGTGTGTCGAGAATAACCGTCTGTATGGTGTTGACGCCTCTCATGGCCGTGACGTCATCGGTTTGTGGTATGAGAATTATCTATGCTGTGGAAACATACCGATGTGACCTGTGATGACACGTACCTGTGTGGTTACTTTAATTGCTGTATTTACATGTGTTAATGACAGTTGTCTGTGTATAAAGACAATCGAGTGCATCATGGACACTTCTAAGCGAAGAGAATCTTAATCTGTTGTTGTGACAATTGTAGTCGTGTCTGCCACGTAGACGCCTGTTTATTTGGTTGAGACATCTATCTGTGTAGTTGTGACATGCAAGTATGTCCTGAAGACCTTTGTCTAGATGGTACCTGTTTAGACCTAAAGGTGTATTTAGCTTGGCTATGATATGCCGTAGATCGTACTTTCGATATCCTTCATTTGCTTTATATTATCTAAATAATGTAGTAAACCTCCCAGTCTGAGGTTCTACAACGTATGTGTACTTTTAAACATGTATGTAGAATTAAGACACTTGTCTTTTTAGCTAAGACATATGTTAATGTGGTTTTAACACCTGTCTGTGTAGCTAAGACACATGTTTACGTGGTTTTAACACCTGTCTGTGTAGACAAGACACATGCTCAGGTGGTTTTAACACCTGTCTGTGTAGACAAGACACATGCTCAGGTGGTTTTAACACCTGTCCGTGTAGCTAAGACACATGCTTTCGTGGTTTGAACACCTGTCTGTGTAGCTAAGGCACACGATTACGTGTTTTGAACAACTGTCTGTTTAGCTAAGGCACACGATTACGTATTTTGGACACCTGTCTTTGTAGCTAAGGAACATGATTACGTGGTTTGAACACCCGTCTGTTTCAATCGTCTACGTTCCACTGACGGAACAGATATTTACCGTATCTGTTATATTCAATTTATATAGTTTCACGGAATGTATTCTTATAAAGGGACGAAACTGACGTAAAAATTGAAATGCCTGCCATTAAATGATATTGCGAGGTCTATGATTTAGATGTAAGAATGTGCCCTAAGGAATGCTGTTTCGCTGCGAGCGCTGGTCTCGACATTGACATGGGTTTGTGGTAGCTCCAATTACTTACGAGTACCTTTTCTTGTTCCTCAAAATCAATATCTCCAACACCTTTAATGTGTGTACATCATTGTGGAGCTTCATGGAGATCCAGAAGTGACGCTATCGTTTAGACTTTAGAGCGCTGTCTTAATATGTGTCTGCTTACGTTCCCTAAATGCTGCTCGTATATTGCAGAGCGTGGTATGTGTACCTACCCCCGACATCCGCTAAGTATTTACTACATAAGGTCTTATACCATAGCCGTGCTGGAGATTGTTTCCTCAATGTCAGTTATCATTGTTTTAGTGGAAATAAGGCTGGGTTTACACTCTAGATATTGATAGAGCATGGTGCACATGTACTTATTAATGTTTTATATCTATCTGTATTCCCTGCTATACCTGTTGTTATCATGTCTCTTGGTAAGTACATTGGCCCTGTCTGAATGATCCCATATCAGTTGGAATTATCTTTACCAAATAAATGCACTCTAAGGTAGATAAATTCTGAAAGTGTTAAAAACAAAAATGAAAAATATATTACTTCCGAAAGGACTTTAAATTTGCACTCTTGAATTCGTTCTCTTTGCTCTTCATGAACTCTATATCTCTAGTAACTGTGCTCCTGGCTGACTCATTAGAAACCGAGCTTACAAATAGATTCATTAGTACAGGAAACAAAGGACATGTGACCTCCTTCACTTTCACATACGTTGGTGTATTTGATTACAAGCAATATTGACAGTGAAGGTCTAATATACGCTCCAGATCGTGAATAAAGAACACGACAAACGTTCCAACATCAACCACTTACCATTCCATTCAGCGTGATTATTCCCTATTGTGAATTTTCCACGTCTAGATAGTAACATTACTGCTCTCTAACTATAGTGTTTACTTTTTTTTTATATTCAGGCTCACATGGAGCAAAGTTTTATCATCACCATACTGTTATTGATTTTAAGTCTGGATCACAGACAAGTAATACTTTTGAGGTAGGGTCATTCTATGTGATAATTCCGATATCTGCTATAAATTAAGTGCATACCCAAGCAATATCTTTCTAAAAGTATTCCTCTCGCTAGATCTATGTCCTGTTTACATCACACTGTACAATGTACATGCAAGAGTATTATTTAACATAACTGATAATAAGAATATATCTCATTCGTTCTGACATTGTGTAAGATATGGAATGCCACAATCTTCTATATGCAAGATGCCTATAAACCATTCAGTGGTATAATAAACGTGATGAATTCAATTCCCCACTGTTAATTTTCCATTTCTTGATATAAACCTTCTTGCATTCATAACGTATGGTGATTCGATATTGATGGGTCTGTTCCCATTATCACGATTTTCGTAAAAGAAGTCGTAAACTGACGGATAAATCGTAGGTTGGTGAAATCCACGGGGTAGTTTTACAGTTAACATAGTGACCTCATTGAAAAACATTTCATGATGCGATATAAAATTTGACGCGGTTAATGGTCTCTAGTTTGTTTGTATGTTTGTTCCTTTCTTTTTTCTCATCTGAGGCCGTGACATTAAAAACTTGGATTGACCAATTTTATTTGTTGGATGTCGTAAATAAAGTGGAAGGAACTTACTCTTCCGCAACACCTGGTCTTATTCTCCTTGTACCATTTTAGGAGTCGACGTGAAAAACTTTCTTTTGTTCATATTTTGCCTTAATCTTATTGAATAGGTGTTTTGATTTTCATTATGTTGACATGTTGGTATTTTCGTTTTTATTTTTGGAACAATTTTACATATGATAACAATGTTTTGCTATTAAAAAGAAACCCTTCCTCAAACAAACAACCATAGATATCAAATCAACTCTGATTTTATTTTATTTTTGTAAAGGTCATTTCATTGGTTTACCACCACAAACAGCTCCTTGCAAATGTTACTTGTTGCCTCACTGACGGGAGACCCGTCCAGAGCAAATAAGGTCGAAACGTCTTGACTAAAGACACCACCACGACAAAATAGAGTGGTCCGATTCAGCTTCATGACAAACACAAATCGACACGGGCAGGGGGCGTTGAATAACGCACCTTCCATATTCACACGAGGTTATGTAGTCAAACACTCACACCTACTGGTCCGTTGCGGTCCATAGTAGCCGGCATCTGTCGTTGAAATGTTGGAAATAAACTTGTTTGCATTGCAGATTAGGGAAACTTAAAGATTAAAAAATTAATATGGCATGAGATTATCTTGCTGGTTACATGGCGAGTAATGATCAATAATTATAAGTGTTATGACATGATCAATATTTTTTCCTCATTCTAAATAACTGTGTTCGCCCTTCCACATGATCATATATATAACTATGATTTAAAAAGCAATTCCAGGACTTATATCAATCAATTACAACTACAGGCTTTTCCGCCGTTTGTCGACAAACTTCAAAAACTGTTAATACTCATGAAATTTTGACTAAGCAGTCATTTTCACAGCTCCAAATGTGATGTATTTAAGAATGTCAAAACGCGATGTCCAATGTTATTTACTGTATCGCTTGTAAATTGAGTTGAAGATTGGAATCATCAGTACCCAATCATTGTAACAGTGTACCGAGGTTTAACAGGATTGTCCATTTCTCAGTCTCAGTGGGTATTTAGTGTCACCGCAGACAAGACGTCATCAGTTTTCATTAGTGTCAGACTCCGTTAACTTTGCGACAAATAGCAATAGTATAAGATGCTTGGGTCAAAGTGCATTATACTGACACGTCATTAACCAAGGGAATAAACAGGGTTAATGACGTAATGTATTGTCAATTTTCTTAAGTAACAAGAGTAGAGCGACCGTTAACGAGTCAGTTATCTGGGGTCAACGCCAAACATGGTAAGTCATGATGGCGAGAAAGAATTGAAATATGGGCTTACACAATCAGGAAAGTTTTCAAAGCGTAGTGCATGATATTTCAAATCAGCTTTAAGTTCGATCACTTTTTAAACATTTTAAACTGAATCAATAAGCTCACGCCTGAGAATAGCACAAAGGACAAATTCTCAATTACGGCAAACTTTGAGGACTTAAGGCCACCAGCAGAGTTTTACCTCCCGCAATCTCAAAACATTGGACAAGAGACACTCAAGAGAAAAAACACCTTTCAATAATTTAAAGTAGACAAGATATAAATAAGACATGACTTCAACTGTATCATACATGAAGGACATGGAATCAATGTCAGACTATCAATGGGGACCGATCCGACCTGTTAGAGAGCACCTTCACGTGAACAATACGTTGGAAAGACCAAGATGGTCCTTGTTTGAGATTAATATATACACCTGGAGAAAGAATGTATTAATGAATATTGTCCTGTTCTGTTCATGTATAAATAACTTATTGTAAGTCAAAAGGTCATGATACCACGTGAAGGTAAATTTAAGGTCATGGTACCACGTGAAGGTAAATGTAATGTCATGGTACCACGTGAAGGTAAATGTAATGTCATGGTACCACGTGAAGGTAAATGTAATGGCGGAATCTTTATCTTGTATTTTTTGTGTACAAGAAGGTTTCCACTACACCAGACTATTGCTATACCCTACAATTCTAACATTCACATACCTATAATTCACCCATTACCAAGGGGATCAAATCAAACAAGTGAAGGGTGAGAAATAAGCACATCTGTAGACTTTTCTTTTTACTTCTTTCTCGATATCTAACATCATATATCAACGAGGAATTTGTACCAGAAGAGAAATACACAATGCACACGTACATTATTCAAATGGCAAACCTGAAGTAATTATGCCATCGATCTTGATATCTTTGTTTATATGGACAGGAGGCATCAGCTAAATAGCTTATGTTATCAATATCAATTGTCGCTAATCTTACCTTACGATCAATATGCTCACCCCCACCCCTTGCGAGTATTTCATGGTGACGGAAACAAAATATTGTAAAACCCAAACCATCATTTTACACTTGAAATCCCTAAACTAGTGAAGATTCTTTAGTATATTTAAGGGAACATACGATGCCACAATTAATTCAGTGTTGATAGCCCAAATACTATTGAACTATAATCATGATATATTTTAAGATCAAAATTACTACCAAAAAATATAGATCAAGATCATATATTCAGCAACACTGCTTCGCATGCAAATGTAAAGTAGAATATCTGTTGATAGACCATGGGAATTTATACACAAATCGAGTTATATATGGCCCTACTCATCTCGATTCAAAAATAAATTACCAGCTCTCTCTCTCTCTCTCTCTCTCTCTCTCTCTCTCTCTCTCTCTCTCTCTCTCTCTCTCTCTCTCTCTCTCTCTCTCTCTCTCTCTCTCTCTCTCTCTCTCTCTCTCTCTCTCTCTCTCTCTCTCTCTCTCTCTCTCTCTCTCTCTCTCTCTCTCTCTCTCTCTCTCTCTCTCTCTCTGTCTCTGTCTCTGTCTCTCTAAGTAAAACGAATTTGTTTGTAAAGTGATCAACGATTGCCGATTTAAACCTTCACCTGCTTTAGAAATATTAATTGATTAAATGTTACTGGCAAATCCATTGTATTTAAGAGGATTGAGGTCAATTGTTATAAATTATAATTTTCAAATTCTACTACCACAAAGCGAACTTTCTGACACTGTCACTAGCTAATATCGTCACTGCTTCTCATGTGAAGTCTATCTGCTGAAGGTGATATGGGACAACATGGACGTCACGGTATGTTTTACCAATTTACGCTGACAGCGACTAGACTGAAAGTGCGCATTCTGATTAAAAGACAAAACCATTCTAAAACAAGAAACTGGTTTTCACTGTATCTTTATCATTTTTCAGGACGAATCTCCGGGAATGGTAATACGATATTCTTTGAAAGCAAAAGATTCGATTTAGTTAGTTGCGTTTTGTTGCGTGTGTTTAAGTAAGAACACCTCAGCGTACTTTCACCAAACTTAATTTTCTAGCTGTACATTATGCGTTGAAAGCGACTATAATGTTAAAATAAGACTACGAGAAAACGATATAAAACGATCTATTTTCCAATAGTATGTTACAAAGCTAAGACTTTCTGTTAATTACCAAAATTAAAAGTCACTGCAACCATTTTTATTGATATCTAAAGAATAAAGAATGTAAACCGTACGATCTTGATCTAATTCATACATTACCGCTGGTCACCCTGATGCTGCGCATGCGTATAAGCCTAGAAAGAAGCAAGATGGCTGACGCAAATACGAAAAGGCGACGAGGACCTAAAAGTTGCCTTACAGAAAGTGCCAGAAAGCGTAAGAGGAAGGAGTCAGACCAGAAAAGAGGTCAGGCAATAATTTGAATTAGACAGGAGAGAGATAGATGACGAAAGATGAAGGAGGATATTGGGCTGAATACGGATTCGGAATTTGCGAAGCTGCTGCTTGACTGGTTAGCTTAACGTCAGCCCTATAATTATAACGTATCCGCCTGTCATTGATTATAATCCAATATCCAGTGTTTGAAGCGTGAATATGTTATCTGATTCATGTTGAATGAAAACAGTTGTGTTATTCGCTTGAATTTACTATTAACAACGTGTGTTTGTTGTTGACTACAAGGTGGGGCCAAATTGGGGGTATTCGTTCTAAGTGTAAAAGTACGACGGTACTAGTGTTACTGTGAGAAAAACGACCGTGATGATAAACATAGCCTTTATAATAAACAAATAGAAACATGTTGAATGGTAAACAATATATATTAATGTGTACAGACAAAGTATCAAATCCTATGCATTTTCTTTTCCGATTGTAATTACCCCCTTTGGTGCCCCACAATTACGATTGTAATTACCCCCTTTGGGGCCCCACAAGTATAGCGCCCGCGATTGACATAGATAATTTTCGCGCGCCAAGTCAAAACAAAACGAATTACTAAGATTGATTGTAAAAAAACATATGTATTATAACACTATATAATCATTTACTGCAAACAAGAATTAGCAGAAAGGCGCAAAAGCAAGTGTCATACATAAGACATATGCGTTTGTTTACACTTTCCTCGTAATCCATTTTTCTTTGCGGCGAAAGTAAATGACTTCGTCACGTGACAAGGCATGTGACCCACTCGGATTTCTTCAGAATAAACTGAGCGTGAACATTATTATAAACAATAGTCAAGATAAACAATGTTCCGACGCCGGAAATATGTACAAAAATAACAAATTTGGCGTTATAGGCGCGTGTATTGCTTTATTATGGATATATTTTATTATTCATAAGCCGAATTCTCCATTTCCCGATGTTGAAATCAAAGGTAATAGCCGCTTTAAGGTATTTAATTACTAATGTACCTTGATGATGAAATAATTAATAATACAATCTGTACAATTGAATAAAAGATATTGTGAAGAACTGTATATTGGTATTAGAATATAACTTCTGTTTCCCGTTTGCTGGTTACAGTATAATAATTTGAAATCATTTTAAGGTTATTTTAACAAGTCATCCGTGTTACATTTTCATTTGAATACACAAGGAAATCATATGATACAGGTGACCTTTGCAATCCCACAATGTATTCAATCACCATTTTCTTCAGTTTATATCGAACCCACAGTTTGGTACCACGTATTACAGTGACTAGACATGTGGCTCCTCTTACAGCCAAATCTGGTATTGAGTAAAATCCGCTCGTAAATCAAATATCAGTGATAATCACGTGATTATATATCGTTTAATGGCAGATAAACCTAATCTCCGGACCGTTTATAGACATTCCGTGTAAGGAATGACGGCATGTAAATGTCACAGATATAGCAGGTATGTCGTTTGTTATTACACCAGAACGGTTGTTTATTGAATGGGATAATCCCTCACCTAAACTCTATTCAGACGGAGGCGTTGATGTTATTTACTGTTAAACGTAGAAAGGTGATAAACAGCTAAGATACTCTCGAGATACTGTAAGATATTCTTAAGGTTATACGATATTGAATTTCTGGTAAATCATATTTTACTGGCCAAATCTATTACATAATATTACACCCGTGCTATCTGTAGAAGACGATTACACGAAAGAAGAACATTTTTCATTGATCTTTTCCTCATATACCGGAAACGTTTACAATGTAATAATACACTTGTCAGTGCAAATATTGATAGTAATTAAAGATACAGAACATTGTTACCAATCATTGAACAATATATATAGCAACGGAGATACAGAACATTGTAACCCATCATTGAAAAATATATATAGCAACGGAGATACAGAACATTGTAACCCATCATTGAACATGTGTCTTTACCAACAGAGATACAGAACATCGTAACCCATCATTGAACAATATATATAGCAACGGAGATACAGAACATTGTAACCCATCATTGAACAATATATATAGCAACGGAGATACAGAACATTGTAACCCATCATTGAACAATATATATAGCAACGGAGATACAGAACATTGTTACCCATCATTGAACATGGTCTTTACCAACAGATATCAAAACATTTTAAGCAATTATTGAACATGGTCTTTACCAACAGAGATACAGAACATTTTAAGCCATCATTGAACATGGTATACATTTTAAGCCATCATTGAACATGGTCTTTACCAAAAGATATCAAAACATTTTAAGCCATCATTGAACATGGTCTTTACCAAAAGATATCAAAACATTTTAAGCCATCATTGAACATGGTCTTTACCAACAGATAAACAATATTGTAACCCATCATTGAACATGGTCTTTACCAACAGATATCAAAACATTTTAAGCCATCATTGAACATGGTCTTTACCAACAAAGATACAGAACATTTTAAGCCATCATTAAACATGGTCTTTACCAAAAGATATCAAAACATTTTAAGCCATCATTGAACATGGTCTTTACCAACAGAGATACAGAACATTGTAACCCATCATTGAACATGGTCTTTACCAACAGAGATACAGAACATTTTAAGCCATCGTTAAGTAAATGGTCAATTTCAACGAGGCGGTATTTAGATATGAGTGTCTACCTTCGAAAATATTGCTTCAACTTATATAAACTAATGTGAAGGTTGATAAAACGTTGATATCCTCCTTTACAATGTGTCTATTCGTCTCTTCAATACATACCAAACAGACTCTTGTCCAGAATTACGCGAGATTTTACAGAGGGAGGTAGTCATCGCTACAAGGTCGTTTTGACTGTATTGGGAATCCTGTAGATATTGTACTACACTTACAGATACGTACGCCGTGTCGGAAGATAATTCGATTGACAAGGCGTTTGGTTACACTGCTAATGGGATGTATCCCTACGTAATGCGGCATGCCTTTACAATGTGAGGTAGTCGATAGGTCATTACGAATTGGTAGCTTTAATGGGTTTTTTTTTCTATCGACTATTACAAACTGTTTCTGCACTTCGTCTATCTAAAAAAATCCACATGCTAAATAATGTAGAAGTTTCTGAAATGGGAACGTGTCACCTGTTTCAGAACTACCATGATTTGTCAAGAATGATGTTAATTCTTTCTCCTTTCAAAGATAATTCTTTAAAAACATAAACCTATACATGCAGAGATTAATCCAGCAACTATTTCTTGTTTCGTATTTCAAATAAAATAAGAGAATATACCGATTTCTATAAGACAGGATTGATTCAATACACGTGGCTTTTGATATGTGTGATGTCGGTTTCAATAACACTACGATTTACTTAGACACCATAGTACAATATATAATAGGTCTTCGCCCCGGTCTTTACATGTACCATGTAACACATGTTTGCCGTCTATGGCTATTTTTATCTATCAATATTAAGTATTGTCTCAGGATGAAGTTATATATTTCTTTATGTAATACCTAAGTACAGAATTAATAATGATCTGGTGAAATCCTTCCGTATGAAAGTTTCACGATGGTGTACATGAAACTTATGAAACTAGCGTAGGTTGACTTTAAGATTTGTCCCGTTAAATATATTAAAATTACAATGTAAGATGTGTTCCTTTAAATATATCAAAATTACAATGTAAGATTTGTCCTTTTAAATACATCAAAATTACAAATTTAAGATTTGTCCCTTTAAATACATCAAAATTGTTACATAAGATTTGTTTCTATCTAAATCAGAATATCAATGAAATATTTTGTTTCTTTAAATTTATTAAGACTACAATAAATTTGTCGCTTTATCGTAACTTTATCTTCCATCTTTTATCTTAAGACTTATCTTTAACCCGAATAAGATTTTCTGACCTGATGACATTTAAGGTATAACTTATAAGGTCGCATGGTATGATATTCCAGTTAAAGTAGAATGACCTGGTCCCAATAGGTTTGTTAGCTTATGTGAAGGAGTAATGCACTTCTGCCTCCTTGTAATCACGCTGAGGCCGGATGAACCGAACAAGTGCGTCTTTATTTCTGAAACCACAAGATTACAGACAGCTTCCTTATTATCATGATCAATCATATTTTTGAACTGGATTCGTCCCGTAAAATTCAACAAAAGAATTTTATTTTAATTACATGTTTCATTGTTATTTGTCCTTGTTTGAGAAATGAGTTATGCTATGGTTTAAAAGTTTAGTTGTTGGCTGTTTCTGGAATCAATGAATCATCCAGGAAACACCGTTTACGCGTACACCACGATCTATGGCATTTCGTTTTAATGTGTCTGTACTCTTAGTTCTTGGTCTAAGAATCCGTTCGAAACAAATTAATATTGGTAAGGACAATATCGAATGTTTAATGCTGATGTTCTGAATAACCTGATCGAGCTAATAATTGCAATATCAAATAATCACAAAGTGCTAGAATTGTTTGAAGTTCTTAAAAACCCAAAACCTCAAATGAATGCGCGCATCACGTCCATTATTTCAAGCTGGTAGATTAGCCTATACAATGACCACCGTGTCCATCACGTCTGACGATATCGTCGTCCAAAGATGTACCGAGCTTCAATTCTCCTTAAATAAAGTAAATAATGTGCACTTACATATGATAGAACACGCTAGGTCGGCAGAAATTGATATAAATGACGATGTTTGGTTGGTCGATCTGTGCCTCGTTCCCCCCTCGCGCTCCTCAGGCGGACAGCGTCAGACGGCAGGTTCAAGCCGACTCGACCCGCCGCAATTATCCTCCAAACAACAACTTCTTCCCTATAGATCGACAACGCGTGTGTGACAGCACAATTAATTTCTTATATAATATCAAGGTTGTCGGACTGACGAAGGAAGCAAATAGGTAGATAGATAACCGAACGGATTGTCTGGACGTCATCGACTTACTGAAGTGGATGTTATGTACACATAAATGTATAACAGCATTCAAAAAAATTCTTAAGGATAATTTTGTTTCCGCGTCATTCGATATAAAAACAAATACTAAAAAAAAAACAAAACAAAAAACAAAAAAAACTGTAGCTTCTGATCCACTTGCGTCAATACAATTATTGGCTTGTTCCGTATTATCTATGAATCTTTGAATTGACAAGTAGAGGCATATGTTTAATAAAATAACATCAAAATCAATGTGTGACAATATGAGGATCAGATAATCTCCTTTAAAGCCAGGACCGACAGATCCTGGTGTTCTATACCATGCAATTGTTAACCAGGACAGCTCCATCTTTGTAAATAGATTAAAAAAACTAAATGGAACAAAACAGAAGGAAATGCTTTATTCAGTCAAGTTTGAAATGCCATCACTCATTTCTTTACTGGAGAATAAAAACGTATACTTTGGGAAATTGCGATCAAGCCAGATTTACCCACGGGCATTTTGTAACATGTAATGGTTCTCCGAAACATGAAAGATTCAACTTAAGAATTCTGTATCTAGAAGGAAAAAAACAACATTTATATTGATCCAACACACAAAGCAATATTCAGGAAATGTTACACAATTATCAAACAAGTTGTGTTTCATACACTATCCTATTACAATAGTAATTTCCTGCGAAACAGGTCGACTAATATCGCTAAAACCTATAGCCAATATTCTGGTTATACTTCAACACACGTAAAAAACACTGGAGCACAAGTTTGCGGGGTGCAGATGTATAAATGACTTTAATTGGAAGGCTTGCCTTTCCTTCCTCCATTATCGACTTTAGAATGTGACAATTCGGTCACATCATACAATTGTTGTCAAATTTGAACGCAACTTGTAAGGCGACCGAGCACTTTGTTATTGATTCTAAGGTTGGCTACCCTGTAGTGGTCCCATAGTCTCGTGTTTGGATCCCAGCATGCCCGCGAATTTTATCCGTCATGAAAATGAAAAGAGTTTTAAAAAAAACTGTCTTCAAGGAATTCTACGTTTCGCTGCCGAGACGGATTCGCCCCACAAGACTAATCCTCTTCTCTCTATTGCACTAGTGGTGACATCAACCGTTATCTGTAACAAATACTTGATGGTTGTTCCGCCTGTGATGTGCGGAAATTGCTTAGCTAAACCGGGTTTCGTCTTGAATAATACTTGTACCTCATTCATTACTATCTGCTTCCGAAGTACAATAAAGGTGACCACTTCTGGACGGTGGTTTATGCCTGCCAAATACACCAGTTTGTACGACGGCAATCCACATTCTGATGATGTAGAAGGATCTTTGAAATAATCAGGCTGGCGCACCTTTCAGTTCAATTCAGTCTTTCTATATGATGTACTGAGTAACCTCTTAACCATTTTTAATTAATTTTTTTTTTATTTCTGAGCCTCATGCGGGATTTTTAAAATTATTTTATTCATTAATTTATTCTTATTTATTTGTTTATCTATGTCTTTATTCATTATCACATTCCTTTCTGACCTCACGAACAGTATATGCATTCAACCTTCCTCTATCTGGACGGATAGAAAAGTGGTCTGATCAATGACTTCCTTACAATAGCTATTAAACCATAAACATAGAGAAAGGTACTGTAAAATAGTTTTAGGCAAGACTGATCTGGAATCTTTTCAATTAGAGGTCAGTTTTGTCCGAGCATGGTGTCATTTTTGCTGCTTTTTCTCAGACTCATCACCCTAGTATTCTCATATCACTGTTTAATTCGTCTTGAGTCTCTTAGGTATATCGGAACTGTTAATTTTACCAAACTTAAGAATTCAAACAAGAAATTAGATAAAAGAACGTCTTTCATTACGCCACTAGGAACATTCAAGAATAAACACGGAGTCTCCATACAAACATAAATGAATGTGAAAACAAGCAAAGACCTTTAAAAACAGATGAAATATTAATAAGTTCCTGATTCGGCAGTGTCTTCGTATCAGACACGAGAGGATGTGCTGTGTAAAACAGTACACAATATGTACATTCTAGTCTCGAGAGGTGAGGAGGAGAGAGAACAGATTTTGAGGATGGTCAGTGTTATCACGTGATATGGAAATACATTTGATCCAGTTATTATCTTAATTACTTTTTCTAATTAATTAACTTACGTGCATCGTTTTTGATTACATATGTAAATTAAGTTTAAAAATCGATCAATTTTCCTTAATGAGATTTGATTGTGCATGGTCACGTAGCGGCTTATGTCTACTTGTTCTAAAAGTACGATTGTTTCAATTATTACCGTAATTGTTGAAACTGGTCAGCTAAAGACAGCCTAATCTGTACTGTAGCTGTACTTAATTCCTGAAATACCACTGGTGGAAAGGCCTTAATTGTTGACGTATTATCTCCAGCTTTCCCAATGGTAAAATTCCAGGAATATCTAGTTGATTTGTGTTTGTTAGGAGGTACCGGAGGAGGTCTGTATCACAAACCATAGATTGATTGTTTTTCACAGGAAACCGGGCCCACCTCTTTGGATGAACATAGCCATCTGTCTGGGATAGGTCCCATTAAAAGAGGCATCCTCAAGGCCCGAATGTCACAACAGAATACTTTGGCATGAAGCACACGTATCTCACGTACAAGAAAGCGCCTTACGATAACAAATACTTAAGCACAAACACCATTGTTAAGATGTACGGTTGCAAAGTTGTTATAAAAGTATTTGCTTTTTGGTCATTTTACATGTTTTCGTTCCAAGAATTGTTAGCGATCAAACGTATGGCTCAAACTGAAATATATATGATACAAAAAAAAGAATACTTTACATCCCGAACATTTTTGAACACTGTGTTTTTGTCCTTTAATGATTTTGGATAAGTATTTTGTTCAAAACATAAATATCGAGAATTCAAAAGGGCATATTGAAAGACCTTTAATTTTCTTGTGTTAATTTAAAGCGTAGTCAGTTCACTGCTTTTGCTGTTACATGTTTCTAATAGTCGTATCGAAACCATTTATGCCATACATTTCTTTCAATACTGAAATGCCGTTTTTATTGGTAGAATTTTATGTACATAGAGAATTTAACACGAGTTTCCTTTCATATTTAAAAATGGGCCTTAGGATTTTTGTGTTTAACAAGCCTGTGGCTGGGTAAAGTGACACAAACGTAACGAGTATTCATTTCTCACATACAAATGGAAATAAATGTGAAATATCTATATCTTGCCTTTGGTGATGTCATTACATGACGCCTGTATGTATCGGAAACAATCAGTCTCAGCACCATTAGATCACATTACGAAAATGTAATAACGACGAAATACAGTTTTGATATATATGAGCTTGGAGTTATTACACTGATAACTAGATGGTTATGTAATAAACTGAATTGTGGCGTTCATACATGCTCAACAATATCCATATAAATAACTCATGAGAAAAACTGTATTTCAAGAGATGAAGACTGTGCGAAAGTATTGTGTCGATCATTAGGATCTAAACTGTGCAATGTACATGCACTTGAGATTTGTTGTCCCTTAGATACGATGACACTATAACTATTTTGTAATCTTTGATGTTGGGTGGAGGTTTGGTTACTGCCTATGGTCGTACTGTAAACTACGTAGATTTCAGTGAACTGTACATTGTCCCTATGCGTTCACGTTTTCCAGTCCCCATATGTTGCCGCACTGTGTCGTATAAACTTGTTGACACTAAATCAAGTTAGCGTAAGGTTTGTCTCCTTCTACATGTATATACAGTGTATGATAAGCACTTTAAGGTTTAGCACTAAATGCAGTTACGATGCAAAACGAACAAGGAATGAACGTCTCCGTTGATTTGGATATGTTTCATTGTTAAGGATCCTATTCTATTTAGAGCTCATTTAAATACACTTATATCATAAAGAGAACACCAACTCCAATTTACCACCAAGAGACTTTTCGTTTACATGATATACATAAAAATCAATTTTAAAATTGTGACAAATGGGATTGAGAAACAAGATAGAAACATTTCCTAGAAACAATGCTCAGTCTGTAACATGTAAAAGTTAAGGTTATTCCTTGTACAAATTATTTATAGACTAAAATGATTTATGTATTTCTAGTTCGCCTTAAGGTAGGGTGTACTTCAAGCTGTTTATCTTTAGGGGATGAAGGCTTGGTTGCATACAGATATCGGCTCAGTCCTTGTATGTCTAGTGCGTCCGGTGGGGTTCCAGGGGAGACGTATCGAGATACAACGAATTTGATTAAGCTTTTCAGACCACATTCCAACGTCGGAAGCATTTCTGGTAGGAAAGCTTGCTTATTACCAAATAAACATGGATCGAGATCTGCAGAGTGTTAACGTAGATTGTTTCAAATACCCAGCTTAAATTTCTCTGAGGATTTACGTTTCTACGTATTAGAGAAAATGTAGCATTTTTTAAACAATGTCTTCTTTGAAAGAGCAGATAACATTGTGTCGTTATTTGGTTTCGAAACAGGATTTTTAGTCGTTTTATAGTGAAAATTATATGATGTAATTAATAAGGATAGAAAATCAAATCTGTAGTAATAATGAACTATGAAATCCGTAGTCAAATCAATATATTGAGATCAACATCCAAACTTAAATGTAATAAACAGCTTGTACTGGGATTTTCTACATAAAACCTTGCATCTCTCGACAAACGTATTCCTTTTGACAAGGTGTTCAAGAGATTTTCTGTCCTTTCAAACCTTAACCATAATTCTAAAATTGGTTGTCGTCAGAGTAATAACTACATCATTCGGTATTTAAATTGTTTCCGGGTAAATTATATCAGACTTATTAGTTCCGAAAGTGTTTTTTTTCACCTTACACTGCATGTAATAAACTATCCGAAGTAGGAAGTATTCCAAATTATACATCCATAAAGCTCTAAGGCAAGAAAAGAAATTCATCCCGGAAAAGACGCACAAATTAAACACACCTTTCAATGGAAAAGAATTAAATAAAGTAGAAATAAGTAATGAATTAAACTGAATCATACAGCTGTTTCTCCCTTCTAGGAATCGTGAGTGATGCTACACCATAAAGCTGTTTCTCCCTTCTAGAAATCGTGAGTGATTCTACATCATAAAGCTGTTTCTCCCTTCTAGAAATCGTGAGTGATATTACATCATACAGCTGTTTCTCCCTTCTAGAAATCGTTAGTGATGCTAAATCATACAGCTGTTTCTCCCTTCTAGGAATCGTGAGTGATGATACACCATACAACTGTTTCTCCCTTCTAGGAATCGTGAGTGATGCTACATCATACAGCTGTTTCTCCCTTCTAGAAATCGTTAGTGATGCTACATCATACAGCTGTTTCTCCCTTCTAGAAATCGTGAGTGATTCTACATCATAACTGTTTCTCCCTTCTAGAAATCGTTAGTGATGCTACACCATACAACTGTTTCTCCCTTCTAGGAATCGTGAGTGATTCTACATCATACAACTGTTTCTCCCTTCTAGTAATCGTTAGTGATGCTACATCATACAGCTGTTTCTCCCTTCTAGGAATCGTTAGTGATGCTACATCATACAGCTATTTCTCCCTTCTAGGAATCGTGAGTGATATTACATCATACAGCTGTTTCTCCCTTCTAGGAATCGTGAGTGATATTACATCATACAGCTGTTTCTCCCTTCTAGAAATCGTGAGTGATATTACATCATACAGCTGTTTCTCCCTTCTAGAAATCGTCAGTGATGCTACATCATACAGCTGTTTCTCCCTTCTAGAAATCGTTAGTGATGCTAAATCATACAGCTGTTTCTCCCTTCTAGGAATCGTGAGTGATGCTACACCATACAACTGTTTCTCCCTTCTAGGAATCGTGAGTGATTCTACATCATACAGCTGTTTCTCCCTTCTAGGAATCGTTAGTGATGCTACATCATACAGCTGTTTCTCCCTTCTAGAAATCGTGAGTGATCTTACATCATACAGCTGTTTCTCCCTTCTAGAAATCGTTAGTGATGCTACTTCATACAACTGTTTCTCCCTTCTAGGAATCGTCAGTGATGCTACATCATACAGCTGTTTCTCCCTTCTAGGAATCGTTAGTGATGCTACATCATACAGCTATTTCTCCCTTCTAGGAATCGTGAGTGATATTACATCATACAGCTGTTTCTCCCTTCTAGAAATCGTTAGTGATGCTACATCATACAGCTGTTTCTCCCTTCTAGAAATCGTTAGTGATGCTACATCATACAGCTGTTTCTCCCTTCTAGTAATCGTTAGTGATACTACATCATACAGCTGTTTCTCCCTTCTAGGAATCGTTAGTGATACTACATCATACAGCTGTTTCTCCCTTCTAGGAATCGTAAGTGATGCTACATCATACAGCTGTTTCTCCCTTCTAGTAATCGTTAGTGATACTACATCATACAGCTGTTTCACCCTTCTA
Organism: Ylistrum balloti; assembly: GCF_031769215.1. Taxonomy (NCBI): domain Eukaryota; kingdom Metazoa; phylum Mollusca; class Bivalvia; order Pectinida; family Pectinidae; genus Ylistrum; species Ylistrum balloti. The sequence goes on along the minus strand of NW_026782523.1, from coordinate 466,302 downwards.
GGAATCGTAAGTGATGCTAAGTTCAAATCATAGGAGCCGACTGAAGAAAATCCAAAGTGATCGAAAAAAACTCGAAATCTAGACAGGGAGGTGTACTTGCTCTGTATATATTTCGTAATTTCCATGTAATTTCAGAAGTACATTTCGTACATTTGTATATGCCTTTCCGAATCATGAATAAACGTTAGATGTAACATTGGTGGACTCGTACCCCCTAACTTATCCTTGCGGAAACTATGACACTGGAAAAGCAATCAGGGTCCCTCGTTTTGGATTTAGCCTGACAGTTATATGATGATATATTGTAGCCAACGTAAAGACTGTCTAAACAGTGACATTTTCAGGTAACGATTGGTGTCCTCGCCATAGATTCCAGTTTCAGGACAAAGTTGCCCAACATGATTGATTCCTTAATTGTAAAACCATGTAACAAACATAACGAATAAACTTAGTACCTGTTGTATTTTATTGTTGTGGATAACAGTACTAACAGGAAGGCATGGCAGCACCGCAGGAACCCCTAAGGTATCTATCCAGGAGACATATGTAAGATTTTTACTCGTCCCTATTCTGAACGTTACGTCATCAACCGAAAGAAAGGTTTTAGGAAACAAAAGGATTTTCGCAGTCTTCACTTTAAATCTCATTGTCTACAATTTGTGTTCAGTGTCGTACTTAAAAAAACATAATCTCATATCTGTTGCATCAGTCCATAACTCGATAAAAGAATAGAAACACAGATAAGAATCAATTTCTAAATGTGATCACGTGATTCTGAAATGAAAATTGACCTTGCCATGGCGATACAGAAGGGCTTAAACACAGTGTTCGCCTTTAATTAGTCCGAGAATCAATGTCGACTAACGAAAAGCGCCAATGTAAGAACGTTTTCTCTCTCATTAATTCCACACAAGCCTTACATAATTTATTTCTGATACAAAAATAAAACGTGGAACGTTCGACACAACAGAATTTCTCGTATTTACCGGACGACACACACGCCTTTGGGTATTGTTAAACACAAATTATTGGTTTACGTGTTCGTCTCAGTAGTCTGTTTGATATATATCGGGGATTTTCTTCTGATTTTTTTTCGGAAGCATTAGTAGCCAGTGCTACCAATGGTATCCAGAACAATTTCTCAAAATAATTTGTCAGATTACATCACAACGAATAGAAATAAATACCTGTGATCTTGGAGGCCTGAGAGATGCAAATTTTTCTTAGATTAGACAAGGGCAGGGATCGAAACACATACCTCAGATGTTCAGTACGAAACAGAAATCAGACCTTTGGAGGCAATCAAAACACACACCACCTCTGATGGTAGCTATAAATCACACCTTGGTAGAGATCGAAAGACATACCTCAGATGTTCACTTCGGAACACAAATCTGACCTGCGCTGGGAACAGACTTGGGTAGGGATTGAACAGCACACCTCAGATATTTACTTGTGATGTCCAGCTCCGATGCTCTCCGAACTGAGCAAACATGGTTCTAGTGGATGTCTCTGATATTATAAACCATGAAAATAACAACTTACAAATCACCGGAAATATAATAACAACTACAATATACGATAGGATATTACAACAAACTCACAGGTTACCACTACGATAGCAATGGTCAACATCTGAAATCACAATTCCATCCAAAATATTACTTAGAGATTCAACAGATTCAATCGCACCGTGCAGGCATTTAAACATTAACTCACAAACAAGCAAATAGGAGTGATCTGTACAATTATGAAATTCACCGTAGCAAATCTGTACACAAATAGATTTCAGTTAATGGTTTGTTAGACTATACTGGTGCTAGAGCACGTGTCAGTGTTTTGTCTTCTGTGATATTTCACAGGAAGCCGATAAACATGGCGGTTCTAGCTATCTAATGCTCGATACATTATGCATTGTGCATCATCCCTACAGATTCGGCAATGTATGCTTATGAAAAATTCACCTGTTTTCATCACATCATTCTGTTAACATGCCTGTAACTAAATGTCTTCGTCTTTATCGGTTTGTGGCGTTCTGTGTTGCATTGCAGAATATTTACAATACAATGCACTTCATGGGAAACAAATGCAGATTTCTCTATAAAGTTGCAATTGAGGTTTTCATTCCTTTGAAATCAGAGTTTTTTTATTTGATCTAGTATGATGTGAATGCGACGTGATTGAAAAGATTTCTATTGCTTTGAAATGTCGTGTTGTTATTTCAGAGGTCATCTGATTAAGCAGGTTTATATTCCACTGAAATGACGATTTTGATTTCACCTTGGATTAGGGCATCTGATTGACAGGGGTTTTATTATATTAAAATGTTTTTATCTTACCTAGCAGTAGCGTTATATGCTTGTGAAAGGTGTTTCCTCTATTGAATTGTCCTTTTTCATTGTATCTAGCATTAGTGCCACCTGATTGACACAGCTTATTTTGTTCCATTGCAATGTCGTATTTTTTATTTACTGAACGGGATGGACATCTGTATTGTAAGACAATTTCCCAATTAGATAGAACATAAAATACGGAGTATATTTCTGGTCTAACAAGTACAAGTACATGTACGTAACATTGCTAGAATTGTCTTCCGGCAACAACAAATAAAATAAAAAAAAATATAAAAACGATTATAACTGTAGATTTATGAACATTGATTGGAGTGTTGTTATGTAGAGAAGTGAGAAGATTCGATTGAAATCCTGACATTATAACGTCGTGTCATCTATATCAACTACTGTCTCAGAATAGAATGAAAATAGTGCGCGTATGTTGAAAAATTGGGAAGTAATGTAATAAAATCACAATTTACGTCGACTATTTCTGGGAGACCCGCATTGGTTAAAGCATGTTTTTGTACAAACTGCATGCAGATAGGAAGCAAGTTTATTTCTTTAAATGGTAGAAATAATTCGTTACAGCTTGGTTTTCTACTAAACATCTATTTAATGCCTTAATTATTGGTACACGTGAAGGACATATTAATGTGGATTATTACGCTTAAGCAGACCTTTTGTCTGCAAGACGAAAGCACTCATTATCTGTAAGTATTTTCAAAGTCGAGTATGCTTGATTCACGCTTGAATAAATATATAAAGCCGACAAAGTATTGGAATATGCAAAATAAAGTGTCAAAGGAACATGAAGATAGATGTTTTTATCTGGCTCAAATTTTATATGGTTGTGACAAAAAAAACTTGTCCATTTTTTGTATGACTGCTGATCTTAAATTGCACAGATCCATCATCAAAGAGGATGTCGTGTTGCTGTTCCTGTAAAACAACCAGCTTCGTGTATTATTATGCGATTCATCTTTGATGTACTTAATTAAGAGAAATGTACAGTTTTTTTTTTTTTTTTAATTTTAAATCGTTTTGATGCTCTGAAGATTTAACATTTAAATCAATCTTCGTTAATCACTTACATGTACATATTTCTACATTAAAGAACTGTCATATAAGTCAAAATAAGTACTAGTTATAAAATTTCCTCTTGTCTGCTGGCTTGACTATCAGGTGCCAGATACAACAAATGAAGACTGACTTTCCGTGAAAACTGTGTATAATTATCCACTTGAAGGTGACAGTCAATTTTTCTGTCTGGGAACTGTATATGACGACTTCTCACACTTCTGGCCTAACTAACTAGAACATAAAGACCCTAGATACAATTACTGTATATACTGACATACTGTGTTTGGCGTTGAGTCAGTCAATGAAGGATGAGCGCGCTCCAGTGCTTATCAATAGTTACTAGAAAGGACTTTTCCAATAACACTATGGCACCCGTCGTCTTAACTTATAGCTTTACGTCAACATTTGTACTTTCACAAGGATTTTACGTCAATAACCGTCTTTATATAAGACATTTACGTCGACAGTTTTCTTTCCACGGGGACGTTATGTCATTAACCGTCTTTATATGGTTTGATTAAGTCATGAACTGTCTTTACAAAGATGTTTCGTCATAAACTATCGGGGTACAGGATCTGTGCGCCGTCATTTGTCTTTAATGCCGTTTAATTGCCTTACGGCAGATTTTTACGTCAGCAGACTTTACTACGGGATCTTGCATCATTAACCGCCCGCCTAGATACAAGGCGTTGTCAGGAGTCTTTGCTAAGGAATGCTTACGTCATCCACGGTATTGTCAATTCGCATTTACGCCATATATTTACGTTATTAACTCTTCCTAGAGGTTGTTTCCGATATCAGTTGTTTTCCTCGTGGTTATTACGTCATCAGGTATTCTCAGCATGGTGATTACGTCATCAGGTATTCTCAGCATGGTGATTACGTCATCAGTTGTTTAACAGTATCACATAGTGGAACATGCTTTTAACACCATTTCACACAATGTTATACAGACATTAAGTTATCTGATACACACGATGTTATACAGACATAAGGTTATCTGACGCACGATGTTATAAAGACATTAGGTTATCTGATACACACTATGTGATACAGACATAAGGTTATCTGATACACACGATGTTATACAGACAAGGTTATCTGACGCACGATGTTATAAAGACATTAGGTTATCTGATACACACGATGTGATACAGACATAAGGTTATCTGATACACACGATGTTATACAGACATAAGGTTATCTGATACACACGATGTTATACAGACATAAGGTTATCTGACGCACGATGTTATAAAGACATTAGGTTATCTGATACACACTATATGGTTATCTGATACACACGATGTTATACAGACAAGGTTATCTGGTGTTATAAAGACATTAGGTTATACACACGATGTGATACAGACATAAGGTTATCTGATACACACGATGTTATACAGACATAAGGTTATCTGATACACACGATGTTATACAGACATAAGGTTATCTGATACACACGATGTGATACAGACATAAGGTTATCTGATACACACGATGTTATACAGACATAAGGTTATCTGACGCACGATGTTATAAAGACATTAGGTTATCTGATACACACGATGTGATACAGACATAAGGTTATCTGACGCACGATGTTATAAAGACATAAGGTTATCTGATACACACGATGTTATACAGACATAAGGTTATCTGATACACACGATGTTATACAGACATAAGACATGACGCACGATGTTATAAAGACATAAGGTTATCTGATACACACGATGTTATACAGACATAAGGTTATCTGACGCACGATGTTATAAAGACATTAGGTTATCTGACGCACGATGTTATAAAGACATTAGGTTATCTGATACACACGATGTTATACAGACATAAGGTTATCTGATACACACGATGTGATACAGACATAAGGTTATCTGATACCAGGTGTGACGAATATGTACGTCAATATATTATTGAATACTCATTAATGTGATCACCGTGATTACAGGTTACTATCAATCACTCATAGTTAATACACATTGTGTGATATAACGGTGGACAAATTATCTCCGGTACTCTCATAAGAGCTTATACATGCATTCAAAATAAAACCCGGTGCTGTTCTAACAAAATTATGACTGATCGATACAGGAAAACTCTGCCAAGACAGAGAAGATATTTGCTCAAAGTTTGTTTGTAATTAAATATTTGTTTGGAATTTTCTATAATTACTATGACAACGGATTCTTCCATCATTTTTCAAATGAATTTGAAAGATGATATGAGAATTTCTACAGAAATGGGATAATGGTGCAGCATCATATGTCGAGAGAAATTTAAGGTTTGTATCGCTGATGGTGAGATCCCTGCTATTGCATAACCAAGGAATGAGTGGTGATGTTGGCAGTGGGTGATTATGTGTCACGCTATATGAACATAATAGAAAGTTTGTTCTGATCTTTATAAAAGCTGTCATACGCAGCATCGAAAGTGACCTTTTTCTGTTAAGTTTACGTAGGATGATACATGGAGAGGTATGTGCCATTATTTAATGTTTCAACATCTCTAGAGATATGCTTTTTAAACTAGCGATTGGAAATACAATTATATCTGGTGCATTGATTTGTTTAGAAAATTTCTAAGTAATCGTGAGAATGTCTGAAATAGCAATATGGGTGACATTAATTCTATCTATAGTCCTTACAATCAATGCTGCCTACCCAGTTAATGAATGACAAGGATTGCTGGCATTTACAACAACCTAAAGAAGACGGGAATGTGCCCCAACATTGTCTTCTCCCGTACGTGATTTGTACACATTTTTGGTATCATTTATATCTAATCTGGTCCTTCTAAAAGACATCGGTCCTATTCTAATTTTTGCATATGACTTGCCAATTTTTATTTTAGCTTTTTTTCTGTATCACAACACTGTCCTAGAGGGGAAAATATGCATGATTTACATTTCGAAATAGGGTCTATCTATAACTATGTTTTGTATAATTGTCTTAATTAATGGTCTATTTAAAAGTGTGTACGCTTACTCTTCCGGAACACCTAGTCTTATTCCATTTGTACATTTTCTGGCGTCTCAGTGTAAATCTTTCTTTTGTTTATGGTTTAGTTTTTCTGGTTATTGTAGGTATACCTATCAACAAGACATGAATGAACAAACCATAACGAGATCTTACGACCCAATAGATAGATTAGCAGAGTTTGATGTTAAGATATTCTAGTTTTAAGCTATGGTTCTGACAAAGAATTACAGAAATCTAAATTTATGTGACTTTTGAAATCGGAGGAACAGTAAAAGTGGCATAACCGTGGTGCAATGTATCCTACACATTAGTGAAACATTTATTTGAATTTGACGATGAATATCGTAATGACCTTAATCTTTCACACATATTTTGATATTAACTAAGATTTTTGAAGTATTCAAAAGGTATGACCCAACCAAAATGCATTGTGATTTTCTCATTTAACATAATTTGAACTTGAGATGAAGGTCACACTGACCTAATCCTTTTGGAAGCTGCCAATGTGTTTCTTTTTTCATGAATGTATCTTAATGGTTCAAAAGACATATTGGATAAGACAAACGGCAATATAACCAACAATAAAAACCGTTATGAGATGAACAAGTACCACAATAATATGGTTTCCTTCTTCCATAAAAGAGACATAACTACATGTAGACGAATCATTTTTGATGTACACTGTCACTATTTTCTCCATACCAGACACGGCTGTCTATGGATATGTAACTTAGAACTTACCCTAAACAAATCTTAAGATTAAAGCAATTTCAAGGTTACTTCACAGATAAAGCCTAAATGATATTTTCAGAAGAATTGTCGATTACGTTACAAAAACAAAAAACAAAAAAAAAACATAACTCAATACAAACGTAACGCAAGACACTGTCGTAGGTCTGTGACCAAAATGTTGACGTTCATATACAATGCAAAGGTACATTTATTTTTACTCTAATACTACTGCATTACTGAATATCATAACACTCTTTATTTCGTACATTAGTCAGAAAATTAAATTAATGGTTCGTAATTCTTTGAGAAGATATTTATGAAATTTATTATGCAATTATTTATGGGTTCAAGGTACAATGTAAATCAATTGTCTTTTTGTAATGCACGACAATTGCTATATTGAATTTCACTTTTAGATGTATAGATAATGTCTTGACTTTAAATAGCAATACAGGGACCGCATATCTCACTCGGTTAAAGCGTTGGCTTACATTTTCTCGACTGAACCCTGGCGGTTCGTGTTCTACTTTGCTTCCTTACACTGACAAATATTTACATGCCGGTCGTAGTCGATGGAAGCAATAGGTGTTTTCTTTTCTTCCAAAATACCTGGTCTTATTTTGTTTTCAGGAGTCTCGGTGTAAATCTGTTCATATTTTGGCCAAGTTACTTTGCATTCGAGTTTGTAGTGGTGTAGACATGGCGGTTTTTTTTTCTGTGTTATTTTACATTTTGCCTGTAATTTTTAACTTTTAACATTTTACGACACTCTGCTCTACTTGTTTATGTAGATGTACTTTTATTTTATTTTTTTTTTTTTTATAGAAAATCACGTTTTCCTGGAGGTATTATCTTTAAAAAATATCACGTCTCCAAACGGAAGAAAATGATGGGTTAAACTTTATCTGCTTTATGTGAAAATGCGAAACATAACAACCGAACGATTACTCTTAAACAGAAAGCTCGTCCAATTTGGTGCCGTTTTTAATAACAGTTGACAATTCATCACGTCCTCGACCTTGTTATTATCACAAACAAACTGACACGTGAAGATGGAGAAAAGACCCCCAAAGATTTGAAAGCCTACGCCCTAATTGAGCTTGCAATATCTGGTTTAAGTCTGTAACGTGTACTGATGATCTGTTAGGTATTTGACAAAACATTGAGAATAGCACCTTGACAACATAAAAGGGTAACCCGAATATCTGTCCTAGAATGAAGAATATCGCATAACAGTGTTGTAGAAAACATGAAGCTGAAAAGGAACACACGAGACAAACATACGCAACTGCTGAAATTTCTCAAACCATGGGCATGAATGATGATGAAGGAATGGACTGAAGACAATCATGCTAGGGTTTTCATCTACCTACATACGGTGTTTCATCATTGGTAATTAATACAAGGGAAGGATACCTATTACAGTGATTTTATCTAGACTGCACAGTATGACAACTTAATCATTAAGATTATCCAGGTACACCACCACAAAGCATATATACAACAAAACAGAAAATTTGAAACGTTACTAGTATGTTACAGGTAGAATCGTTTCATTGTGAAAATTAAGACAAAACAAGGTACATAAACTGAATATCGTTCCAACAATTATCTCTATATAAATGTGGTTCGTTCCTTATACCTATCATGTAATTATATTAAATGTCAAATTTCAATATTTTTCACATTTCACGTTATTATATATTTAAGTATTGTCGTTATTCGCTTTCTTTTACTGACAGGAAATATATTGTGATGTAGGAAAGTAAGCATACGTTTGTTATATTGATGACATAACTAGATTAACACCAAGCTGAAAAACTGAATGTTTATAGTGTAACAAATCTACCAAGAACTAAAACGTAATGAAAACTGACATTCGCGTAAAATATTAATGTTAGCAATGATAATATTTGAGAAATACAGATGTGTTAAGGTCCATTATTCGCGGAAATTACTTCATGTGTATAATTTCCTCATCGGAATCATTAATATGATCCCATCGCATATACATGTAAGCATATCAACAGAAACCTGAATTTTTTTTATAAAACTAGAGAAACGACTTAATTTTAAGACCTTAATCTTGTAAAAATTAAAGAGAACCCGTAACCAGTAAAGGAAGTTAAAAGAAGATAGATAAAAATTGAAAGTCAAAATACGATAGGAAACTGTAATGTGATAACATAAATAAAAGCAGATTAATAAAACTTGATAATTATATAATGTAACATGATAAAGTTGTCAAAAGGAGATAAGTAAATAATAAGTCATAAATGAATTTCTTCTTTTTTCATTTTTTTTTTTTTTTTTTTTTAAATTTTGTAAATCTTTGTTTTGAAGAATAGGATACATGATTGATGGATTATCTGAACAAAAACTACCATAGGATAACGTAATTGGCATTGATCATATGTATAGTAACTGCAAATTAAGACTAGCATGGAAAACAGCTCAGTTTGCACACATCAATAGCTTGCAATGAATTTGTCAACGGCATTTATATTTTCAAATCCTTCAAAAATACGTAGAATGTTTACTACATTGAGATCTATTGTGATAAATGTATATGCCCAATTAAATTAACCCAATCTAAAAGCGCATAAATTTCTGTCTGTTTGAAGGAACACTGCTCTCTGAGCACAGTGCCATTAAATACGGCAATGTACCTATTAATGTCTGGAAGGCGTTATTTAAAACATCAAATAAACATCTGATTGCCTTTGCACGTGTGTACATTTAGCAACAGAAATACCAAATGACTTCAATACATAGATAATGAATTTTCAAATATTCCAGGTAATGAATAATTAAAAACTGATTTAAGTATATTTCAGAGTTCTATTAGCGCGCCTGCTTTCAAGCATACAAAATCATTTAATGTTTGTTTGATCCAACTGAATGACAAAATAGATTGATTCTTTTTTTTTACTTTGAGAAGTGAATTCTGAAGAAATTACCCATAGCGCTATCGAAAAGGGCGTGCAAGTTTTTTTTTATTACACTACTGAAGCCAAGCAGTACCATTCTTATGTCGTCAAGGATTGGCGATGAGATCAAAGACTAGGGGTTGTAAGTGGTCCCTTGGTACGGGGACCTGCCTGTTGACGGAATTACCCACACACACAGGCGATTAACGTCACTGGCTTAAGCTGTCACGCAAAACACGAGCACTTGCTCAATTTGACTACTTCCTGCATTGCGACAATCAATTTGAATCTGATGCAACGCACGTGTGTTCTACATTGTATGCCACCTTTATTTCTAATAAAGCCGCAATGCTATTTGTGCTCTGGTCTTAACCATGACGCCATTGCTATTCAAACATTTTCCAGCTGTAAAAAAAGTCATTACATACTTTTCCCAAGAGAGGAAACTGCAGTATCTCATTTAATTACCAGCGAAAACATTCATCGAGAACAATCGTTCTAGGACTATATATTTTTCATTAGAAATTGGTATTGTGCTACTATTGTTTAACAGTAAAATAAATATGCCGATTAAGAGAAATAGTAAATTCAACTATACGACTCGTTTTGCGATATGAAAAGGATAATAGCTTAAGCTACTAAGGAATGTTTTCAGTATCACGATTTTTGTGTCAAAGTTGGACAGCTGACAGACTAACTCACAACACAGGTGTTTGAAAAAGGCAGATGTTAAAAATCATGCGGAATTTTTATCAGGATCATAATTATCGAATTTGAAAAATTGAATTCTCTAAAGCGATAATGAAGTTTGGAATATAATAATGTAATCATATTGGTCGTGTTGAATTTTGACGTGTTAGAAGCTGGTAAATTTGTCTTGTGGAAGTTCCGTTATTTTTGCCATTGTTCTCTTTTGAGAACGTGACATTACTTACTTAGCTCGACCGAGGTTTACATGGCGGGTATCGTCGATAAAACAGAAGTCACTTACCATCTATGTAAACTAAGTCTTATTCTACTTGGACTGTTTTATGGACCTACATGTAAATCTTTTTACTATTATCATTATTAATAATATTATTTTGCTCATGTATCGTCGATGAAGCAGAAGACGCTTACTCTTCCTGGACACGTATGTAATTTTTGTTTGACGTATGACTTTGTTGTCATGTTGAAATTTTCTTGATGTTTTGATACAATATGAGCTTAAGTTAAGACATCTATGTAAACTAAGTCTTATTCTACTTGGACTGTTTTATGGACCTACATGTAAATCTTTTTACTATTATCATTATTAATAATATTATTTTGCTCATGTATCGTCGATGAAGCAGAAGACGCTTACTCTTCCTGGACACGTATGTAATTTTTGTTTGACGTATGACTTTGTTGTCATGTTGAAATTTTCTTGATGTTTTGATACAATATGAGCTTAAGTTAAGACATGTTTTTTTTTTTTTTTTTTTTTTTTTTTTTTTTTATTGCGATTTGACCGACAATAATTTTACATTTATTACACTTTATTTTGTCGACACCTGTAATTCTACAAGAATCATGGTTCTGGTGAGTCCTAATGATTGGTTGTTTGTTGTTTTGCTTCTCCAATCGAGTTGTTGAAAGGACGAGATGGCAACAGATTATATAAAAGACGAGCATTTTAAATATTTAGAAAACATTCAGCTAAATAATGAATAAAACTGCATCATTTAACTTCTCGGTTCTTCTTGCACTCGTTAATGATGCTAAGATAAGAAGTTATTACAAAAACCCACAATAATTCAGTAATGGTTCATAATTTAGAATATTGAATAATTTAAAGGAACTTCTAGAATGTGTAATATTTTGAACCATGAGCTGAAGGAATTGTTTTTTTTTTTTTTTTTATTAGTAAAGAGCTAATATATGTATATCAGTTCAAACGAATATAATGATATTGTGGTTTTACTGTAGTGTTATTTCCAGTTTAGTTCATTTGAATTGTGGCACGTGACAGAATCTACCCATGTTCTAAAATAATTAGATGTAAGGAACATCACAATTTCATCGAACTATGGTACAGAATTTTTCATTTTGTTCCAGTCATTTTGGATTTTCCTCGATCGTCTGCAAGGCTTCATTTTTAGGACCTTAGCATCACAGACGAGTCCTAGAATGACGAAACAGCTGTATGATGCACTCTAATAAAGTGTTTGACTCTACTGTGTCTAATTCTAAAATTTTCATTAAAAGGTGCTTCCATTGTGTATTCACTTGTATATCTTTAGTACTATTTAAGGCAGCTACATGTACATGTATCAGCATCCTGTAGCTAATGTGTTTTATGAAATATACTATGGCGTCAAAATAACACTACACTGGACAAGTTGCAGATCTTCGACTATCATCAAGCAGAGTAATGCACGTCATCACGGTGGCAGTAAATGCAGGCAAGGAGACTCTAAGACTGCACACTCTTACTTCAAACACCTTACCAAATATAATGTAGAATTCTATAGTCTGTTGGTCGTGTCAACAATATCGGCCGAAGTATTCTTTACCCGTCAAGGATAATATATATTTATATATATATCCCTAGATAATGCTCCAGAAGGATTATGTGTTAAAGCTGCACATACTAGACAAGGCGCTTAAAGACGTTATACATCATAGGAAAAGCATGGCGTGATATCTTGCATTTTCTTCAAAACACAATTCATTTTTTCGGAAAATTTCATTCCGTCCTTATTTTTGCCCATAGACCATAACATGAGAAGACGATGGTTTTCATTTTCCTCTATCTATACTCTATTCGATTAGTTAACTCCACTGATCTGTAGGGATTCCCAATGTCTGTCCTCTGACCTGTAGGAATATCGGATATCTATGTCCCTTTCCCCTTTTATGACCCCTGTGACCAGTAAGAATACTGAAGTTCTACCCTCTCTAATAACACGGGTGATCTGTACTGATATCAGATTACTATATTCTCCCTTTTTTAACCCCATATGACCTATAGGGAATTCACATGTCAGGCTTCGCATTTGGCAATCTCTGTGGACTGACGAGGTGACACATCTATGACTTTTTTAAAGTACACATTTCCTTGTTACAGAAAATTGTCAAACTGTCATCAAACTTTCTTTCCTAGTTTTTGTTTTAATTGTTCATTTTAACGTTTTCATATCCTGACAGTCTTACGATAAAAGCACAGAGGAAAATAAGGACATCTCAGCCGAATCTTATTCCAAACAAAATACACACAAACTATTGCAAACTATGAATTAAAGAAAGATAAACACGCTGACTCCTCATGCATCACCGTATTGTACAGAGTAAACATATTTCCTTGTGATATCATTATACCACATATCTCACCATGATCTTCATAAACTTCTCAGAACCCTCCATTGTGAGTTTGTCTGTCAGTTGCCGACATCTTACAAAAACATTGGGAATATACCTGTGAATAACAGCATTGGTTGGGAATGCAAATAAATTGGTATCCTCAAATTAATCCTATCATAGTCTTTAGAGGAAAACTGTCATTGTTGGGGTCCTCGAGATAAGAGGGGCTGATGTGGAAGAGTCTGTCGTGTCTTTGATTTCTATTTTTGGAGGGTATATACAACAATAAATTATGTATATAATTGAATAAATAACAAAGAAACTAGAAATTGTTGCTAACAATTTTGCGGGCTTTTCACTTCTTTGGCGACAATCTACCGAAAAACAAAACATTAAATTCATCGGAAGGACGTTCTGCATCGATCTGAAGAAGAAAATTTCAAGAAACTTCAAAATTGAAAAAAAAAATTAAAAATTTGTTAAATTTTGAAAACTTAACCCAACAACGAGCTTTTTTATTCGACATATTCTCTGATAACATGTCATGACAAAAATTTAGATAAGGAAATTCTCTAAAAATAATATAATCGCACAAACTCTGTATAATCAACGGTTTTGGAGATATCGTCGTTTTTAAGTTTTTAACTCATGATGTCATGGCGGCCATATTGGATTTTTGACCTACTTAAAAAATCGGCATCGACAAGTTTATATACGTATCTACATATAGGTGAATAGAATGTATATATATATATTTCAATTTAAAAGATTACAAACCCACGAAATTGGAAGAAGAATAAGAATAATAATAAGAAGAATAATAAGAAACCGAACAAAAACAATAGGTCTTTTCACCACTTAGTGAAAAGCCCTAATAATGTAAATTAATAAATCATTATTAAAAGACAAGACGTATTCAATATATCCAAAGTCTTTTGTTATCAAATACACATATACATCTACCATTAAGAAGACTGTAACCCTGATCTGTCTGTATTAAGAATGGCGGTATGAAGATTTGATGAAAAGTCTGTATGATCAAATAGACGAACCAGAACTAAAACGCTGTTTATTTGGATTCTTGTGAAGTTTATTAATCCAATATAAACGAGAGAGGCCCGTATCATTATCGTTGATTAATAATAGGCAATTTGAATAATTTTATTACTGAATTGTGAGTATGCAGTATTGCCGGAAAGATTGAATAACGTGTAGGCCTGGTTCTAATGGTATGCAATTTTGTAAATTGTAAAGTGTTGATTTAACATTAGGATCAAAGAAAATGGACTTTTGTTCGATTTTAAAATTTCGAGCTGCTAATTCATTTAGAAAGCATAAACCAGCAGATTTTATTCAATCTGTAAGTAAATCCATCCATTATCTGACTTAATTTTCTACGGAATTTATAAGTATCTACACATTCATACTCTACTTATGGAGTTTTCGCATTATTCGGGGCCTTTCATTAAAAGGTCTGTAAGTAAAATGTTTCAGCTAACATGATAATTAAATCGCTTTTTACTATGTTACCAGTTGAACAGCACGTAAGAGGAAACGTAGAACAAGAACACATCTAATTGTAGTTCTTAAGTCATCTACATTAAGTTGGTGCATCTTTTGTTTGTGACTGAACAGTTAAACGGATTGGTATTGGAATGGCAGGGGAATTTCTCTGTTGGACGCGTTATTTGATGTTAGCTTTGACAGATATCTGATGTAAAATATTGCTGATTGTAAACTCAACTTTCATCAGTTGCCGAGTTACTGGAGAATACCAGCCATCCAACCGGTCAGGTTAAAAAACATGCCATATCATCAAGTATTTATAAAGTTTCAAAGCTAGGTGTCAAAGGTCACCAAGATCAGTATTACATTAAACAACGTATTTTTAGTATTATCGTTAAGGATTATTTCAATTTCCACAAAAGAACTGGTCCACAAAAATTCCGAGGGCTTCATTTGACAGTTGTCTGTGTCCTTTTCTCCAACTGCCCTGATTACTGTCGGGTCTATATCTTAACGTCAACTTTGTATTACATTTTCTACATATAAGTAGAAAACCATATTACCACGAGAGAGTCCCGTGATGCTGGTACATGCACGACCAGCTTCTTGGGCTTTCCGAAACCTTCGCAACAGAATTTGCCGTAAGAATATTGACCTGTTTGAGTCTGAATTGATATCGCCAAGAAAATGTCAATTGATTCATACCTTGTATGTCATGTCTCTATGCGGGTAACCATAATCTATCTTTGAATTTAATTTTAAGCTGTATATTGTTGATATAGCTCGTGTTAAAAATTAAACCGCTCGCGAATATTTCCACAAGGAGGTGAGGCTGTGAACAATCTTACACCGCTCCTTACCCTATCTTGGTGGGTCGTTACCTGGTATCTTACTGGATAGTTACCTGGTATCTTAGTGGGTATTTACCTGGTATCTTACTGGATAGTTACCTGGTATATTAGTGGGTATTTACCTGATATCTGAGTGGATATTTACCTGGTGTCTTAGTAGATATTAACCTGGCATATTAGTAGATATTTACCAAGTATCTTAGTGGATGTTTACCTGGTATCTTAGTGGATATTTACCTGGTATCTTAGTGGATATTTATCTGGAATATTAGTAGATATTTACCTGGTATCTTAGTGGATCGTTACCTGGTATCTTAGTAGGTATTTATCTGGTATCTTAGTAGATATTTACCTGGTATCTTAGTGGATGTTTACCTGGTATCTGAGTGGATAGTCACCTGGTATCTTAGTGGATATTTACCTGGTATCTTAGTGGATATTTACCTGGTATCTTGGTGGATATTTACCTGGTATCTTAGTAGATATTTACTTGGTATCTTAGTGGGTCGTTACCTGGTATCTTAGTGAATATTCACCTGGTATCTTAATCGATAGTTACCTGGTATCTTAGCAGATGGTTAGCTTGTGTCTTAGGAGAGGTCTACAACGTACGACACATAACAAAATCAAATGGACGTTATGTATGGACTCGGTCACGGGTACTTTATACCGCCACAAGAATATATTTTGCAATTTCAGCAAAGTTATTGAGGTACTCAATAGAGACGAGAGCGTGTTTCAATCGGACAGGGAAATGTTTACCTAGCCATTTCTACCTATATTTCCGTTAGAACATGACTTGGTCGATAACTGGCAAATCTCATTTTTAAAAAAAAGCTTTAGAAAGACAAAAAATCTCTTAACTGTAATGTATATGTTACTAAGATTTCCGTTCAACAACAAAAATGTGCATGTAATGTAATCTTTCATTCCCTAAAACCATTTCCTTGATCCTAGGACTCTGTCACACAAGATCGCTGAAATGCCTAGATCCTTGACCGTATTTCATTTGTATTAGTGACAGGTCTGTGTGGATCGAACGTAGAAGCGGACGGTCTTGAATTAAATCGATACATGTACATACCAACCAACACGCATGTTGTAGGATGGCAGATTTAAATTGAATAAACTGTCAAAGCCTCGCCATTTGATACCGGTCAAGACTAACAGTTATACAGCCAAGTCTAAGATCATGTTCTCGCAAATATTGTTACGTGTTCTATATTGAATTCTTCCAGCCAGACAAAACGAAATTGAAATAAAATTTCTATATTAATGTACTGTGTTGCATCAAAAGAAGGAAGGCAGGAAAGAGGGAAGGAAGGAAGGATGGAAGGATCGTCGCTTAAACAGCGTTATTACATTATCTTTAAAACAATCTAATCGTTATAATAATATTTCTGAATATCAAAAACCTTTAATTTTCACATCTTATATCTCTGAAAGTAAAAACACGTACCTCGATATTTTAGACCCGTAAATACTTGTCTTCACTTGTTGGTAGTCACCCTGATACTACCTAATATAAGACACCAAGAAATGGACATGTGATTCCACTTAATATAAGAATTTAGAAGAACATCTAATAGGAAGCTGATTAGCTTGTTTTGTGTATAAGACGGGTCACAGAAACTAGCAACGTTGTCTTTACTGATGTAAATGTCCGTCCACAGACATGGAGGTGCTCTTGAAAACATTAACACACAGAAACAAAACAATACCGACACAGTTTCTGTACATCAGCTTAGTAATACTGAAACAACATTGCTGACTAAACATTTACAGAGCATCAATAAAAACACGAAACATTAAACCAAATTAATCAGATGTTTACGTTTTAAGAATACGATAGATTAAGACAAGAATATATACTTTTCAAGAACATTCTTACTTACATTTATTTATGTTTAGAGTCTACTAAATAACAATGAAATAAACATGTTCATAGCATATTTATAATTCTTATAATTAACATGTGATTTAAATGTTATTTTCTATATAAAACATGTTAACACAGTACAAAATAACCATTTTATATATAACACATGTTAACACAATATAAAGTAACCATTTTATATATAACACATGTTAACACAGTACAAAGTAACCATTTTATAAAGAATACGTAATAAGTAACCCTTTTAGATAAATGTATAATACACACTAACACATTGCAAATGTTGTCATGACGTCATTGTTTTGTTGAACCTGACACTGATGTAATGTTATCATGACGTCATTGTTTTGTTGAACCTGACACCGATGTAATGTAATCATTTTTTCATTGTTTTGTTGAACCTGACACCGATGTAATGTAATCATTTTTTCATTGTTTTGTTGAACCTGACACCGATGTAATGTAATCATTTTTTCATTGTTTTGTTGAACCTGACACCGATGTAATGTAATCATTTTTTCATTGTTTTGTTGAACCTGACACCGATGTAATGTAATATTTTTTTCATTGTTTTGTTGAACCTGACACCGATGTAATGTAATCATTTTTTCATTGTTTTGTTGAACCTGACACCGATGTAATGTAATCATTTTTTCATTGTTTTGTTGAACCTGACACCGATGTAATGTAATATTTTTTTCATTTTTTTTTAACCTGACACCGAGGTAATGTTATCATGATGTCATTGTTTTGTTGTTATATTGAAATGACGTTTGGTTTTCCAGCAAATGATAGAGAATGAGGCCTTCCTAGGTACACATTTGGTTAACATCAGACATAACTGCATGGACTTACAATGACAACAGGACAGCTCCCGTGTACATTGATGATATATAGATATATATGTTTAATGAAGTACGTTTCACTAAAACGATGTCGATTTCCTTGATCAATTCATTATAAATGTTCTCGCCCTACACCTCGTGATGCCGAGGTCTTAGCGCGTCTATAGAATTGTCTCTCAGCACGAACGCCAACTAAATTTGTGAACAATAGAGCATTGGATGTGCTTGGCTCTTAACGAGAACGTAATCAAGTCTTGTTTTGAATTGCGAGTCGTAAAAAGGTCTTATCTGCCGCAGCAATCATTATCTTAAATTAGGAGATACAGCATCCTTATTGCATAGAAAAATAAAGAATAGACAAGAATATTGTATAATTGATGATTCCTGTTACTGAGTGCAGAGGGAATATTGGTTCCGAACGGCAGTGATACGCAGGGTTTATTTTCGGTTTTATTTTCGTGAGAACCTTGGTCATGCTGAATTATTGAGAAGTCTCGGGAGTGGTATAGTTAACATTAGGGCAAGCCCTGGATGGAAGTGACAGACACCGGTTACACCATACCACTTGAGATATCATGCATGACCTTCGGTTACGCCACAAGGAAATGGCTATCTATGTGGTTTTCCTTTGCATAGAAAGACAGTGACTATCTCATGAGATTTGCGTTTGAAAAGAATGTCAGTATATCTTACACGTTCTTCGCTTTCAAAGAACGATAGGGTTTTCTTCACACGAGATTTGTTCGTATATATTCTCAGTATATATTTGCACCTGTATACCTTACACTAACTTTGTTTCGTCTCCAATGGACAAAGTGTAAGACTCGTGCATTGACCTACTTACAACACATTGCACAAAATACTTTTTACCATTCAAACGTTCATCCTTTTTAACAAGACCGCGAGTTTTTTTAAATAAAAATTGAATTGATTTTGATTAGCAGTATAATTTTCGTTTATTGTTTAAGTCAGCACAGCTAACAATGTTTCATGTTGTATGTTTTTATACCTTTTCCGCCAAGTATTATATAGTCTGATTATAATCATTGGCAATATCTAATATAGTTTTAAATCACATTTTGCTTGATCAGCCCGCATTTTCTTTCTGTGGTACTTAGTGACCCACACTTAAAAAAAAATCGATCACCGGATGTGACGATTAAATAAATCCAATCGATATGCGCGCTTCTTACTTTACGTAATATGCGCATGCCCACATTTGAAACTTTATTTCTTGTCTCCACATTGGGACTACTTTAACATGATTGTACAGTTTTTATTTGCCATTTATCGTCTTCTGGGATTCTTAGCTTGAAACAATTGATGTCAACACTAAAGAAATGTCTCCGGTTTTCGGCGGGCGCTATCAACATTTCTTTTCATCGAAGTTTCAAATATCACCGTTTAACGTAAAATCAATGACATCGTAAACGGATTTTAAACGAAGTTTTTATTTTTTCATTCTTCAAGTCTTGCAGTCATGATCATCTAAACCACAAAATAATCACTGTGTTCTCAGGAAAGGCTAGTGTTTTCGTTTTACTATAAAACACGTGAACCTTTGTACGTTTTCTGTAACCTTAATGATTAGTCGCTATTCAGCTACAGACGTTTGGCCGATGTCGGAGCACATAATTGAAGTTATCATACACGGGTTATTGAAATGTGGCAGTTTATTGATCTTTTGGTAAATGACGGAATGTGATTATCGTAAGGTGGCCGTTATCGGGATCCAGAGATCACACGCTTAGTTTGGCGTTCGTTAAGGTTCCGGGCCCAAATTACTAGTGGTTTCCGCCACACACAGGTCGGAGTGATGTTGTACCATTAACGGTGCTCTCCAGCTCTCGTCATGGTATACAGCATGTAAAACATCTCTACTGATTTACTAACATCTCTGACACTGTGAAACCTGTTCCGTTGTCATCAGTCTGAATTATGTATTAATGCGTATGGATGTTGTATTATTTATATATATGATGATGTTCCGAGACATGGAGACGTTACTTACTAATATGTATTTATCATATGTATCATTGTTATTTTGAAACTGTTACTTTTCACTTTCGTTGAAACAATCGTAGTATTGTGTAATTTGACAGCTCCTTAAAGCGTTTGGAAAACATATCGGATATCTATCTACATGTACCACTCTCTTTTTATCATTATTATTTTTTTAAAAAGTGTAAAAGTGGTGTTTTGATGGTGAACAGAGATAATCAAACAATCTCCATCCTCATGCTAACGTTTAACTTTCTATTGTAACGCTTCATCCCTTCTTACATCTAACATTAGCATACAGTGCATTTCATAAAGATGCAGGTTGATGAAAATTATGTGGACTATTTACGGTCGTCATAGTGATATCATTGAGAAATATTCTATTTCTGTGCACGGTATAAAGCTGGAAGTATTTGATGCTCGTTTGTTTGCCTGTTGATTCAGTCATTTCAGAAAGTTACATTACTTCCTCGGATCGACCAAACATGGCTGGTGTCGTCGATGAAACCGAAGATGCTTACTCTTCCGGAACACATGATCTAATTCTCCTTGTACTTTTTCAGTGCTTGCCCTAGATTTGTTGAATTTGAGTTTTGAGTATGATGATATGTTGGCATTTGTATGTTGTTTTTCGTTGGACAAAGACATTTGGTTTCATATTTGTATTAAATATAACACGTAAATGCCGTTCCAATGTTTAAAATCAAAGCAGTTATCTCAACTTAGATGATGTAACACCCATTTTTGAAATTGTTTGATACAGCTATGCATATAAAACAATGTTCACGATGAAAACACTGGACTTTGGATATCATAAATTATTTATAACATAGATATGACAGCTCATTCGTACATTGCACCTTCATCTTTATGTTTCCCGAGTGAATACCACATCAATTATTCAAAACAAATCTAAAAAAAACATATTCATATTCAGTACTGTAGAGTGATCTCATCATACGGTAACGACAAAACATCATCTACATTTGATGACTAATATTAGTATAGAAATGTTCTTATCGGATGACTTATAGAAAGAGAGCTTAGAGAACCAGTAAATCTACCCGCCTGCACCATCGGATTTAGAAATGAAAAAAAATATTTATAATATACATTTATACTACACACCAATACACAAAAACTAGAAATCCACAAATGTGACTACATGCAAAGGAAATCTGATTTTGAACGTGACTGTATACATAAGTTAATTACAAACAGGTAATAAAGCTGTCACCATATTTCCTTCTATTCCACAAACTGGTCTGTCGTCTGTTTTTTATCGCTTTGTGTCGATTTGTCATTATGTTCTACATGTGTCAATTTCAAATGATTTCTTATCTGCCAATATGTATAATCGGAATGTGTATTGAGGAGGTCGTTTAAAGAACAGGTTATTGAAGTTACGACTTTTCATTGTGTAATCTGCTATTTTTCTTTGACCGTCAATGATCAATTTTCCAAGGAAATATTTTCATTTATAAAACATGAATGAAATAACGAAAACTCTGCGCTCTTGCTGTTACGTTGATTTTCTACTGGTGAACTCGGTATCCGTGAGATTTAAAATGATTGCCAAATCATGCGTGTCTTTTATATCAAGCATGACTCGCATAACACAATCTCTAAATCGAAATCCCTTTTAATAGATATGAGCAACCAAATTGTGAAATATCAATTGTACGGCACGCTTGAATACCTCGTCGTATTAATGAACCTATTTATCCAACGAAATCTCAAGTCCAGTGTTAATTCGGGAAATCATTGGCCGTGAGCAGTCGATATCGTTTGATGTTTAAAACAAACTGGAAGTATAAACTGATTGCGGATTTACTTGAGGGAAGTATGATTCAAATTTCATAGTCAAATAACATCAATTTCCAAAATCGTCTTCACATATGATCCGTCTTAGAAAGAAAGGTTAAAGAAAATCATTCTCTATGATATTTACATGTAACATTTATCAGTATCGTCACGATTCGGTATTCAGTGTAATGTGTGTGATTCCCTAGTGACCAATGCGGTAGACACGGCCGGAAGGATCTGTTATGTTATACTAAGTGGACCTATCGACGCTGAAAATACACATCCATGAAATGTTTATTGACGGTGATACTAATTAGATATCAAACAATAACGACTCATTCTAAATAAAATTGATATTCAAAACTGATAAGTTGTGAAATGAAGAGATGTAAATCAGCAACGGCTTTATTCGGAATAGGTGGCAGGTGTTATAGGGTGTAATGATTTCACGAACATACAGGTTTGTGTCAATAAATGACGTCAAATGAAGATTTATATTGATTTCTAAAAATGATGATTCTGAAGAAACAGACAGATTAAATATAAGGCGTAAGACATTCAGTGAGAGCAAACAAGCTAAAGTGTGTAGCAGGAATGCTTTGTGTCACCAAGGTCGTTCTCCGAGTATTGTCTGAGAACAAACATTCCATTGGTAGAGTATTGTAGCATTTACCTCCCTATCGATTATACCGAAAGACAAGGACATGTCTTTTCTAACAAGATAAGTAAAAAATTTGTATTTTATAATACAAGCCATGTCATAAAAAGTATCATGACGGGATCCTGAGGGATTGTGTATTTTAATCTAATTGAAATAAAATTCGTGAAAATGTCTTTTAAAGAATCTTACATGAGTGTTGATGTAATATGATTTTTTAACGAGTTCTTTAATTTGATTTGTAACGAGCCTGAAGGCTTGTGACATAACATTGAAATATCTTGGGTATGGTAGCTTAGCGTTTACTGAAAATGATATACAGACACAACATTGAGATATCTCGGGTAGGTAGCTAATGTTTTACAAGTACTACAGTGATACAACATTGAGATATATCGGGTACAGTACCGAATGTTTCTTACAAGTACTACAGTGATACAACATTGAGATATCTCGGGTACAGTACCTAATGTTTCTTACAAGTACTACAGTGATACAACATTGAGATATCTCGGGTAGGTAGCTAATGTTTCCTACAAGTACTACAGTGATACAACATTGAGATATCTCGGGTACAGTACCGAATGTTTTACAAGTACTACAGTGATACAACATTGAGATATCTCGGGTACAGTACCGAATGTTTCTTACAAGTACTACAGTGATACAACATTGAGATATCTCGGGTAGGTAGCTAATGTTTCGTACAAGTACTACAGTGATACAACATTGAGATATCTCGGGTACAGTACCGAATGTTTTACAAGTACTACAGTGATACAACATTGAGATATCTCGGGTACAGTACCGAATGTTTCTTACAAGTACTACAGTGATACAACATTGAGATATCTCGGGTACAGTACCGAATGTTTTACAAGTACTACAGTGATACAACATTGAGATATCTCGGGTACAGTACCGAATGTTTTACAAGTACTACAGTGATACAACATTGAGATATCTCGGGTACAGTACCTAATGTTTCCTACAAGTACTATAGTGATACAGCATTGAGATATCTCGGGTACAGTACCTAATGTTTTACAAGTAACATAGTGACACAACATTGAGATATCTCGGGTACAGTACAATGTTTGAGATATCTACAAGTACTACAGTGATACAACATTGAGATATCTTGAGATATCGGGTACAGTACCTAATGTTTTACAAGTACTATAGTGATACAACATTGAGATATCCGAATGTTTTACAAGTAATATAGTGATACAACATTGATACCTACATGTTTTGAGATATCTCGGGTACAAGTACTACAGTGATACAACATTGAGATATCTCGGGTACAGTACCTAATGTTTCCTACAAGTACTACAGTGATACAACATTGAGATATCTCGGGTACAGTACCGAATGTTTTACAAGTACTACAGTGATACAACATTGAGATATCTCGGGTACAGTACCTAATGTTTTACAAGTAATATAGTGATACAACATTGAGATATCTCGGGTAGGTACCTAATGTTTCCTACAAGTACTATAGTGATACAACATTGAGATATCTCGGGTACTGTACCTAATGTTTTACAAGTAATATAGTGATACAACATTGAGATATATCGGGTACAGTACCTAATGTTTCCTACAAGTACTACAGTGATACAACATTGAGATATCTCGGGTACAGTACCTAATGTTTTACAAGTAACATAGTGACACAACATTGAGATATCACGGGTACAGTACCGAATGTTTCTTACAAGTACTACAGTGATACAACATTGAGATATATCGGGTACAGTACCGAATGTTTCTTACAAGTACTACAGTGATACAACATTGAGATATATCGAATGTTTCTACAAGTACTACAGTGATACAACATTGAGATATTCGGGTACAGTACCGTTTTACATGTTACAACATTACAGTACCTAATGTTTCCTACAAGTACTATAGTGATACAACATTGAGATATCTCGGGTACAGTACCTAATGTTTTACAAGAAACATAGTGATACAACATTGATATATCTCGGGTACAGTACCTAATGTTTCCTACAAGTACTACAGTGATACAACATTGAGATATCTCTACAGTGATACAACATTGAGATATCTCGTACAGTACAACATTGAATGTTTTACAAGTACTACAGTGATACAACATTGAGATATCTCGGGTACAGTACCTAATGTTTTACAAGTACTAAAGTGATACAACATTGAGATATCTCGGGTACAGTACCGAATGTTTCTTACTACAGTGATACAACATTGAGATATCTCGGGTACAGTACCTAATGTTTCCTACAAGTACTACAGTGATACAGCATTGAGATATCTCGGGTACAGTACCTAATGTTTTACAAGTAACATAGTGACACAACATTGAGATATCTCGGGTACAGTGATACAACATTGAGATATCTCGGGTACAGTACCGAATGTTTTACAAGTACTACAGTGATACAACATTGAGATATCTCGGGTACAGTACCGAATGTTTTACAAGTACTACAGTGATACAACATTGAGATATCTCGGGTACAGTACCGAATGTTTTACAAGTACTACAGTGATACAACATTGAGATATCTCGGGTAGGTAGCTAATGTTTCCTTCAAGTACTATAGTGATACAACATTGAGATATCTCGGGTACAGTACCTAATGTTTTACAAGTAACATAGTGACACAACATTGAGATATCTCGGGTACAGTACCTAATGTTTTACAAGTAATATAGTGATACAACATTGAGATATCTCGGGTACAGTACCTAATGTTTCCTACAAGTACTATAGTGATACAGCATTGAGATATCTCGGGTACAGTACCTAATGTTTTACAAGTAACATAGTGATACAACATTGAGATATCTCGGGTACAGTACCTAATGTTTTACAAGTAATATAGTGATACAACATTGATATATCTCGGGTAGGTACCTAATGTTTCCTACAAGTAATATAGTGATACAACATTGAGATATCTCGGGTACAGTACCTAATGTTTTACAAGTAATATAGTGACACAACATTGAGATATCTCGGGTACAGTACCGAATGTTTTACAAGTACTACAGTGATACAACATTGAGATATCTCGGGTACAGTACCGAATGTTTTACAAGTACTACAGTGATACAACATTGAGATATCTCGGGTACAGTACCGAATGTTTACTACAAGTACTATAGTGATACAACATTGAGATATCTCGGGTAGGTAGCTAATGTTTCCTACAAGTACTACAGTGATACAACATTGAGATATCTCGAGTACAGTACCGAATGTTTACTAAAAGTAATATAGTGATACAACATTGAGATATCTCGGGTACAGTACCTAATGTTTCCTACAAGTCCATACAATAATGTGAAACTACTTTAAAGTATCCCGAACTTTGTTTTCACTGGGTCAGGGCACATAACCCATATATTTCTGGTTTGCCTGGGTCAGGGGGTATAATCCATAATTTTCTTATTTTTCCTATGATCAGTCAACGTGAAAAGTTGTTTTAACTATTACGCCCAACCTACATGACAGTACCTTGAATGGTATTATTTAAATACTTAACACATGTAAGAAGGATGCCGTATCAAACTGGGTAAAATTAACGATAATAGACTAAGGCAAAACTCATTTATTAATCTCAAGTAGAGTATAAGGTAATCATCTTTTATTTTATGTTAAAATATAATGCAAGACACACGAGATACACGCTGTAATTACACCTTGGTGTACGAATTAGGAAACAGATATAGTATAAGTCTGATTATGAAAATCACTGCACCATACAGCTATATCTTTCTCCTAGGACTCGAAGTATGGTGCTAGGTGACTTATGTATGGAATTCTAGGAGGTGAGATAAAAAAAAAAGTCCATATCGACATATAGATATATTTGGTTAGTCCGATTTTGTCTTGGTTGCGGTCAATAGTCAGAATTCCTCCCTATAGCCAAATTTTGGCGACCTGTATTTGAGTCGGTACCCAGACTATATGTTATGTAATTTACGACAGTACTATAATGATGTATCACTTATCGAATGAAAAATTGATGATCTTCTACTAACTACGAGTAGCATATGTGTTAAAGCAATTCAATATTGTGAACAAAGTAGTTCCACTTATTTTCCAAACAACTTCGCTTTCCACCTTATTTGCAATTTCCGACACTACGGAAAACCTCTAGATTTGTCCTAATAAACACGTAGGTTTACAAGGACACCACTAGAAAGAACAAAGAAACGACCGTTGCAAATAAATTGGAAAGTTAAGTTATTAGCATTTTCTGTTACTTATTACTTACTTACTTACTTACTTACTTCGTCCTCTTTGTACTTATTTTCTCGTCCATCCTGATGTATTCATTCTATTTCATTGCTAACCCTTGTGATTGAATCCAGACTCATCCAGCAGATGTGCCCCAATCCATTGCCTTCTATGATTTTTTGTTTTTTGTTTTTGTTTTTTTATTGGGGTACAGTGTGTTTCCCCTATATCGTTCTGCATCGGAGTTGTTTTTGTTACAGCCAACTAATAAATATTCTAAATTGCTGTTGTATCACACAGTGAGTATATAATACTTGTCTGAGATTTAGGGTGAGTGTTCAAGTGATGTTCTCTTATATACAAATTGGTATCAATATAATTATGATATGTGGACGTTCATAATGCTTTGTCTTTAAGCTTTCAAACGGATTTTAGCAACATTTTATAATCATAGTTTAGTAAAAATGACTCTTTCCCATAAACATTACAAACCTATTGAGAATTTGATAACTGAGATAAAGGAATTCCCAAATGCTAAATGATTATTGTGAAGTGTAATAAACATTTCAATTGTATCCACTATAATTAGATTCTGAATACAGCAGGATATTGAATTTGCATGCAATTGACTTGTACACTTGCAGATGCAACTCAAGAAATCTATGTTAGGTGACAGGACACACTATTTACTACCAGCAAGGGAACGCGTGTACACTTCTAGAAAACTAAACAAATGGAAATTGATTTTCCTGATTCAACTGATTATCTAGCGAGGTGATATTGATATTTACTTCTTTCTGTCACCTTACCATAACCACTAACAATGATTCATTCTGCATACCTCATCGTCTGATATTTATCAAACAATGGCGCGTCACTATGTTTACCTTTTCACCTGACAGCTCAGCTAGTGGTTGTGATTAAGGTATTTCAGTAACAACGTAGTGTCACAAGAAACATACATATGCTAGAATTCTTCATCATGAATGTAAGATTTGTGAAGAACCATGAATGATTATTTTGTATTAGCTTTATTGTTGGTGATTATAGGGAATGACAGGTCGTTTGAATGTCGGGAGTACACTAGCTATTGGAAGGTGCCGGTTTAAAAACCATGCTTATGTTTCCCGGTCTCTCTTTATAAGTGTAAGAGTTTATGTTCTGACACTCCTCAAAATAACGAGGTTCCCATTTCCGTTTTTCATCGTAAAGATCGTATATCGTCAATTTGCCTGCCAATAAAACCGGCTTGTAGCGCCAAACAGAAAGATGTAGATTTCACCTTCTTACCACTAACATTAGACCACGATGCAATATGCACTCGCGAATTGAGACTCGTCTCGCTTTACTGTTGATGAGTAAAACAAGGAACACATTTAGGAGTGGTTAAAGACTTTTTATAAAATAATTAACTTGCATGCCGTAGAAATTGGCGACGTAATTTGTACAATATCAACCTTTAACATGGAAGCATTATTTACATCGGAATCGATCATACCCATTTATGTGTTCGATCATTACATTAACAGGCAGCCTACCAACAATGTATTTTGCTTGAGGCTATACCTCACAGAATCCCAATTCTCGTGCTCTGTATTCATACAATCTAATTGGTGTTAAGTTTTCTGAATGTAAACCATTTGTACTCTCACACATTGAAATACCCAACAAAGAAGTGAAAAGAGAGAAAACGAATGGGGAAAAAATGATTTATAGCTAAAATGTCAGTTTTCGATAACGTCAGTCAGTCTCGTTTACATATAAAATTTACACATATTTCAGTGCTTTTGTGTGCTGAATGTCACTTACACTTGAGCAATCATTGTCTCTGGGTATCAAGGGAGCTAACTCGTCGGTCGTGTTTTCATGTACAATGCTATTTCCTATAGGGATTAGATTCTTGTTAGAATTGAGATAAAAATGAATACAAAATAAGACGTTACATATCTAATGTAAAATAGGCATTATCAAAGGTTATAACAGCATGCATGTTTGATAGGGCCGGCAGCGTGCTACACAGCCTCACATTGATTAAAGATCTCACAGCAAACATCAGCAAAAATAGGGAACACCATCATTCGCGAGGGATTTCGTTAGCGTAGCCTTACAAGAACATGTTTTCTAGTCAAGTTTCTGTGGAAGCATGCACAGGTACCGATATCGGTTGAAATGCAGCGTCACGAAATAGAGTCCTGATTTTATGGCATTTCTGCAGCTTCAGTATCTGAAACTGGAACTTCCACTTCATAGCATCAGGCAATATAAAGGAATCATGTAATTATCTAAATAACTCATTTAGAAGCATTTCAGTTGTTGATATTTTTCATAACATCTGAAAGTCAAGTCGATCTCTATACAAAATTGATGTAATGTTTTTTTCGTATCTCCATATAAACTACAACAAACTTCCCCTATCCCCAAACTAATTTCCGTGCGGCAATCCTATGAATGATGCTCTGTAACCCTGATGCCGGAAGTCCAAGCCTACGAACTCTCGGAACTCTAGAAGATAGATTTATGATCCCACACACTACACATCAGATCTGATCAACCAGAAGAAAGTGACATACCGTAATGCTACATCCACCATCACATCAGACTACTGCGCTGTCAGTCTGAACTCCAACCAAAAAGAACTACTGGACACCTACCCTTGTGATCTGCAAGCATTACGTATTATGTCTGTTAAAAGATTGAAACCATTTAGACATCCGGATCCATGATCTACGAACTGTTTCCTGGTCCCATTTCTGCAAACATGTATTCATGTTTATACATACTACCTTCTTCCATTTCCTCTGGTCAAATTGATTTGTTTTATCGACCGGCCATACAAAATTAATTTCGAATGAAGGTTGTTGGTACACGTGATTCTCGAACGCGCATTGCCAAAGGCTGTGCCCCCGCGTGCTCCGGCCAGACAGGATAGGTCGATGTTGGTTACTTGTGCAAAATACATCATCATATCAAAAGATTGACAGTGGTAAATGACGTAAGGATTCATGTGATTTTTGTTTACTGTTGATATTAAAAAAGCGAGATGAAATAGCACGGAGACGAAGAAGGGTGACCTATTTATTCTCAGAGATCTGGATCTGGTTTAAATAAATATAAAAAAAGGATAGGCAAAGACTGTATAATATAGATACCACAGCTGTAGTTGTATCTTACTGTTGTCTCTTGTCCGTCCCTATTACACCGTTTATCATCATCACATCACTGTCCTGTTGCCAGTGATACACAAGTGTCATGACACCCATGACGTAACTTCTTTGCTTTTTTGGGAGATTTTTGTTTAATGTTGTTATGTTGGGTTTCTTTTTTGCTTTCTTTTTTTACTTTTACCATAACATGTCTCATAATAGTACAGATGGGACGTAAAGATTGTAACTGCTACCCACATGGTATGTTAGTGCCGAGTGAATTTGGGATCTGACCTTTTCCTTTCTTTCTAAACAACTATTTTTCTTCCTAATGACTCCACTGACATTCCCTTACTCTTTGCCTTTATTTGAGGTTCACTCAGTGCGGGGTGTTCTGTGTACGGTTCACTGACCAAGACATGCTAGAATTTTGAAATCGATCATATCTATCACGTTATTATTGTTACAACGCCCATTACATAACTGTCCTGTTTCAGGGTCATAACAACACTACATAATCAACATTTTATATAATCCTGAAATAATTTTATCATATGACTTTGTCAAATGATAATTAGATCTCCATATGACCGTACTGTTGACATCACTGGGACAAAATGCTGCCTTACAAGTTTTACGTCACGGTGATGAATGTCCATTGATCTTCGAGACTCACAATGAAACTCCGTGACTTGATTAGGCAACTTCTGAACAAGTATGCAAAAAATTCATTCATAACCAAACAAATTAATTTTCCACGATACAATATGGCACGTCGTTTTCCAACGTCGATGTTTATAGGCGTTTGTCACATTGGGAATATAACCATGGGACGTCATGGTAACGAGATACCCAAGTGTTCGTGTCTTCATTCTTAGTTGAGTATATTGGACGGAAATTAGTAGGTTTTCGGAGTTTAGTACGGAAAGGAAATAGCCATTTTCCCCGCTGTGATAGATGGAGTAACACGGCTGTCTCAATGCAATGCAAAATCGAGAAAAGACATACAGAGGTCCTGAAATTTACTTTGTAAGTAGATATAATAACCATATGGACTATTGCCTTTTTGCTCCTTAGGAACGACAGGACAGACCTTGGCTGATGGTCAGTATGTCATATCTAATATAATGGGTGATGACGAAATCGTGTTTGTCTGGCGATAACATTCGCATACACACCATACTGGGTCGTGTCTTCTGGTCACGTGATCACATGAAACGCATTGTTCATGACATAAATCTTAACTGAAAGTTGCCGCTGATTGCAGCACTAATTAAATTGATGAATATAAAAAAAAGGCTGATGCATTTTGCTAGTGGCAATACATTTTTGTAATGATACAGTATCTTCAGAGGACGAATATCTAGCACAACTGAATCAACATGGCCGACAATATCTGTCAGGAAAAATATGTAATTTATCCATTGATGAAGACAAGAATTTAATGTTCCCTACAGATAACTATCTCCAAATAAAATCATCAATTTTCCAAAGTGATCGTTTTGTTTTAAACAATTTCAAATAAACGGAAAGTCTTCAGATGAAAACGATTGTATGAAAATTGCTTCAAGTATCAAACTATCAAATTCGTAATTGAAATTTTTAATTTAGAAAAGTAAAATTTGAATAGCAATTTCAAATAGGAAATACAAGTATGATGTTATTATTTCGTTACACGAATGCTGCTGAATCGATATGACCATATACTTACTGACAATTGCAGTTGAAGGGTTCTCAAAGCCATTGAAATAAATACTTTGTCGATTTGTGTGTAATAGTCAAATGAACTGTTTGTCAATTTCAACTCATTTACAGAACTCTAACACAATCTGCTGTCTATGATAAACAAAACAGTTTCAATTTATGTGACATGGTGTCAGAAGCACATTTACAGGAAAGCAATTCTATTGAAGCGTGGTGAGGCGGTATACATTCAAAACAGAATATTTACACATGGTTTCTAAATGATTAAAACACGGAACAAAAGCTTATGATCTCAAATACTTCTTTCGTCGTCATTAAATTACCTGAAATATGTAAAAGTTTAAAATGTAGATTGCGATTGTTTTTTCTCTTTCAAATGGAGCATTGTGTTGTATTGTTGCGTAGTAATTCTTGTCAGCGACTTACTCAGTGAGAGAAAATTCGATATATTTCTGTTGGCTGCTTATCTGATAACAAATCAATAGTTCGAACGTATATGATAAATAAACCAACATATCGACTGAGTTTACATATTTCCACGAAATCACAAGAAGGCGGAGGACTGACCTGCTCTTAGTTCCAAAACGTATTCAAATGTGAATTTCCTAATTTGATTGAAAAAAACAATATGTTCCAAATTGGTTGATTGTGTAATGATATGAGGGTCTAGACGAGGAGATAACACCAATGCAGTAATATTCACACAGAACAATTTCCTCTGCTACATGGTGATATCGATTAGTTACTAAATCCAACGGAAGTCACAAATCAATCAATTAAACTGATTATCAGGCAATAATGGTTTTATTTCATTATATCACTTTAAATCAGCGGCAAATCGAGAAAAAAAGTCTGTCTCTGTGCCATGTCGGCGTCGTTTACAGTATCTGCTGATAGCGCCCCTGCCGGTTTAAAGTGGAACTACAGTGGAATACTTAACACTTAATACCTAACCTTCTATTTCGAGATATTCGGGGTTTGTTTGATCGAATGGAATTTCTGATGATAGATGAAGATTCATTGTGGACTATTTTTGAAGCATGTCTTCCAATCGTTTTCGTCAGGTTTATCACATTTCAAACACGCATTAAAGCTGTGCTAAAAGAAACTCTCACACACATGTTTGTCTCGGATGTTCTATCTGTTATGTAGAAAAGATGTTGACTTTTCCCCACGGTTTTTTATTACTAAGACGTGGAACGAGACTGGTTTTATCGAATACGTTTCCATATGCTCCGGAAAGGAAATAACAAATTAAGGAAGAAGTGGTCCTCCGTCATATACCCCGAGCGAGCTCTCAAAACGATATCTCTTCGTCATTCGTCCGGACAGAGAACACACTACCAAGATGAGTCCCATATACCGTGACCAGGGAACAGTTAAAACGAAGGTTCCGGACAGAGAACACACTACCAAGATGAGTCCCATATACCGTGACCAGGGAACAGTTAAAACGAAGGTTCCGGTCAGAGAACACACTACAAAATACATGTTCATAATATACACATGTAATTGACGCTGATCTGTAAAAATAAGGAAATTAGGTGAATTACGAGGCTGGTGCACTGTTCTGTCTAGAATCTTTCTCTTCTCTTGTTCACTGTCGCCTTCCCTCAGTTTCAATATATACCCTTACCACATAAATGAGAAGTCCTAGAAGGATGAAACAGCTGTGTGATACAGTTTAATTCATAGTTTGGCTCTAAAGTATTTCACTCTTAATTGATTCCTATACCCCGACCAGGGAACACCCAAAACGATTTGTCCGGTCATAGCTTACATTGCAATACATTGCATATCCCACGACCAGGGAACACTCAATCAGGATGGGTGCTGCCAAGTAAAAAGTCGAAAAAGTGCATGTTGTATGATCTTATTATAGATATATGTATTTTAAACAAAACATTTGGTACTATAATTTTTGACGAATATTCCATTATACTCATTTCCATATGAAATGTCTGTAAAGTATGAATGTATTTCTGAAATGTTTTAAAAATCAGGTATGTTTGAAAAGTGTCATGAGGACATGTAGATAATCATATAAAACATTTCTATGTGTATTAGTATATTCTTATAGTTATGCTTTAAGTTGTTTTTTAAAGGCGATAAACCATATAGTATCAGGGATGTCATTTATAGATAAAAATTACTCTAATTTAGATTCATTATTCTCTCAATTGACACGATTGAATCTATAATGCTATGTACATTTTTTTTCTCTCTGACAAACATTTACAACAATACCAAATCATTTATCGTTTTTTTTATTGTATACAAAAGGAAATATAGTAAACTTTGTCTATGTATATGAAGATACTATATCCATGTTTCGGTTTCAAATAAGACTGTACAAGGAACACACGTTATATTTTTGTCTTGAAGGGGCTAATGTTTTTTTTTTTTTTTTTTTGTTTTTCTGGGGTTTTTTTTTTAGATTTTTTTTGTTGTTTTTTTATGTATTTATTTACCTGGCTTGGTCATAGCTGTCCGTCGGATGCTGCGTATTCATGTGATTAGATAAGTTTTCTTTTCAATCTGAACATTTGAATTACTTTTCGCCAGGCCGCGAAACGAAACCCACTGTTTCCTCGCTGTCCAAGGTTTCGGATACATTAAATAACCCGAGGGTTCAGCTTGGAATGATATTATTTCTTTTCGGTGGGAGAGGTATTTGATATAGATAGACCTCATGCTCGGGAACAAAAACCCATGACTTCTGTTTGATCAAACACTTTTCAGGGGTGAAGCGTTTATTTGTTTTTAACCAGCTATGGTTATCAAGCTTCAGACATGTTAGAGGGTCAGCACTGACTTAGCTTGTTAATGACTAATGCTGCTAAAGCAAACCAAGCAAACTTCAAGAAACTTTCTTTAACAAGTTTCTGAATTATGGCTGGATTAGGCAATATTTCTTATCGAGAAGACCTTGAGAACGCGCTGGTGTAATATATTACAAACAGTTTGGATTTGAAATTGGAAAAAAATAGTTCGACAGTCTGATTGAATGAGACAGGAAGTTGGATGTGCTGACTTCTAATATAAAATCTGTTCCGTTTTGTGAAACCCAGTGCTTCTGCTCCAGCCTCGAACCGTTCACAAGACAAACACAAGGAAACACCATCCTAGTGCACTCATTGAATGTAAACAGACGTATTGGGCGTCATTTTTTAAACATTATGTTCTTCCTTTACAAAGTTTACGTTATTCTACTCCGTTAGATACCCTAAAAATCAATAACATTATAAATGCTCACATGAGTCCTCAATATTATATTTCTTTTGCGTAGTAACGACTGAAATACGAAATCAATGAACTTGATGAATAGGGTTTGACGACACTACACAAATTGGTGTTGTATTCCTACAATAAAAAGTAGATTAATGCAATGTATAAGACGTTACAAAAGAACGACATCTATTTTCATTCCACAGATATTGTATTAATGTTGATAAAATGACTTTCGTTAGTATACTAGTAGATAGTAGGTAATTCTTAAATTACTTCATATATGTAATTGATGTCTGATAAAAACCGATAAACTTACTTTCAAGGGCATTAAAGGACTGAAAAAAAATCATTAGGTAAAAGCAAACGTTTATGATATGAAATATCTTTTTGCTTTAAGGTTTTTGTAAAACCGAGAAAGCATGATGTTAACCATGACGTTGGTTTATGTTAAATACTGCGATTATTTCGTTATCAAGATGCAATTAAGCAATTTAACGAATTTCCTAATTGACTATCCACTGAAAAACTGTACATAGTTTATCACAATAATGTGAGCTGTAGTCGGTTATGTGTTTTTCTTTTTTTTTTTTTTTTTCTTTTTGTTCAAATTACGCTATCGGTTTGTCTAAACGTTAAATAATTGTTTGTAACGACGCTCGAGAGTTATCGGGCAGCACCTACTCTTGGAAAAGGACCTGACAAGTCCGTGCATGAATGCCGATATTGCGATTAGCAATGCTAAACCTTTTGTAACCACATCTGAAACATCTACCTGTTCGGATCGCATCGAAAATAAGGCAAAATACAAGAAGATTTACATGGAGATTTCTGAAATAGTACTCGGAGAATGAGACCAGATGAACTAAACATTATGGAGGGCATATTAAATGATACAAATAGAGTAACTTAGACAAAAAAAAAAGCGGAATTAATATTTTCATTCAAAAGTCAAGTCCTACATATGATGTAGTTTATTTCGGCAACATCGCTATATTCTCTCTTTCGTGGCACCTTGTGCAGTGTACATAGTAACAAAGAATATATTTTTTCTCTTTCTCAACTTATAAATACTGATATGACAGACACATAGAACAATCCCGTGTTACCTTAACCTACAGAAATTTAAGCCTGGTGTAGAAAATCCCGAACAATAACATCTACTCGCCGTAGCGAAGATGACGTATGGTAGCGACGGTGTACACAGGGAATAGCGTTGTAATGCGATTAGACTAGTACGGTCGCTATTCAACATGTCTGATGAAGAGCTTAGACGGCCCTGCTGTATTCTCTGTAGAACAATCCAGGAATTAGTGGGCATTAGCGCCATGTCTAACCTACTTCACCCCGAGTACATGTTCCTCGATGAGAAAAATTGCTAACATTGATCAGAAGAGGAGGCCATATAATATTATGACGTCGTAATTCTTGTGGACGCGGCCATTACAGCGGTAGGAGACGAGGAATTTATATCCTGTGAAATGGCTCTTTGTGAATGCAGTTGTATTGTTATGTCCTATAGAAGTGACTTTGTTCTGAGTGGAGAAGTGATTATTGTCAGACGGATGAGAATTGTGAATACAGGTTTTTTTATTGAAATACGTACAGAAGTGTAACGTCTGAAAAACCAACTAAATGAAAATACTGATATAATGTTTTAACATGCACTTTGTATTACGTGATTCAACTACATAATGAAAGGCGTGGCAACTGTCTGCAACTACCGATGAGCATAAGAATCATTGGTAAGGAAGCGTAAACAGAGGAAGAAACCAAATCGTTATTAACTCCCTTGAGTTAAAGTAAACGAAAGTACATATAAATACACTGCAGATCCTTACCTAAAAATGGCAATGCAAGCTTTTAAGTTGAGATAAAAAAAAAAACGGACGTTCCAGAAATGCTTTAGAGATGTCCTCTTTGGTGACAGTTACGTTATTCCTGAATTATGTGGTTTACATACAGTTGTATTCGGGTGAAATGTTTTCGAGCTCAGAGTAACAGCGGATTTGGTCCAGTTGTGACCGTGATGGCAGTATATAAACAATGTTGCTTCAATAGAAGCATGCATTGTATTTTTTTTATAGTATTAAAGGAGCACCATCAGGAACACATGGTATCCTAAACATAGCTTTCTTATGATCTCATTAGGAAACATTTTATTGATTTTCATATCAAGTTTCGCGTGTTTGATGCTCGTTAGTTTGTTTGTGAGTTTTGTTGTTATATATATTGTCATTTTGGGATCGTGATATCACTAATTTCGAAACACCTTGAAATGTTTGTCCTTTTTCATGAGTCTTCGTGTAAATCTTTCTTATGTAAATACTTTATCCTTGTTTTATTGAATCTGGGTTTGGAGTATCATTTAGTTGGTGTTTTTATTGATGTTATAACAGTGTTGCTAACATAAATTTGCTTATAAGAGCTAATTGTGGCTTGGGATTTTTTTTAAAGAAAGCATAGCCCTTAATGACGGATAATGCTTTTTTTGCTGAAACATCAAAATTGAGGTTACGCCTTATTTATTACAAAGAGATATTACAGCAATATGAGTAAGAAAACATGTTCCTTGAAAACACTTTATTGGATACCTTATTTATACAGCAACTCTATAAGTTTCACAACTCTTTATCTGTTAAAAGTAAATCACTGCTGATAGCTTTACAATTAAGAGTGGTTGATGTTGTAAGAGTACCTTTGCATCGGGAATGTACAATCCAATTACTTTGTATCGGATGTGTACTTTCCATTGAAAGTGCATACACATACTTCTCTGGGACGTGTGAATTGAGAGGGGAAATTTATACATACTTTGCTTTCTATCCTTGAATTTTAAATCTTAATTGATTTTGAGTGTTTCTTTGTATCAGAAAATAAACACAGTTTCTATGATATCTAAAGCTACAGGTTAATCGTTCGTTTGTTACCATGCAGTTCTTTACGGATACAGTGGCATTGTAAATACCTCCTAATGCTAGTGATTTAGCGTGTCAAATCAATGAATCACTGTGCCAGAAACAGAAATCTTGATCTCGGCGATAGATGTGCTACTGATTGGCTGATTGGCTATGAAGATAAAGAAAACATACCTTAATCAGATGTCTAAACATAACGTAGCTCTGTATACAATTAATTTGTAGAATGGTCAACATCCAGAGAAATCACATAACGCTTTTTGTGAGAAATTAATTAACCAATAAACTATAGCAATCGCCCTGTTATCTCTGTGTACAGTGTACACTGATTTTGGTAAACAAAAAGACCTCTATCGTGACTAAGACAAGGCCAGGCCTCGGGTCAACAACACGTTTCCTTGGTTTACTTAATTAAACACCGGCATAGAAAAGGTTAGCTTTCATTAATTAATCCTAATTACCGATGTTGTAGTGGAACATTGTTTACGATTTGTCGTTCATCACAGCTTCACAGATACATGTTAAGATACAGATAGAAGAGTGAAGTCCGGATTTTAGTTTTCACTTTATATGGAATACCATTGTACACCAGATATGTTAAAGCCAGATTTAGCTTCGTGTACACCAGATATGTAAAGCCAGATTTAGCTTTACAGTACACCAGATATGTTAAAGCCAGATTTAGCTTTACTGTACACCAGATATGTAAAGCCAGATTTAGCTTTACAGTACACCAGATATGTTAAAGCCAGATTTAGCTTTACTGTACACCAGATATGTTAAAGCCAGATTTAGCTTTACTGTACACCAGATATATGAAGGCCAGATTCAGTTTAGTGTACATCAGAATAGTGAAGGCAAGAATTAGCTTTACTGTACACCAGATATGTGAACCCCAGATTTAGCTTCGTGTACACCAGGTATGTGAAGGCCAGATTCAGTTTAGTGTACATCAGAATAGTGAAGGCAAGATTTAGCTTTACTGTACACCAGATATGTGAACCCCAGATTTAGCTTCGTGTACACCAGGTATGTGAAGGCCAGATTTAGCTTTACTGTACACCAGACATGTGAACCCCAGATTTAGCTTCGTGTACACCAGGTATGTGAAGGCCAGATTCAGCTTCAGTGTACACCAGATATGTGAAGGCCAGATTCAACTTTACTGTACACCAGATATGTGAAGCCCAGATTTAGCTTCGTGTACACCAGGTATGTGAAGGCCAGATTCAGCTTCAGTGTACACCAGATATGTGAAGGCCAGATTTAGCTTTACTGTACACCAGATATGTGAACCCCAGATTTAGCTTCGTGTACACCTGGTATGTGAAGGTCAGTTTTAACTTTACTGTACACCAGATATTTGATGACTAAATTTAGTTTGGTTAACACCATGAATATGATAGTGTTAATATTCATAACACAATAAATACACTGTAATATCAGTATAAGATATACAGTAGACTTCCGATGATAGTGCTAGTGTTGTCAAATTTTGAATAGAAAGCTAATCAGATTTAATGCATTT
The DNA here is from genome assembly GCF_031769215.1 of Ylistrum balloti. NCBI lineage: Eukaryota > Metazoa > Mollusca > Bivalvia > Pectinida > Pectinidae > Ylistrum > Ylistrum balloti. The sequence goes on along the minus strand of NW_026782523.1, from coordinate 426,570 downwards.
TGTTCCTCTAGATTGTCAGAGGTGGGCTAGAGGCAGGAGTTGAATTTGTTTGTCCGGTTAATATCAATACCTGCTTTGTCTGGACATGAGAGTAGAACAATACCTGGGTTGATTTTTAGGCAGTATTATTTGTCCTAAAGATAGTCCTGTCCATTGTCCATCCTTTGATACTTCCGTTAGAGACGACGTTCTAAATACCACAAGAGTCTGCCTTGTTGTTAAAAATAATCGCCACGTCTGGAATACCTTAGCTCATAACTATGAGAAAATGAAAAGTCTCGCTCTTTGTCTGCAAATTGATGATGTAGACAAGATTGTTTTCAGAGCACGCCTCTCTGTTGCACTGTAGTGAGTTATATACCTATGGCAGTAGTGTAACGTCGCAAAATGTACGAAAGGGATGTGATACCTTTTACCTTCATGTCTGGTATCTTGTACCTTAATTATTTGAAAAATAGTCAAAGTCACAATATGTGTTCAGAATATAAAATACCAGAAATTGCCACAACTATATCTTTGTTAAACTTCCTAGTTTTCAAATAATTATGTACAGATTCAGACCACTTTTTCTGGCTTCCAATCGGCTTCCTGGCTTAAAGAGCTTTCGGCCTATTCCTTTTGTATGTCGACCGAATAATCAAAGAACAGCATGAAACTACCAGCATGTAAAGAGAATCATACACAAAAAGTCAAATGAAATACAACAAGAGAAATATAAACAAACAAAAGATTTACCCGACTTCTGAAAAAGTACAAGGAGAACAAAACTTCTTGTTCTGGAAGAGTAAGAGGATTGTGCTTAATCGACGACATTTTCAAGCGAACAAACTGTATGAACCGGTTCATGTTGAGTGTTATCAAGTGACCAGATGGAGCGGCAAACTGTATGAACCGGTTCATGTTGAGTGTTATCAAGTGACCAGATGGAGCGGCAAACTGTATGAACCGGTTCATGTTGAGTGTTATCAAGTGACCAGATGGAGCGGCAAACTGTATGAACCGTGTCATGTTGAGTGTTATCATGTGACCAGATGGAGCGACAAACTGTATTTACCGTGTCATGTTGAGTGTTATCATGTGACCAGATGAAGCGGCAAACTGTATGTACCGTGTCATGTTGAGTGTTGTCATGTGACCAGATGGAGCGACTTATTGTGTGTACCGTGTCATGTTGAGTGTTATCATGTGACCAGATGGAGCGACAAACTGTATTTACCGTGTCATGTTGAGTGTTGTCATGTGACCAGATGGAGCGACAAACTGTATTTACCGTGTCATGTTGAGTGTTATCATGTAACCAGATGGAGCGACTTATTGTGTGTACCGTGTCATGCTGAGTGTTATCATGTGACCAGATGGAGCGACAAACTGTATGTACCGTGTCATGTGGAGTGTTATCATGTGACCAGATGGAGCGACTTATTGTGTGTACCGTGTCATGTGGAGTGTTATCATGTGACCAGATGGAGCGACTTATTGTGTGTATCGTGTCATGTTGAGTGTTATCATGTGACCAGATGGAGCGACTAATTAGAAGTACCGTGTGTTCTTAAGTAGTATCATGTGACAAGACAGAGCGACAAGCTACAGTTGTGGTTACGCACAACGCACCAAAACCTTCGAGCAAACACCGTGCATGCATTACCCGCACCTCGTACGGCCGCACGACCAATATAATATCTAGCGGACAACTGTGCGATAGGGTCACACATCTTGTGTGGTTTGGTAAAAATGACAGACTAATACTACGAATGGAAAATTAAACGGAACACTCGAGTTGTTTTGATTAAATAGCGACCAAAGGTGTATTAAATATCGATCGGTTTTCAAGGACTTATTCAATTCGGCAATTTTCGAAATAACATCTAGCGTATAGCGTCACACATCAGAGAGAGACAAGTGGTTTGCCGCGGACTGCATACGTGACAGGTGTGGATACGTCCCGGTCTCCCGTGTCACAAACATGACAGTTAACATTTACCTGAGTATACACTTTTGCTTATCAAACAAAGTTCACTGTAATATAGAAGTAATATAAATAGAATCTCCTTTCCGACGGTATGTGATTTTAGATGAATCCTTGCCGAGACAAAAATATACGTCCATCTAATGTTTACTTATAATGAGTATCGGTGCACTGGTCAAGCGTGGCAGCAATCGAAATAACAAGTGTATGTCATGTTGAGTGACACGTGCATCCTCATGTGTTCATGTTCGTGTTCAGGCCAACCTTGGTATGCATAAAAAAAGATACTGACACCAAAACAACGGATTTTTTCAGTCTTTGTGTAACTGAGGTAAGAATTATGTCACTTAAAAGATAAGACGTATTTCTATCTCTCGTTGAGAGCCGATGTCATTGTAAACAATATTGTTATTTGGAATTTTTATCTAATGTTCATGGTTTTTCTCGTCCTTAATTTGTTCGGAAATAATAAAAATGTCACGCTTTGAACATTTTATTATACGCTTTGGGAAAATGTTTATAATAGGAAACCAATAGGAAATCCAGAACACTATTGTTTTATTACAAATGTCAATTCTCTGCATGTCAATGAGTCGGTAATTGCCCATTTTTAGAAAGATTGAAGGGAAACACAAGAACAATTTCTGTCACCTAGCAACCTTGTATTTGAGACTGATAATGGAAATGCCATCTTGTTATTAAATTGACGACAGATAATAAATTATCAAATGCGTCGTTCTTTTGCCTCGTTTGTAGCCATATCGTGCCAATATCTGGCAGTCTTTTTTCCACTCTCGATAATTGTACAGTTTTAGCATTGTAACCGCCGAACTTACCACTTGGTGCAACAACGGAGACCATAGTTGACCCGTTGAAAGGTTTTCGTTATATCAACCACTTTAATCTATAATAGCATTACTATCAACGAGCCCGTTATGAGGAAACGTTATGGCGATTGATGAAGGGATCGTAGCGGCCTTCTTTCATTCCACTTTGTAACTCATAATAACACCAACACCGAAACAAGGTCGATTCAACGCTTTGAATATGGGTGTGTAAGCTTTCCAACCGAGACTGCTGTTCTGTCGTACTCCTCTGGAGATTGCGAACATGTTAATTCTGTTACGAGGTAATTTTCTGAAGAACGAAGCGAATAAGCGTCTATGAGAAATGTGCTGGGAATACTGACGGTCAAGACCTGTCAACTTCCATTCTCATATTTTTGTGTAAACGTTGACGGACATGATGTACTGGACTGAACAATTAGGTTTGCTCGGTACTTGCTATAACATGGCAGCTATCCATTGAAAACAAGCGATAATTCAAAGTTCATTTAAGCTATACTCTTGTAGAGAAATTCAATAATTGTCACTAATTGGACTATTTCTGGCTCTGTTTAATGGGAACATCGATAACTTCCAGATTCTAGTACCACAGTGATGGCCTCGACAGTATGTTAGTCAGAACATTGACCTCCTTCAGGACGGAAGAAGCATTTCTATAAGTCTTCCAAAACATGACAAGTTAAAAGTTTTGTCATTTGTCTATAACTACATTGTAAGAAAGCTTTTGACATTAAACTCTCACTTCTATCTCTGCTCTTGAATGTTTCCAAAATCAATTTCATACTGTGGACGATTTCAGACATTCTAGGCAGACACCTTCATTGGAAAATTTAAATAAAAACAGATTTTATCAAATATCGTCCGCTGTAAAATGCCGCCGGTTTCACTCACCATTTCTTATCTAAAGTCTACCTATAACGTCACCTATAATGACTTGTTTCGGTCTGGGAAATGCTTGAACTTCCGGTTAAGGATTTTTTTGTAAAGTGTTGTTATATTCTCCAAGATGTTGTATTCCGAACTGACATGATCTTAATTTTAAATTTTCTATCTTAATTTTGATTTAACTGAGATGTTATTGTTAATTCAACATCTATTTTGCATTTGAATCCTATAAAAATTTGTCCTGTATATGAACATTCAAGTGAGGACTAAATGATAGAGTGATGTGTGAGATTGTGTTATATACAATGTGTGTCTGTGTTAACTCTTGTAGTGTCGTAAAACACGCGTGGTTGTTTTATTTCATTGTGTAGGCAATTTGAGAACAAAACATGAGTGTCGATGACAAATTGCTTTCTTGGTTTAGATCAATAGCAATGAGAAGCTCTGGATTTAGATATTCTTAATAAAGCATAATAACTGTGATATGACCTAATAAATCGAAGGTGACAAAGTCCGTTTGGAGACCAAACCGCACTTCTGCCAATCCTGGCACCACATTAATTACCGACCAAATAATGGTCCCGAAAAACACCTCTGGAGAAATACGATTCCGCAAGGGAAATTCCCTTCAATATTGTTTAGTGTATCAGATCCAGTGGTGGTGAAAGTGACCCCGAGCAAGGCGGACGACAGCAACCAGCCAGGCAGTGTCTCGTCATCCTCTCGTGACGAGTTGACGGCCGAGACCCGCTAAAACTAATACCATCCATGTCGATACCATGTTGACACTTAAATTGCATTCGAGGTCCAATCGATCTGGATTCATCTTTAAATCCGAATCTGTTTTAGATTAATTTAGTTTTTTATGACTTCATCAATTCCCTTATTTGTGAATTTTTAAATAGATTTTGTATCCCGGTGAGTAGACATCGCTGGCTGGAAGCAGAAGAATCATAAAGGTCTGAACTATTATTAACATCACTAGGACGAATTACAGATCTAACGATATTGCAGGAATATCAACGTTGTACGTTTCTGTGAAAATTGGGATTCCAAGTCAGGATTGACCTGTCGTAAATTCATATTATCTTCCCAAAATAATAATGAGTTGATAACATATTTTGTGATTTTACGTCCATGCCATGTTCGAATTCATATAATATCAATTTCAGTATAGTGTTACACGTACCTGTCATTTGTGCGTCTTTTTATTCAATATGAAACTTAATACAGTTAAGATATTGCATTAGCCAAAGTCGGCTTGTACTGATAAAGCTTTATGCTATGGATAGAAGAATCATTGCGTGTTTCTCCCACATTTGACCCTGATTTCTAACACAATAGTTATTAAATGTACAGAAAATGCGTGAAATTAGTTTTGTTTCGCTCCTCTATTAACGATAACTGCTTGTTATATTAAAGAAAACCTCACAGGCACCATATTTTGTACTGTTCTCATTCTCCGTACGTTCAGTATATAAATTAATTATTTCAAATTTGAAATGCTTATATCATAACAATATTCAACTCATAGATTATCTACATTATGTACCAACATTTTAAGAACAAATCCCTAGTCATCCTGAATAGCTGTATTTAAATCAAACATTACATTAATTTCTATTTGTTCACTGAAATTTTTGTAGAATTAGATTAAACTGAAACTCATTTTCATTCCAAACGTTTTATAGATTATAAAAGCCATTGTAGTAGGTTAAACAAACGTTTGTTTCTGATGTTTAAACGAAATGGATGAGAACTTGTGCGGAAAGCTCGGCGACAATTTAGCCACTTATATTCCTTTCACAAAAGACTATTGAAGTATCACATTTTGACATTTTTTATAATTTACTGTCAAACACTGGGAAAGCACCAATTCGTTAACAATCACTTCTAAAAGGAATACGTAATTGTTTTAATGAAGCAATAATCACTGGAAACTAACCATGTATCAAGCCGACATTGGAAATAAAACCCTCGACGACGTTTTCTCTTCCTGATAACCACAAAAAATAATTTCATAGTTTTGCCACTATGGAATAACATATGTACAACTGTTTTTTACCCTTGTGACCAACATCATTAATAGTCCTTGTGTGTTTTTGCGTTATTCCCCAACAAACTGTATACAGCTTATTTAAAACATATAGCAGTGTTTTAGAAATATTGCGTATACAATAAGGGAAAGCAGAAAAAAAACATATGACCCTTCTTAGCCACCATACAATTCTCTGATGTTCATCTGTTTAAAAACAATTCATCACATGCAAGCCAATAGGGTTGGTCTGTACTTAAGGCGAGAAGTTGCACTCCTATCTGTACAGTTACAGAGTAAGTATATATGGACATCACGTCGTCCCTGTCGCGTCGCCTAAGGTTTAATCTTGCAACGATGCCGAGAGTCGCTGGACACTCAATCGCCTTGTGCTGCTTCAATAACTGTCATGACTTGCCCTGAGGAGGCAGGCTCCGACACTCACTCTTGTCCCACCGTATGGGTACATATTATCTAAACCCTGAATCAATAGAAATGTATCTGCTCATGATAATACTGTTTTATGACGTTCCTAGTTCATCACAAGTCGTCTCAATGAAAAAAGATATCAAACAAGGGGTCATTTTAGCATGTAAAAATCACCTCAAGCTTGTAGGAGTCAGTATTGGGTCCCAAGGTTCTCCTTTCTAAGATATATCAATTGTACTTGTTAACAAAATGGTAGTCTCTGCTCCGGTAAACACCCTGTAAATGGGTTGTAGTCCCTACCACAAGGTGTCGTAATAGCACTAAAGAGTTCGGTAAGGAATAACAAGAGACAAACGCTAAAAAAATCATTCTTTTTCTATTTCATTTCAATTACCAATGCATGACTCCTTTTTCTAAATAACGAAAACGTAATCTGAAGCTGACGCCACTTGATGGTTTTGTTTTCCGAGTCTAATTATTTTGGTACAGGCTTACGTATGGCTAATTTGTCTTGACTTTAAACACAATACAATCTTGAAAGAAACTTAAAAGATCTGCATAACCTGAGAGTACATTCCAAATATGGCGATGACAGTAATTCCGCCGAGGATTTTCATATCTGAATCAAGCACTCAGCGCCGTGTTTAAATGGTAAACAAATGTGCTATAGTGTGAAAATGACAGAAAACATTACTACGCGCTAAATCCACTGCCATGTTAAATCCAGCGTCATAATCAATTTACTAACACATGGCTAAAAGCTTTAAATGTGTAAAGTTAGAAATAAGACGGACTGATTTTACGCTGAGAACATTCAATTTCGAACAGTTAAGTTTACATATGCTGTGACTGTTGGGGCTTGGACACGGTATGTGATGTAGCAAGTGTGCTAGGGGTTACCGTATGAGTGCAGTTATACAGTTTCTGATAATCGCTACTGTTTCAGCACTTTCTCGTTTGTCGGAACCTCAGAACAAAGGAATCCAATTAAAGAATGGCTACCACTTCTAAATTAGGATTGACACATTTCTTACTGGCGAATCTGCCATTACACATAGGCTTGAGTACTCTAAACAACTCGGAAATGAGAAGTAGCTTATTTTCTTTTACAGTAAGCATATGCAAATTTGTTTGTGTAACAACTGCAGTCTTACTTTTGTGATTTCAGACTATGTTCTTTGATAATCAGCCTTATAACCATTAGGTTGTCTAACACTGATAATATCACGTGCGTATGTGCGCAGTACGGAACCAGTTTCACAGCGACATAGTGGCAACATTTGCTGTATAATGACAATCAGCTCTCATGATACCAATTGTTGTCATAGCTCATCATTTGAAATGGTTGAAAAGTGTTAAGCTAAAAGTGCAATGTTTTATCAGCATTTATTTTCATAACTGTTATTAGCGGAGATAGAAGGTCCCCGAGAAGAGGAATAAAGCACGGTTGAGCTGGTAAATACGCCAAATGAAAGGCGAGGGTATATGTGTTGGTCACCTTCAGCATATAACAAATAGCCTTCATCCCTGAAAACGCTATGTCAGAGATATGATATTTCTTATCAAGTATTGTTTACAGTGTTTTTTGTTTACACACATTCTTGACCACATTACACCAACAATTCTACTGAACCTGAAATATGAATAGTGCGCGCGGTCCTTCATAGACAGTACGTAAGAGTACACATGACGTCACAATGGGTTCTATGTAGTACATTGCATAAGTACAGTTCAGAATTTATTTCCTTCCCTAGATAATAATAAAACACTGGGGTTTACCACTTAGTCGTGAGGCCCATATTGTAAGGTTAAACTTTTATGACATGGTTCGAGTATCTTCAGATACCCGTACTAGATTTTATTAATACTATACAGCTTTGCATTTACAATAGCAAATGTTATTATAGACTGTATGCCCGCACGAGATCAATAACGACATGTGTGTACGTGTCATTCAGGTGATTTTAAAGACCAACAAAGTGATTATCACTCATCGACATCGAACAAGATACAGGTATTATATATCAGGCAGTATCCTCACGTCGATATGTACCTGTTGTCGCGATTGTGAAAATTGTGATCCTTACTTTTATAAATTAGTTTTTGTTTGTTTGTTTGTTTGTTTGTTTTTCAGTTTTAGAACGTCACGGATCGAGCGGCAGCAGCAAGTTTATCGATTAACGTCTGATTACCGTAACATGTGAAGTAGCAGTTTCATTACTAGGTATTGATATCTATTTTAACATTATGAAGGTTTTAATGTTATATACGCTGTACGTAACATATATATGCTGCATCTTTGGATTATTGAAACACAACAAGCAAATCTTTGAAAGTCAAATTGGATTCTTTTCCAAAACAGATCTACACGGATAGTGAAAGGACAATTGAAAGCAATAACTATTTACCCGTAAACGTTAGTTTTACGGTTCCGCTATATACATTTTCTGCTGTATAGTATTACCCAATGGTTTTAAAGTTTTAAATTTAAAAAAATCAAGTATTTATTGAACGAAAAATAAGTTGTAATAGTGTGAAAGATAAATAAAAATATCGTCACTTATACAGTGATTAGTTTCATGTGTTTTTTTTACTTTGGTTGTGTTCGTGATCTGATTCTGTCAGACTATCAAACATGAATTTACCATAAAATTACTCCTCCTCCACCTCCACCTAACCAATTTCCCGCCTCCTCCACCTCCTCCGCCTATCCTCCCCCTCGCAACCTCTCCGATCATAAGTCACCTCCTCACTTCATCAAGTACTACCTATACACTAGTATACTACTTGCAGTTATGTTGACGAACTAAGGGTATTGTCAAACTATAATGATTTACAATCAAGCCGTAAACAGGTTATTACCTTCGTTGGTTTGGGCCATATTTTTAAACATGGCCCTCCATAGCTCTAAACTACTTGTAGATAGATGAGATAAGAAAAGAAATGACATCATCAAAATTGTGGTGTTTTTGTTTCTCCTATAGATGGAATGAATATTGGTTTACCGAAAGTCATTTTCACATTGATTTTAAGACATGACTTTAGAAAATATGGCGGATGTTGTTGTCGACATCTCTGATCCACATTACAGCCAAGTGTCACTGCTGCAGAGGCTGGTCCCGCGGTTTTGGAGCCCAGCAACAGCTTTACTGGGTCGTGAAGGGTTCTCTGGAGAACAATTTTGCGCACGATCCTGTCGCTTCGACTTCACGTTTTTATGAACGTCCAGTCTTCGTAATGAAATAAGGGAGGGCGCTGTGGGGGGTTTTCTAACTAAGCAATTGCATTAGTGTCAACAATCACGAAGGGCTAATTACCTGTTAGGCGACGTAGAAATTGTGTTCACTGAACACTGGTACTGGCGGGAATGACTCCTAAGGTCATTCGTATACTGCTACCTGTCAATCGACATATCGTAGATTCTACTATCTGTTGGTATCAAAAGATTTCGAAAATTATGCTACCTGTTGATATCAACATATCGTAGGTTCTGTTATCTGTTAATATCAACATATCGTAGATTCTGCTATCTGTTAATATTAACATATCGCAGATTCTGTTATCTTTATATATCAACACATCTTAGACCGAAATGACATGCATCAAAACATGTTGCAAAAGCCATTAAAATATAAAAAATTGAAGGTGTAACTAACTATAAAAATGTGGAGATGTAGCTAACTATAAAAATGTGAAGCTGTGACTAACTATACAAATGTGGAGATGTAACTAACTATAAAAATGTGAAGCTGTGACTAACTATAATGATATGAAGATGTAACTAAATAAGTTCGTTCCCAACAGTTCAAAACAACACCACAGATGACTACAGGGAGTACAGTAAATCAGCGATATGGTCGTGACATTTCTATGGTTTCGGGTGACAAATCTAGATTGAATGTGTAACAGGGGTATTGAGCAGGTCTCCTGAGGCCGTACTACTCTGGTAAAGTCCATAAAAGGGTCTCAGAATTTACGGAATAAGTCGAGAGTGTTAGATTATACAGTACAGTGATGTATCTAGAGAAGTAAAGTACGTTTCAATTCAAATTTCTAAGTGGTATGTTGCTCGAGGATGTCAAGTAACACTTCAGCACTGAACAACTTCATTAAGTCGTGTTTCCACAATCCGGATAACACTGAAGACGGTTACCTTGAAATGCTGATGCCAGTAAGCTGTAGGATAAATACTCAAAATACATGTTAGACGTTCGCACGCTTATCTAACGGCGGACATCAAGTTTAAACACCTGTATCAATTTGATTGAACTCAGGTACATTCATGAGATCGACTGTAAAATGGTTTTCAGATGGATTTTGTCTATCAAACGTTATCAATATTGAGACAATTTTATCGGTACGAACTCGACGGATAGCCAAGTCATTGGGGGATGTTTACAGGAAAAAAATAACTATCATTACTCCGTAACGCAACGTTATTCAAATGAACAATCTGGGGCACAGGGGCCTTTAACAATGTCTCTGGGGTATGATGACTTGTGGGGTACACTGTAACTATTTAAGGGGTCAATGAAATACATGAGAGAAATTTTCCACACTCAGAAAAGTCGCCACTTTTCGGCCAACTATTGTTCAAGTTTTACATCTTTGGTATCAAAATGCTCACAAATTTCTTACCTACAAGAAAATCACAACTCAAAGTACACCAGACTATATGTGAAACAGGGGTTCCCTAATGAAGCTATGTTGTTCTTGCCTGCGCATTGTGATACTTCATTTCGTATTCATGGTCATATGAATGACAACAGAATAAGGGTAAATGAAGTTCTTTATCTTGACTTTGTCTTAATCTAGCTGACATCCATATTGCCTGTGAATGCCAAATAAAAGCAGTGCAATGCTCATATTTATCAATTTCTTTTTTCATCTTTTTTTAAGAGAATATGGTTATATTAATTCCGTCATTACATAGCCGTTGGCTCATGACCTAGTAACATACAACCAATATTGGTAAGGTTGCATAGTAACAATGCCAAACACTGGCAAGTATGAACCGAGGACCTCCTCATCACTTTTTGTAATGTATACTGGGTTTCAATTTTGCGTGTTTAATATAGCCCCACTAGAGCATCTGCTCGTGCAAAATCAAACCCGTTTGAAAAGTTCAATAAGATTTCATCGAGATCGCAAAACAAAAACCGTTTGAACAGAGTATTCAGTCGAGAATATTTAAATATGTGAAATATGCGCTGTTCTTTTTATTATGTTGATATAGGACATATTGAAACAAAAGTTTGTCCCTAGATGATAGTTTTTAGGCCAACAAACTAAATGTTTGTGTTAATTTTGTGTCTTTAAATGCTAAATGAAATAAAGCAAAGCTGCATGGTAATAACGTGGACAAATTGTTAGAATATAGGATTACGTTTATATTTTGCTATAGGGCTATCGGGGATAAATATAATCAATTCATGTAAATTTTACATAACCGGTATTTGAATAGCAGTTATCTCACGATAACAAAAACGAAATGAATCCTTAGCAAACTACATCATTAAAATTTGTAAGTTCTATTATCTGTAGCAAAGCTTATCGATAAATCCTCCTACACGATGTTCTATACGCACCGCCGTACATCACAAGAATCGCTCTAACGCCACAGAGATGGCTGATGGGTTGTGGGCGTGTCCACGTCAATTAATCCGAGAGGCATTTGTTCTGGAATCAGAGGAGGAAACAATTTCCCTTCCTTGGGTTAAAACCACTAATTTTCTTGTAGATATTATATCGCAGTTCTTTCCTGTTTGTGTCACATCTAGAATTACTGACTACTACTGTAAACCGTCAGAAACATGACCTACATTGGACCTTGTGCATTTGCTATCAGGACAAAATTGATAAAAATAACTTCCGAGTATCACGTTCAACCAATGCTTCATTATGAAAATGAAGGACGTAAAGTCGATATATACATACATATACAAGACTTCATGTTCAAGACTTTAGGTTAATACGTTATGGTCTGTTTGTATCCATTCCTTTTCCATTACAAGTATGAAGGCTGACTGAAAAGTTATGAGCCTTGTACTGAAGAAGTTCAGCATGAATGTCTTTTTCAGCTCTACTATTCCATGACTATTAAAGGCTATGTACCCGAAGACTGATGTCATTTGGTCTAAGTGGTAACACTCTACAGTGAACAAGGCAAGTGGCTTTTGCAAAATGGCCAAACTCGCTGAAAGAGCAGTGTTTCAATATTTGCATAAGAAACGTCCAGCATATAAGGATAGCCATACTGAAATGATAGCAACACTAGGAAATTGTACCCCTTCATATACTACAGTGAAAAGGTGAATTGCCGAATTTAAGCGTGGCAGGCAGAGCCTTGAGGATGACGCCCGTCCTGGGAGACCTGTCACAGTTTTAACCCCAGAAATAGTCACTAAAGTTCATGATATTGTTACGGTTGACATGCGAGTTACAGTGAAATATTTAGCTAATACAGCTGGGATTTCACAGGAAAATGTACATGCCATTCACACGGTAAATCTTTCAATGAGAAAGCTCTTAGCCTATTGGGTACTAATACTTATAACAGTTGATCAGAAACTCATCAGGCGGTTATGTCGCGTTCTAATCTGAACCATTTAGAGGCAGGCCCCGCTAACTTTCTGTAGAAGTTTGTGACTATGGTTGAAACGTATACCATAGTTCACCCCCGCCAAAGAAGGGAAAGACTGTTCCATCAACTGCAAAGGTTTTTGTGATGCTGATGTTCTTCTGAGGGTAAATTATGTACAAAAGTGACAAACAATCCATAGCAATTGTAATGCATCTCTTCTAAGGCAGTTGAGAGAAAATATATAACTCAGTAAATGTGTGTTGCATCACCAGGGAAATGTCCCTGTTACATGTACCATATCTGTCGTTGTTATGGCTGCTATTAACGATTGTGGCTTTGAATTTATTGAGCATCCGCCTTATTCGTCTGATCTCGCTCCATCAGACTCTCATCTATTTTCAAAATTGAAAAAGACCATTTTCGGTACCCACTGTCGGACTCGGTCCGATGATGACGTCATACATGCAGTGGAGGACTTTCTGAACAGTCAAGAAAAGGATTTCTTTAAAAGTGGCATTGAGGCTCTCAAACATCACTGCCAACAGTGTACAGATATCGAAGGGAATTGTGTTGAAAAATAATGTAATATGTCCGCCAAAAGTCAATCCCTTAAATATGAAGCTCACAACTTATCAGTCAGCCCTCATATAATGTAGACACACCCGTTATATTCTTCAATGATCGATCGGACGCTGCATTAAACTTTTTTTTTTCTTTTTGTGATACTATACCTAAGATTGTAATTGACGGCTCCCTGGTGACTGTTTGACATGCTTTCCCGACTGTAATGGCCATTGGTTTGTTATCTATTACCTGATTGGTGCAGTAAAGCCGATGACGTGTCAGGCACCCGTAAATCGGCAAGGGTAGTCCATGCTTCATAAGTTTCAGCACCTGCTAAGTTTTATAGTGTGACCTACCGTGTTACGTTATGTAAATGATCTTACTGACATATCCATGTAGATCTTCTCTCGATCAATACACTAACTGATTTATGGTCAATAACGCCAAGTTTGGATATATGCCATGGCACGTGATGTATGTACCTACTTGGATATATCGCCAAATAACGCGTGAGGGTCACCGCTTTTGGGATCTTGCATGTAAATAGATTTACATGCGGCTTGCCAAATATAATATATATACAGTCCACAAGATGTCTTTCCTTTTACAAACAAAATGTTTGAAAGATGTTGCTACATTTTACAGTTACGTCAACGCACAACGCACCAAAAGCTCCATGCACACGTCGTCCACACACACGCTCTATACAGTATCTATCGCACAATTTCGCAATAGGATCGCACATTTTATGAGATTTCATAAAAAATGGTTGGCTGATATTACGGACTGAAAATTATACGGAAAAATCGTATGTTTTGTCTAAAAAGTGATCATATGATCGATTATTATAAAGTCATTTTTAATTCGACAGTTTTTTAAAAATAACACCGGACCTCAGACACACTTAAGACAGTGCCTTGAGGTATCAGATCGGACAACAAAAATTACATTAATATATAAAACGTGATAGATTCGAACCCGTAGCGGCTAGGTCACACGTGTAACAAACATAATACTTAAGATTAACCTGAGTATATGATTTCTGTTTACACGCTGTTTAAAAATGAGAGTAATGGAAATAGAATTTGCTTACTGACGGTATGCGATTTTAAATGATTCATCGCTGTGACATAAAGAGATGTTCATTTAATGTTTACATATATAATATATCTATAATGAGTTTCAGTACACTAAGGCTGGCCAGGTGCGTCATTTTGTAAATAAACGCTTTAAATCGCAAGTGCATATAACTTCAGTCCGTATCTGGTAGATCTGCATGTGTCCAACTTAAAAATTTATGGCTTAATTAGGAAATATACTCAGTGGAACTCTTGTATATTTAGAAAATAAACAAATGCTATCCCACATTTATCTATAGGTCATTTCTAGATTTATATCAACCACGATAGAACATTGTGCGAACATCGCGCAGACATCGTGCGCACATCGTTGTGCGATCACACAACTGTATGAACGCTGAGGGGCACTGTGTAGGATTCTAATTGAGATAGAAAGATAAGCAGGTTTGGTTTTATGTTTACAATAATAGCCTATTTATTTCTAATCACTGTTTATCAGATTAGGGGTCGTTAGTGTAGTGTCTGATACAAACCACGCTAGGTGTCGCTATGACCTTTCGGACATTCAGCGGACGACCACGATATAATGTACCTTTGTTTGAAATAAATATCGCTAAGGGTAGCTAAAAGTATTTTATATAACAATATGGCAATTTCCACATGACTGCTGTGAACTTAGAGTAGGATAAATACAAAGAGAGGGCTGTTCTAACTTCAGCAGTGTCCTGTATTTACAATGCTTGTCGTCAAATTACACAAGACATCATTTATCAATATAAACCTGCTGGAATTCCAATGATTTCCTACTCGTGAGTTCCTCTTTATGACTGTCGAACAGTACTAAACCATTTCTCCTAAGTTCTACTGAAGCTGACAGTTTGTTTACGACCTGGTTCGATCAGATTTCTGGTTGACACGATGATGGTGTGAGGCGTGAGTTATTTGCATTACAATTGTAACCAAAATGGCCACATTGCACGTGACTATGTCAAGAAGGAGTCAACAAACGTCAGAAACGCGTATAAACATTGTACTATAGATCACCAATAGCTTGTCTATTTTCGCACGAGATCAATCTCCGGGGGAAAATGGTCGTTTCTAATCAGTTTAATTTGGCGGATTGATTCAGCTTATGCAAAGCTTAAATGTATTGGGGGATAAAGCTGTGGTAAACATCATTAATATCTGTTAGTCAAACTGCACTGCTGCTGTACAGAAATACATCGTAAAATATTGAAAAGGGCATTTTATATTTCACGTGCAATTTTGAAAAGAGGTATGTTAAGGGTGAAGGGAAATTTCTTTTTAAAAGGATCTAAAATTAATATATATCTATATATATATGATGTTTATGACGTTATCAAGAATCGCAGTTAGTCCTCTTTTAAATTGTATGACGTCATACTATATTGGAATTGCGATGTCTTTTTATTGTTATGTGATGACGTCACAATATTTGTTACTGGGTGTGTTACTGACGCCAATATAGACGGTCCCGCAAGTGCGGAGCGAAGCTGGAACTTTTTTTTTTATAAATCTGGTAATTCAGTCTAAACTGATTTAAGCAGAGAAACCATATAATATATCTTATTTTTTTATTATTATTTCCATGGAAACGTAAGATGTAAAAAATGAAATGTTGAACCACTTTCGTTTACTTTATCCTTGAAAGAAAAAGTCCATCGATATAGACTACTACCGTATAGCACACTAGTAAGAATACCAGATCATAATTATGGTATGATTTCAAAGAACAATGAGGTCTTTTAGTGTATGTTATCTTGAAGCGTAATATAATGATTTGGCCGCCATATTGTTGTTCATAACGTTACCATGCCGACAAATTTTAAAGCATCTAATTTTTTCCTGTTATGCTACTTTATGACACTGTATTGCACCAAGTTAAACAACCATTTAAAGGCAAACCGTCATCGTTCCTTCTTTTGTGTCCACAATATTGACGTCATAATGGTTACGTATTGAATGGCATTTACAGCATAATGAATCGAATTTCTGGTTGATTTATATAGTGTTATTGCCCCGCCAATGTAAATATAGATATATGAATTGTTTCTTAGTGAGTATTAAAATTTATGTTTGTATACATGTTTGGAAACTAATAGATGAAAATGGCATTCATGATGCTGAGAATGCCACAAGGTCATTGTCAAATTTAATTTCCCCACGTGAGTACAGTGGATGTAAGCGATTCTCGTTTCGTACTATCAGATATCCAGTAGATAGTTGATGTCACATGGTATATCACCATGCCTTGAAATATCTCGAGTTAACTTTTGTTTTCAATATTGCTATACCAAAATCAAAATAACATTTCGGATTTATGAACTCTTTTTGTGGCCTTACTGGAAACGTAGATGTAACATCAGGCTCTAGTAAGACATGATTTCACAATCAACACCACGGCGATGGCAACGAGATAGGAAGAGAATTTTAATTCTATCTAATTTCATTGTTTTGCTTGTTTTTCATATTTCAGACATATAGTTGTATTTCAGAAAGGGAGCGCTACCTCTGAACGTTACAATCATCGTTCCTCGTGCTCTTGTCCATGGTAACGTATCTCTAAATGAAGAAAACATTTAATGACCTTAAAACGTTGCAGTATTCTGAGAAAATCCTCGTGAAGAATTTGCCCGTTGCGTGATTCCGTTTACTGTGTGGCTTGTGAATATTGTATTAGGTTGTAAATTTCAGTTTGGAATTCCCCGAGGAGGACATATTATATAATGGATCGCTGGGTCGCTTAAAGGTTAAATGATCGCAAATTTTGCTATCGTATTGAGTGCAGTAAGATTTCAAGGAGGAAGTCAGAATATGATATCCCTATGTAGCTTTATCTGATATAGAGTTGATGAAACATTGAGTGTTATATAATTTCGTTTTCTTCCATTGCTATTAGATCAAATGGCATTGTTTATTTATACGTATTACAACAGGTATTTGACCTGAGATATTGAAACCACGTGTTACATGGTCCAACACACAACTTTATGCAGGCAGTACCATCCTCAATAACAACCTGGAAATTTTCACAGAGAATTCAATCAAGATGAGATAAATATCAGCCAATTAAAGGACTCTGGTATCAATAATGTGTGTGAAATTTCAGATTTCAAAATGTGGCATCTTTTAGCAGGATTGTGATGCTACAATGGAGAGTATCATTGTACCGTAATACATTGCAAGCTAATGGCTTATGAAAATTGCAAGTATTGTTTACAATTGTTTGCCTCCTCCTCCCCACGCCCGTATCACTTCCCCCTCCCCTACTCCCCCCCCCCCCCCCCCCCCCCCCCCCCCCCCCCCCCCCAAGAAAAAAAAATTAATAGAAAAAAGGGGAAAAGAGGGAAATTGAAAATGATGAATATAAGTGTTGAAATGATGTTTTTTTCAGTTTTGGTGCGTGGCACAACTTACAGTACCTTATTATCCCGAGAAATACCCCCAAGGTATCATATGCTTAGATCAATTGACTGCACCGAATGCCCGAGCTACAATTGCTGTAGAAAGTCTGCCGATCCAAGATAGCTTCTTTAAAACATTCTCCAATGTCATCTGATTGCAAGATTCGCCATCGAAAATACTCGCCAGCTACATGTTCGTGATTTTAACGTGATTTCCGGGACGTAAAGCAGATCATATCATTCTAAATGGAATAATCAGGGATTAGTGTCAAAGTCTTATACCACTGTTAACATGCACGATTGTATCATATGGTATCAATTTCCCATAACCACTGATAACCCCATGAGGAACTCTTTCTCGGCTGATGTGACCAATCGTTAACAAACAATGAACGGAAATGAACGTGTATGAATGCATCAATTAGTAAGTGTTCGCGAGTTTCGTATTTGGTAAAAACACAAATACTGCTTAGTTATCAAATGGGAGGTGATTTAAATGGATATTGATGAATATCATTAAGTCTGTAGATAGCTATATAAAGTCCTAACAATTAGGTTTTGTTATAAATATTTTTATTTTCAATAAAATCATCGCATTCAAAGGAATTATGGATTGACATATATGGACTGCATTTTTCTTTCTTTTATGCCCGCATTTCCAAAGTAAATTATTGAATGTCACAGGTAAATGATTGCAAATGCACTAGTCGACCTTGCTTGTGGCACCACATTAAAATATTGACATGCCACATGTAAAAAGTTCCCCCTTGACATATAGCTATTGAAACAGAGGGCTTTCTCTCTAACAGGAAGCAGCGGTAGACGTCAGCACACGATCATTTCGTTGCTGATGACGAATTACACCGTTATGTTTCTTTCTGATGTCACCTGTAGAAGCACGCCCGACACGGGGGACGTCGGAATTGAGATAAACGTGGTTTCTGTCTAAATTTTAATTACTGATTTACTTGTCTAAAGCTTCATTTGAAGAAATATTCAATTTATAAACAACTTTGCCTATCTTTAATTACAAGTACCGACAGAAAAAATACTGAAAAAATTGACATTGTACAAATGAAAGCAGTTCCATCTTCTGGAGCTCTGTGATTACTTAATGGAGAAGTAGGCACTCATTACCCTCTGTTTTATATGAATTCGCTTAATGTCAAATGAAATATAAAGTGCCAGAATGAGTAGAGTTTTTGGTTTTAACAAATGTAGGTTGAGAGGACAAATATTAAAACATTGAAATTCATCTTTACGAGATTAACATCCCAATCGTTAATTCTCAACACCACGCCTCTGTAAGTTGACGTGTGTTTAGGTATTGACGGGTACTTCAATACATGTGTCTAAGTCTTCGATATCAGAGAAAAGTCTTGCACATAAAGTAATCTAAATGTCACCAATACGTCTCGTAGAATTCAATAAAAACTATCAGAAAATATCACATTAGATATGGACTTGCGCTAAGCGTTTTTATTTTTTTATTATTCGGGTTCAGATTGTATTTTCATTGTCTTATGTGTGGTATTAATGCATCTACCTACTCGTTATATAGGCACTGATAATCAATTTTAAATTGAATTTCATTGTGATATTAAGGATTCGTTAAACGAAAACCGCCTATTCGCCTTGACAGACCTAGTCAGAATCAAATACACAGAAATTCAAATAGAAAAACTAGAATTTGAGAATTTCATGAAGCTTTCTTCTTCATTGATATTGTGTCATTTATCAAGTACAGAAAATAATTCCGAGAATTTAAATTAAGCACCCGTATTCATCATCAAATCGACTCACAAATTTGACTGTGTAATCTATTCATCACCATGTTATCAAACCTCAGCGTTTCTGTATCCCCTTGAATATCTTCTGTTTGAATTGACACTAAGACCAGATCAGTGTGAATCGAACAGTTCCTCAAAAAGTAGGTCAAGGTGACTAAAAAAATTAAATTTCGTCATTGCGAGCTCACCCAACTCGTCCCTTTTAGCGATTGTGATGTTTATACAAGGCTATCATAACACTTAGCACCATAAAATGGATTAACTTTTTTGATCCACTTGTTAGCCGTATTGGAGAATTTGAAGGCCATTTGCGATGCAGGGCTTTGCTGATATTGTACCATTCTAAAAGGAAAATAATTCTGATAAAATGGCTGCGTTTTTTCCGATGGCTAGACTGATGGAATTGTCAATGCCTTACAGTATGTTGGAGTTATTTCTAGACAGCTCTATGTCTTGTAATGTGTCTTGTACAATGGACCCCTTTCTCGATGTGTCTTGTCAAGTGAATCTATTACTCCATACATTGATAGCACTGTGTCTAGTCTAGTGGACCTATTTCTCTATAGATTGTCAGTTCTGTATTTGGAAATGTGTCTTGTCTATCGAAGTTATATATTGATACATTGATAGTTCTGGTTCAGTCGACCTGTTTCTCGAGATATTGGTAGTTCTGTGTCTGGTTTAGTCGACCTTTTTCTCGAGATATTGGTAGTTCTGGCGATTTGTCTTGTCTATGATGTGTTTTTTATGTTCTACATACTTTCGGAATCATGTCAGTGAGGATGTGAAGGAGCGATATGTTTTCCTCTACCTGACGTTCTTACTACACTGTGAAAGAGGTGACATATTTATGTCTCCTTCGACTTATACTAATAATATACCTCAGTTTTGACTTTGGAGTATACTGTTTGAATTTGTTAGAATGACTAAGTGCTCTGTCCCGAGGCTGGGACTTTAAACGTCATTAACAGTAATAGGCTCCTTAATTAATCAGCATAGCACGGGATTCACGAGGAAAGACGGCAGGCGTTATCCCTTTAATTGGTCTTGTTAAAGTAGTCACCGGCCTTGAATGCTTCACAAGACATTAAACTTACATCTTTTTTGCCCTAAGGCCTCATTTCTGCCTCTTTGATATATTATTCTAGATATCTGTCGGTGCCATACCACTCAGCCAATTGACTAGGTGACAGTTCGGACACTGTCTTACTATGGTTGATATTTCAAAGGTAGTAAAACCATAGACACGTATTGAATTAAACATATATGATACGGACTGTAGGTTTTACTGTAATACGTGGAAGTTGTATGTCGTTCTGTTACTTCTGTTTCTATAACTAATGATTGAGTTATCATGTATTTCAGTCGTAGAAAATCTGACTTGCATTAAATAGGATTTTTATCACTTTTTAAAATGGACAACAGTATCCAAGTTTCTTCAGAAATAAACGTTCGTTGTACATGTGAAGGAATGATTTGCAACAAAGGCGCTGATCATGTAAATTTAAATATCTGCATTTATTTATCTTCAAAACTCAGATGAAGCACTTTGATCTTAAGAGCCACAATACCGTGACGGTAATTGATTTCAAGTTGATTGTCAGCAAGAATATAACGGTCTGGAATTCTTCGTTATTATTACAGGCGATATCATAAGAAATGCGTAGAAGAACAATCAAGACTTTTTTTAAAAATTGATATTGTCATGGTTATTCGTTTGTCGTTGGAAGCGAGGCCATCTTGATCTATGAAATAAAATGGAATCGTTTCTAATAGTCCGGGATTCTGTACTATTGAGAAGACTAGCCTTTAAGTCAAATGTTTGTTGAATCGTGTACTTTTAAGAAATTTGCCAAAAATGCTGCTTTATGACGCAGACATTAACCGATATTTTGTCTAGATTTAACGGTTAACACGGCTTAATTTAACTATAAATTAAAATAGCAGTCAATAGATTTACAGCTTTCTTTTTAAACTATACATCAGAAAAAAGTAACAACCATGTTGAGTCTACGACTACATTAATGAACCAACTACTAAGCTTTCAATTTGTTATAGGATGTGCCGAAATCTGTCACCAGTGTTTTAACTAATATGTATATCAGAAGATGTGTGCTCGCTAGGCAAATATCACGTTTTAATGAAGGGAGGTAATTTTCGTTGCTTATCATATTTGAGATGATAATGGATAATTAGGGTGTTTATAACAGCCAATATAATGAGATAAACTGAAGCAGCGTAATGTACAGAGAACTTCTCAAAGCATTGTTATCTTAACAAAATATCGATAACATAAATTGCCGCAATGTCAGTAAGTTCGGAAGCATTTGATATTAATGTGTTGGTATGAAATAAGAATTATTGCTTGTTTAATATCATAGTTACTCGATAAAAATGGTTTCCATTCTTAGAGAATAAAACCGTGTTTCGAGTTTTTGACTTTAAGATGCGGTTTTATCCTGAACCTGTGTCCCCGGCTATCTATTTTTAATCAACAACTCATGGGGTCAGCTAATTTCGCGAGAGTGTATAGTAAATATCTACAGACCCCAGATGTTGTTCTTGTACGTTGGTCTTCTTTCTTTCTCTCGAAAGTAGATTGGAACAAAACATGGCACCTCCAACGGATGGGACAGAGAAGTTATATTATCACATTAAGGTTCTATATAGTTTGTTATGTGCGTTAACGATATCGGTGTCTGTCGGAATGTTCCTGATCCATCGCGAATCCAACACAGAAATAGTGAGAGCCGCGATTCAGTCGTACTGGGATGGTGTAGAGGCAGATTTTCACAAAGACTTTAAAATGTTGCAAGATTTGAATGAAAGCGGAAACGGTATTCCTTTAAGAAGGAGACTCCGTGAAGCACCTGATGGCAGGACACCGGAAGAAAGACGCATACTCTCAAAATTGCTACAGGTATTGTACAAAGACAATTGTTTTTTTTTTTTTTTTTTTTAAATCATTCCTGCGTAGAACTGAGTTGGTAAGAAATCCGTCCAGGCTTGAGTAAAATTGTGTATCGACACGAAGTAACACAATATCTTAGAGGCAAACATGATGTTCGTTAGTTAGGTAATAAGTAAAGAAATGTTTCCTTCATATCTTTATGGACAAGATTTATTAATAATTTGGCAATGTGTACGAGACAGATTACAAGAACTACAAGTTCACATTAGAGCTAGAGAAAATCCGTTCGGCGGGAAGATCGGCTTTATGTAATCCACCAGATATATCATGATTTTTTCCACAGAAATGAGTAATTATCATTTCATTCCCATAGCTGGCAACACTTTGGTCTGTATGTGCTTTGATTTATTAAAAACCTGATGATGTATTTCATTTGGTCATTAAATTCTATATGTTCCATCAGATTTCGTCCTAATTGGTTTTTTGTGTACTTCAATAATAAATATGTACATGCACACTGGATATCTAAGTTCTGTGTCGTGTAGAAGAATGATAATGCTGGTGTAAATGTAATGGAAATTCATGTAAGCGCAGATATTCATCGGTTGTGTACATGAAGCAAATGCCTGATTATGTCGGGGAAACTGCCCGTAACTGTCAAGTTAAACCTTTACCGATCTGATAACATTGTCAGTTACTATTGGGATAAACCTGTACCGTTCTGATAACATTGTCAGTTACTGTTGGGATAAACCTGTACCGGTCTGATAACCTTGTCAGTTACTGTTGGGATAAACCTGTACCGGTCTGATAACCTTGTCAGTTGCTATTGGGATAAACCTGTACCGGTCTGATAACCTTGTCAGTTACTGTTGGAGTAAACCTGTACCGGTCTGATAACATTGTCTGTTACTGTCAGGATAAACCTGTACCGGTTTGATAACATTGTCTGTTACTGTCAGGTTAAACCTGTACCGGTCTGATAACATTGTCTGTTACTGTTGGAGTAAACCTGTACCGGTCTGATAACCTTGTCAGTTACTGTTGGAGTAAACCTGTACCGTTCTGAGAACATTGTCTGTTACTGTCAGGTTAAACCTGTACCGGTTTGATAACATTGTCAGTTACTGTTGAGATAAACCTGTACCGGTCTGATAACATTGTCAGTTACTGTTGGGATAAACTTGTACAGGTTTGATAACATTGTCAGTTACTGTTGGGATAAACCTGTACCGGTCTGATAACATTGTCTGTTACTGTTGGAGTAAACCTGTACCGTTCTGAGAACATTGTCTGTTACTGTCAGGTTAAACCTGTACCGGTTTGATAACATTGTCAGTTACTGTTGAGATAAACCTGTACCGGTCTGATAACCTTGTCTGTTACTGTCAGGTTATACCTGTACCGGTCTGATAACATTGTCAGTTACTGTTGGGATAAACCTGTACAGGTTTGATAACATTGTCAGTTACTGTTGGGATAAACCTGTACCGGTCTGATAACATTGTCAGTTACTGTTGGAGTAAACCTGTACCGGTCTGATAACCTTGTCAGTTGCTATTGGGATCAACCTGTACCGTTCTGATAACATTGTCAGTTACTGTCAGGTTAAACCTGTACCGTTCTGATAACATTGTCAGTTACTGTCAGGATAAACCTGTACCGGTCTGATAACATTGTCAGTTACTGTTGGAGTAAACCTGTACCGGTCTGATAACCTTGTCTGTTACTGTCAGGTTAAACTTGTACTGGTCTGATAACATTGTCTGTTACTGTTGGGATAAACCTGTACCGGTCTGATAACCTTGTCTGTTACTGTCAGGTTATACCTGTACCGGTCTGATAACATTGTCAGTTAATGTCAGGTTATACCTGTACCGGTCTGATAACCTTGTCAGTTAATGTCAGGTTAAACTTGTACTGGTCTGATAACATTGTCAGTTACTGTTGGGATAAACCTGTACCGTTCTGAGAACATTGTCTGTTACTGTCAGGTTAAACCTGTACCGGTTTGATAACATTGTCAGTTACTGTTGGGATAAACCTGTACCGTTCTGATAACATTGTCTGTTACTGTTGGAGTAAACCTGTACCGTTCTGAGAACATTGTCTGTTACTGTCAGGTTTAACCTGTACCGGTTTGATAACATTGTCAGTTACTGTTGAGATAAACCTGTACCGGTCTGATAACCTTGTCTGTTACTGTCAGGTTATACCTGTACCGGTCTGATAACATTGTCAGTTACTGTTGGAGTAAACCTGTACCGGTCTGATAACCTTGTCTGTTACTGTTGGGATAAACCTGTACTGGTCTGATAACATTGTCTGTTACTGTTGGAGTAAACCTGTACTGGTCTGATAACATTGTCTGTTACTGTTGAGATAAACCTGTACCGGTCTGATAACCTTGTCAGTTACTGTTGAGATAAACCTGTACCGGTCTGATAACATTGTCTGTTACTGTCAGGTTATACCTGTACCGGTCTGATAACATTGTCTGTTACTGTCAGGTTAAACCTGTACCGTTCTGATAACATTGTCAGTTACTGTCAGGTTAAACCTGTACCGGTCTGATAACCTTGTCAGTTACTGTTGGAGTAAACCTGTACCGGTCTGATAACATTGTCTGTTACTGTCAGGTTAAACCTGTACCGGTCTGATAACATTGTCAGTTACTGTTGAGATAAACCTGTACCGGTCTGATAACCTTGTCAGTTACTGTTGGAGTAAACCTGTACCGGTCTGATAACATTGTCAGTTAATGTCAGGTTATACCTGTACCGGTCTGATAACATTGTCTGTTACTGTTGGAGTAAACCTGTACCGGTCTGATAACCTTGTCTGTTACTGTCAGGTTATACCTGTTCCGGTCTGATAACCTTGTCAGTTGCTATTGGGATAAACCTGTACCGTTCTGATAACATTGTCAGTTACTGTCAGGTTATACCTGTACTGGTCTGATAACATTGTCTGTTACTGTTGAGATAAACCTGTACCGGTCTGATAACCTTGTCAGTTACTGTTGAGATAAACCTGTACCGGTCTGATAACATTGTCTGTTACTGTCAGGTTATACCTGTACCGGTCTGATAACATTGTCTGTTACTGTTGAGATAAACCTGTACCGGTCTGATAACCTTGTCAGTTACTGTTGAGATAAACCTGTACCGGTCTGATAACATTGTCTGTTACTGTCAGGTTATACCTGTACCGGTCTGATAACATTGTCTGCTAATGTCAGGTTAAACCTGTACCGTTCTGATAACATTGTCAGTTACTGTCAGGTTAAACCTGTACCGGTCTGATAACCTTGTCAGTTACTGTTGGAGTAAACCTGTACCGGTCTGATAACCTTGTCTGTTACTGTCAGGTTAAACCTGTACCGGTCTGATAACATTGTCAGTTACTGTTGGAGTAAACCTGTACCGGTCTGATAACCTTGTCAGTTGCTATTGGGATAAACCTGTACCGGTCTGATAACCTTGTCAGTTGCTATTGGGATAAACCTGTACCGGTCTGATAACCTTGTCAGTTACTGTTGGAGTAAACCTGTACTGGTCTGATAACATTGTCAGTTACTGTCAGGATAAACCTGTACCGGTCTGATAACCTTGTCAGTTACTGTTGAGATAAACCTGTACCGGTCTGATAACCTTGTCAGTTACTGTTGGAGTAAACCTGTACCGGTCTGATAACATTGTCTGTTACTGTTGGAGTAAACCTGTACCGGTCTGATAACATTGTCAGTTACTGTTGAGATAAACCTGTACCGGTCTGATAACATTGTCAGTTACTGTTGGAGTAAACCTGTACCGGTCTGATAACCTTGTCTGTTACTGTCAGGATAAACCTGTACCGGTCTGATAACCTTGTCAGTTGCTATTGGGATAAACCTGTACCGGTCTGATAACCTTGTCAGTTGCTATTGGGATAAACCTGTACCGGTCTGATAACCTTGTCAGTTACTGTTGGAGTAAACCTGTACTGGTCTGATAACATTGTCAGTTACTGTCAGGATAAACCTGTACCGGTCTGATAACCTTGTCAGTTACTGTTGGGATAAACCTGTACCGGTCTGATAACCTTGTCAGTTACTGTTGGAGTAAACCTGTACCGGTCTGATAACATTGTCTGTTACTGTCAGGTTAAACCTTTACCGGTCTGATAACATTGTCTGTTACTGTTGAGATAAACCTGTACCGGTCTGATAACCTTGTCAGTTACTGTTGGAGTAAACCTGTACCGGTCTGATAACCTTGTCTGTTACTGTCAGGTTATACCTGTACCGGTTTGATAACATTGTCAGTTACTGTTGGAGTAAACCTGTACCGGTCTGATAACCTTGTCTGTTACTGTCAGGATAAACCTGTACCGGTCTGATAACCTTGTCAGTTGCTATTGGGATAAACCTGTACCGGTCTGATAACCTTGTCAGTTGCTATTGGGATAAACCTGTACCGGTCTGATAACCTTGTCAGTTACTGTTGGAGTAAACCTGTACTGGTCTGATAACATTGTCAGTTACTGTCAGGATAAACCTGTACCGGTCTGATAACCTTGTCAGTTACTGTTGAGATAAACCTGTACCGGTCTGATAACCTTGTCAGTTACTGTTGGAGTAAACCTGTACCGGTCTGATAACATTGTCTGTTACTGTCAGGTTAAACCTGTACCGGTCTGATAACATTGTCTGTTACTGTTGAGATAAACCTGTACCGGTCTGATAACCTTGTCAGTTACTGTTGGAGTAAACCTGTACCGGTCTGATAACCTTGTCTGTTACTGTCAGGTTATACCTGTACCGGTTTGATAACATTGTCAGTTACTGTTGAGATAAACCTGTACCGGTCTGATAACATTGTCAGTTACTGTTGGGATAAACCTGTACCGGTCTGATAACCTTGTCAGTTACTGTCAGGTTATACCTGTACCGGTCTGATAACATTGTCTGTTACTGTCAGGATAAACCTGTACCGGTCTGATAACATTGTCAGTTACTGTTGGGATAAACCTGTACCGGTCTGATAACCTTGTCTGTTACTGTCAGGTTAAACCTGTACCGGTCTGATAACCTTGTCTGTTACTGTCAGGTTATACCTGTACCGGTCTGATAACATTGTCAGTTACTGTTGGAGTAAACCTGTACCGGTCTGATAACCTTGTCAGTTACTGTTGGAGTAAACCTGTACCGTTCTGATAACATTGTCTGTTACTGTCAGGTTATACCTGTACCGGTCTGATAACATTGTCAGTTACTGTCAGGTTAAATCTGTACCGTTCTGATAACATTGTCAGTTACTGTCAGGTTAAACCTGTACCGGTCTGATAACCTTGTCAGTTACTGTTGGAGTAAACCTGTACCGGTCTGATAACATTGTCAGTTACTGTCAGGTTAAACCTGTACCGGTCTGATAACATTGTCAGTTACTGTCAGGTTAAACCTGTACCGTTCTGATAACATTGTCAGTTACTGTCAGGTTAAACCTGTACCGGTCTGATAACCTTGTCAGTTACTGTTGGAATAAACATGTACCGTTCTGATAACATTGTCTGTTACTGTCAGGTTATACCTGTACCGGTCTGATAACATTGTCAGTTACTGTCAGGTTATACCTGTACCGGTCTGATAACCTTGTCAGTTACTGTTGGAGTAAACCTGTACCGGTCTGATAACATTGTCAGTTACTGTCAGGTTAAACCTGTACCGGTCTGATAACATTGTCAGTTACTGTCAGGTTAAACCTGTACCGGTCTGATAACCTTGTCAGTTACTGTTGGAGTAAACCTGTACCGGTCTGATAACATTGTCAGTTACTGTCAGGTTAAACCTGTACCGGTCTGATAACCTTGTCAGTTACTGTTGGAGTAAACCTGTACCGTTCTGATAACATTGTCTGTTACTGTCAGGTTAAACTTGTACCGGTCTGATAACATTGTCAGTTACTGTTGGGATAAACCTGTACCGGTCTGAAAACCTTGTCAGTTGCTATTGGGATAAACCTGTACCGGTCTGATAACATTGTCAGTTACTGTCAGGTTAAACCTGTACCGGTTTGATAACATTGTCAGTTACTGTTGGGATAAACCTGTACCGGTCTGATAACCTTGTCAGTTGCTATTGGGATAAACCTGTACCGGTCTGATAACATTGTCTGTTACTGTCAGGTTAAACCTGTACCGGTTTGATAACATTGTCAGTTACTGTTGAGATAAACCTGTACCGGTCTGATAACCTTGTCTGTTACTGTCAGGTTATACCTGTACCGGTCTGATAACATTGTCTGTTACTGTTGAGATAAACCTGTACTGGTCTGATAACATTGTCTGTTACTGTTGAGATAAACCTGTACCGGTCTGATAACCTTGTCAGTTACTGTTGAGATAAACCTGTACCGGTCTGATAACATTGTCAGTTACTGTTGGAGTAAACCTGTACCGGTCTGATAACATTGTCAGTTACTGTTGGGATAACTGTACCAGTCTGATAACCTTGTCAGTTACTGTTGGGATAAACATGTACCGGTCTGATAACCTTGTCAGTTACTGTCAGGTTATACCTGTGCCAATCTGTTAACCTGTACCAGATATCAAGCCTAACAAATTAACTCGCATGTCCCCCTCGCTCCCCTATTGTATCAATATATATACTGTATCCATCCATCCGTCTGTCGGTCCGTCCGTCCACTAACCAATTCGCTAACCAATAAAGAGGCGTCCTTGATTTACCCAGTCTTTGCCTAGCTGTACATCATACAGTCTGAAAGTCGATTGTTTAGTTGACGTTTAACACGACAACCAGTTTAGCTAACTACTAGGTTCGCAAATCTTTCGGATTTATATTATGTGACAAAACAAACACTTCCTCTAGACTATATTGTTATGTCGTCTGGGCGCTAAAATCTGACCACTATCGTGGATCGGCATTGAAGTTCCCACGAGACTAGTGACGTCAATGTACGAGAGAGCAGCACGCAATTCTGGTCTCGCACCACCGAACCAGTCACATGTTCATAACTGATATGTCCCGCACATGGACACTCTTTTCCCGCATTCGCGCACACCATACCAGAAGTGTTGTCAAAAATTCCAACTTGTGTTACAATATGTAATCGATAGAATCGAAACGAAAAGTTATTGATGAAAACAAAGCAACGCAGTCGAAAAGTCAATCCTGATCATTTTGAAGTCTATGTAAGTCAGAGAAACGCTTGTAAAACTAGGTCAGGGTGCGCCTTTACCATCTACCCTCAGGATGCAACCTACAGTGTGGTCACGTGACTAAGGAACATGAACGGAACTGCAAACACAATGAACCGGAGAAACGTTGTGAGAAAAAAATATGCTGGAAGAGTCGTTGTATCTTTTTCTGTGATCTGATACGGTATATATCGGTGTCATGTAGTAATGTTTATGAATGTCATTTTGAAAGTTCCACGTCACAAAGCAGCATAGAAATAATAAAAACACATAAACCCGTTTGTGAACTTTTTAACTCCTATAGTACAAACATGCTTATTAAAACTGCAACGTAGGGGAAAATAGAATGAACTTTGTCCTGCACTTCACCTAATTTTATTTATGATATTTAATTATATTTTACGGTGTATATCGGATGATTTAGAACTGCTCTGTCTTAATTTTATAATAAAGCTATTGTTGGTATGGATGATCCTAGACAGACCTATACTAAACGAGATAAACACCTGCCCGATTGTTGTACATTCGCGTGATGCATTGAATCAGTAATTCAGTGCCTTCGTCGCCTATCTCACTAAGTACAGCTAAATAGGCGTTCATCATGTCGGGCACGCATAACACATTTTTTATGTTGAAAGAAAATCCATGTTTAGATAAAACTTTAACGTTGTTCTTGGTTATATAGACATAGAAAAGTACAGTAAACCTTTAACGGTCGTAACTATATAAGGTAACCTGCGTACATCTATTCGCTTCACACCCAACACATTGACTTGATGTACCCAGCAGTGATACACGTACCTGATTACAAGTAATGATTGCCGATTCATGTTTATAAGTACTGTTTCTCTTCTGTTGGTTCTGTTAGAATTACACTAATATGGTGCCGAAGGCAGACAGCGTCGACATGTGAAGTCTTCTCTTCAGTGTCGATTCATTGAACAGTCAACGTGAGTTCTTTGTCGCTGATTGGTCCATTCTGTGGACACCTTTGATATGTGACCTTGCCATTGATTGGTCAATTTTGTGAACACCTTTGATATGCAACCTTGTCGCTGATTGGTCCATTATGTGTACACCTTCGATAAGCAACCTTTGCCGTTGATTGGACCGTCCAATGGACACCTTCGATAAGCAACCTTTGCCGTTGACTTGTCCGTTCAGCACACATCTTTGATATAAATGTATGTTACCTTTACCGACTTCCCATTTCTAAAATAACTTGATCTAGAGGTTAGTCAACTCCACCAGTATCAAACACGATGTGTACTTTATTTACTTTAGTAGATAGAATTCCCATGATCCTCTACCAACTTGGTTAGAATTATTTAATCAATCATGGCAGTGTTATTAGTTGGATTATTTTTTTATTTCTGTACATTTTGTCACGATGTTGCTTCAAAGAAAACAACATTAGAGTCAATAAATCGTTTAAATCTAGGGATGACACGTATGTCAGATGACAAATCACAGTCATAATTTCGTATTAGAAACGGTGAATGAGTATATAAAGATGAAAACACTGATCCCATCCCGTCAACTACTCGTGATAATCTGGTTACATTTCCCTGTAAGGCGCTCTCGTATCGCTCTAACCAACAATATATGGGATCAATTGTACATTTAAAAACGGTAGCATTGTGTCTTATGCATCTTCTGCCTTCGATTATTCCGATAATTGGTATGATTTATGAGTAAAATAATTAACTTTGTAAGCGATTAAAACAGTCTCAGAGGACAGAATATTCGAGGTGGTATACTGCCTTATGTCATCTGATGATACCAGCTGACATTTTGAATAAGAGCTCTTTAATGTCGCCGAAAGACAATAAACTAGGACGAGATTGTTCCATATATCATCATTTCTGCTGTCAAGTTTACTAAATTACAATAGAAAAAGTAAAATGTTGACTGCTTGCATTCCCAATGATTGGTAAATCCACGTGCAGTTTTATGAGCAGCTTTATGGACTATACTAGTCTGGTATGCAAGTAAACACGTAAAGGATTGGTTTTCTTTGCTGCTTGGTTTCATGTATTCACCAGTTTCTCAATGAGACTATTCCTCAAATACATATTCTAAACATCACTTTCCTCCAACTTTCCAGCTTCTTTTTGCTTTTAATTGGATTTGTCCGGATCACTTACAAATGTATAGTGAGCGGGATATGGGGTTTAACTTCCCATGTAAAACTATTCTAAACATACTTCCATTAACTTTTTGTATCCGGATTCTTGGTCACGTGATATTTATTTCCTTGATATTTGATGTTGTTTTTTTCAAAATCCTTTATCATGTGATTGTTTTTTCTTGTTTTTTTTTATCTAGGATCATTTTTTATTCAAATCTTTCATGTTTCGGAATTTGGACGCAATGATTTATCGTTCACAGAAATCCAACATCATTGTCATGGTAGGTGGTCGTGGAGAGTTCACCATTGTTTATTTCTATCTGGAAATGTTCAAATCCTGACATACTATTGATGATGGGACGTGGTAGGGATCACATCTAGTTTTATGTTCCGGCACTTCAGTAGCTCTGGGCACGAATGACCTCTTCATCTGTAGACGGTGTTTCGGAGAACTGTATCCCGACGAAATCATTTAACAAACGAACTTTTCTAGAGTCCATCTTACTTAAGACTGACTACACCTCTGTGTCAACCCCATCACTTTACAGAAAGTAGGCCAATTGTTCGTTTGTTATGATTTTATCTTCCGATGCTGCACTGCTTATTCTCATTAAGAATGAAAAATCGCCAATTTAGTGTGCCCATAATTGGCCAATTTCTGTCCTGAAATCCTGTAGAGAGTTCCAGACTTAATCTATGAAATTGGTCAATTTCATCTTGTTGAGAGCTTGTGTAGAATAGTCCAGGACATTTCCGAACAGCCCTACTGAACTTCCGGTTGCAGTCCAATCCGGTATTTCCTGTAAGCAGGATACTTCACAACTGACGAAGCAGAACTATTGGATGGCTTGGTGGTGTGTTAATCACATCATCAATATCTGTGTAGAATGTCGTACAGACCTAGTGACTTTACGACACCAATCCTATTTATGGCCAATTTACACTTCGCCCAAGGTCACCTTCCTTTGCATGGTCGGACCGGCTATTACAGTTGTTGTACAAATAGGTGAATATCTTTCAATACCAAGTTATCCACTACATTGTACTTTTAGTATGACCCAAGTTGTGAATTTGTTGATTTATGAAACTTCATATCAAAACTTACTTTGAATGAAGGAGATAAGAAAAACTTAACTTGATTATTGAACAATTTCGAATACTTGTTCACAGATGATCAAACCAAAAAATGTTTTTGTCGATTACATGTACATTTCCCCAGTTATACACTTATAGTACAAGTATGACTTGTTAGATCTAATAGGAGAAACACTACACAACATAAAATAAAATATTGTCCACCTATCACTGAATCTGAATCACTGAATTTATTCTATTTCACGGTAGTCATGACAGGAGTATAGCTACAGAACAGAAGTTATGGCAAGGACTGTGTTATTTCAGGGATGTTGTGAAAAGGGCTATGGGTTTTCTTTCACGGAAGGTAGGGAAAGGACTCTATTTCCTCACGGATGTTTTGACAAGGACTATATAATTTTACTTACATGACAAGGATTCTCTCTCTCTCTCTCCTAGTCTCTCTCTCTCTCTCTCTCTCTCTCTCTCTCTCTCTCTCTCTCTCTCTCTCTCTCTCTCTCTCTCTCTCTCTCTCTCTCTCTCTCTCTCCTAGTCTCTCTCTCTCCATCTTACTCTCCCTCTCTCTCTCTCTCTCCTAGTCTCTCTCTCTCTCTCTCTCTCTCTCTCTCTCTCTCTCTCTCCTAGTCTCTCTCTCTCCATCTCTCTCTCTCTCTCTCTCTCTCTCTCTCTCTCTCTCTCTCCTAGTCTCTCTCTCTCTCCTAGTCTCTCTCTCGCTCGCTCTCTCATTCTTTTAACGAAGTTTGACAAGACCTTTGGCATTTTTATCCAGAAGTTAACAAAATGATATATTTACCTCAAGAAAATTATAATAAGAACTGTGTTTATTTCAAGGAAGGTATCACGATTACTATATTCTTTTTATCAAATTTATTTTCAAGTTATCTTATTTTTTACGATTTTTATTGCATTTGCGGAAACAGTGAAAAATCCGACTTACCAGTAACACTCTTTATGGTATGAATTCGACAAATTCCCGTGGAAACAGCAAAAGTTGAAAAATATCCGACAAAGAAATAAAGATACCAAGTCACGTATTGGTGCAGTAGACCAAATCTGGTCTCTGACTTCAATGTCATCTACACAAACGGCAAAGAACACCCCCGATTTCGGGCTCCACATCTGTCGCTTCGGCAAACCTCGTTCGCTGAAAGGGCGTAAAAGTAGATGTAAAACCCGTTAAATAATAATGATAAAATATATATAAAAAAGAATTCCTTCAAGAGTTGATGGTGTAATACAACAGGTCTACTATGTCGCCTATTCCCCCGACCAACTCTTGCCTTTTACATCAATGCCCACTTAACAAACGA
This sequence comes from Ylistrum balloti, assembly GCF_031769215.1. Classification (NCBI taxonomy): domain Eukaryota; kingdom Metazoa; phylum Mollusca; class Bivalvia; order Pectinida; family Pectinidae; genus Ylistrum; species Ylistrum balloti. The sequence goes on along the minus strand of NW_026782523.1, from coordinate 392,325 downwards.
CAAAGAAGACTTCTAATTCTGGAGTCTATGTCAATGACCTGGGCGATCGGACTGATGGTTCCCTCATCCCCCGCGATCGAAAGGCATCCCGATTGTTCGTACTCTGTCGCATTATATCACATCGGCAGGAAAAAACCGATTTCCTTGTAAGAATAGGCTACATCGCGTAGGAGATATATTATTTAGTTCGGCCTACTTACGGCTGCGGACATTTGACCTTTTTATTCATATTACTCCTAACCACCTCAAACGCTTAAAGGCGAGCACGCCAGGTGATCGTGAAACAGTACTGTAATTGAATTTTATCTACATTGGCATTGCTATGATACGGATCTGTCCGATGGCGTGAAACTGATGTGGACGAGCTCACTTAAAGCACGTGTGAATAGTGGGGTCCCAAGGGAAGAAAGAAAACACTGTCCACAAACGACAGCCATATGTAATATCCTGATAAATGCAGAAACATAATTGAGAGGTGCTGACGAGATTAGCCGTCGACTAGGTTGTCACATGCTAAGCTAAAAGCATATCGGATTTTCAATTACCTTGATAGCGATGTAGGTGCACTGCTTAAATTATCTGGTATTTACTGACCTTTCTACAGTCAATTGGTATATACAAGAACCTTTCATAATCCACGGATCGTTAATGACCATCTTCGTTCTAAAGAATTCACTCAGAATCGATTTCGACATATAGGTGAAGTCATCTGCACGTCCCGTCGGTCGCTTCAGTCACACTATATCGCTGAGAGTGATCTATAATTAGAACAATATGTGACAACTAGTCACAATAATATTATTTAGGTTTGTTACTTGTCTTTTTAACATGATAGGAAAACAGATCCACTTATCAACTGCCCTACAAAACCAGTGACATTGTCTAACTTGGAAATACATGAGCTGTCCTGTACAATGTATGTATAAAACGTTGTTGGTTCTTCTTTCATGGGTTCCTATTAAACTTGTACCGCCGTGTAATTTAAGTTTTTTTTCTAGTATTGTTACAGAACAGGATCTGTTATAAGTTTTCTACCATTTTATGAGCCACTTGCAAACAAAATTGAAAAATTCAATTCGATGAAAGTAAAATCGAGCGACAAACAGAAACACACATAATATATCCATCATGTAGCCATATATACATTTACTTTTGATTATCCGGGACAGCGTGTGTTTCTCAGGAAACTGAAAGAACGTACCAGTGTGTGCTGACATAGCTTTTTCTTTGAGTAAGCCATTTTACCCTTATTGTTCTGGATAGCATGCGACAAACCTCTCGTATTTTGTTCAGTGAGATAGACATCAACTTCACTGATACCCCGCTTCAAAATAAGGGATAATAATACCAGCTTACAAGGAAGTTCGCCTTTGGCATTCGTGCATTTGTATATCCAATGTTACACTTTCAGCATGGAGTTGTTCATAGCACATCAGAAAGTAGTCCAGCATCCCCCTCCCCCAACTCCAATTTGAATTGAAATGATATAGATCAGTGATGATCTTATCATTCATAAATATCAAACGTTATCAATATTCAGACCAATTTATCTGAGAATTGCTGTCACTTGAGCGATTTTAACACTTGCATTTATTGTCGCAAATGTTGCTGTCACACTGATGACGAGATGACGATCTCGACAACAGCAGATTTATTACTTTTATCGCGTTATTTATACCGTTTATTTAAGCATTCAAATGCATTCAGTTGGCATTCATAGCCAATGAAAGCCAACTTGAAGCAGTCCAATACTTTATAGTTACCATTTTTAATTAAGATAATGTACATATACTATACCATCCATGAGAATCTGTATAATCAGGAAACGATTTTTGTTTTATTTCTAAACATAATTATTCACCATGTTTGAAAATATTTTTGCTGTAATTTATGGAGTGTTCTTAAGCCGATATTGATGTTATTATGTTATCCTTGTGATTCTGGCCCCACTTTTTGTCCACTTTCCGGAACAGCTAGACGTGCTGTTCCGATAAGGATGGACAGGGGACCAATTTAGTTTGAAATATGAACCCGGAAATTAATGATCAGAACTTTAAACAAATCAATTGTACGTGCTGAGTCTAATTGAACTTGTGGAGTTTGTCGACAAAATAAATTGATTTACATTTTGTAATTAATATTATGACAAAAATAAATCTCCGTAGTCTTTAATTTTAATCAACGAGTTGTAGTCTAAAAACAATGCTTACAAAAATTAATGGTGATGAAACTGGTTGTATACCAAGTCCCTGTGCAATAGTAAAGAGGTGTACCCCCCTTGTCAATCAACACTACATAAATTGTTATCAGATGAACTCGGTAATGACGTTGTATAATACTGTTCCGTGTTATTATGCCCGAGAGATGGCGCTCATATATTAAACGGCAAGTGTCGTGGTTTTGTGAAACATGGCACGCCCTCTGGAGTAAAACAGTGTTTGTGAGTTGTAATACTGGTTTATCATGTGTTTACATCTCTTGTTTATTGTTTCGTTAGGAAATAAGTGGAGGGAGGTATTTATCAGCACGTCGCGCGTGTTGTTACTGATTAGCGCGCGCACGTCTCGAAAGAATAAGAACACGTGACGAGCAGACAGAGCACGCAAGCGGCCATTTACAGGGCCGACATATTGAAATGCAACAACTGGACAAACCACTAAATCAGTTGAAAAACAAAATTCTTACATGACTTGTACGAATATATCGAGCGCATATGCAGTTTTGACCTCGATCTTTCGGATTCTATGGTGTATTTTCGGCCTCGATCAACTCAATTTGACGGTCGATCTCAACGCGGAACAGGATTTTTGTCGGGAAGATAAGATATCAAATCTGGACACTTATATATTTCTCTAGATATTTTGGGGTATGATGTATGGTAGATGTGTTTCCTCTATGGAAGAATTATGAACTGAGCCAAAAGCAAGAATTCGTGACTAGTTACCTAGAAATGTCATATTGTTTCCTCATATAACTGATACTGTCAATATCTTTGAAAGTGTTGTTTATGAAAAAAAACTGACGCTATATCTTTCTTTGAATATGTCGCAATGCACATCATGACGCCATGAAGTTGTTGTTGATTAATATATGTCTGGTTTAGGCGCTATATACGTTACAATGAATCACATTGATAACAGGTATCAGACTTAATAGATACATAGATCACATTCAGTCTTTTAAAAACTGACTTTAAACATGTTTTATCATAACCTAAAAGGATAAAAGACACATGTTATACAGCTTTGAAACCGCTTCCTCTCAATGTTACGGAAATATGTGATAATAGACGGTTAAAAGTGCAAACAGTTAAAGACATGTAGTATAGTACTATGTAAATCTGCTACAATACAATGTATTTTAACCATATGAGGTTAAAATTATTTGACATCAGTAGCGTGCATTTGTAGGGAAGGATTTTAAAAATGAATAAATGAATAAATAATATTAAAGCAATTTGTTAAAATCGCGTGTAACCTCATGGCTTTCGGTTACATAACTGCTGTAAATTGTACATTGCCAGCAAGTACTTATGTGCTACGAACACACAAATTGCTCTGCAGTAGTCTTCACACTGACTTCCTATACAGATGTACAAGTACATCTTAATCGAATGCACGGCAATTATTTCTTTGCTTTCTAGTTGATATTGATTATTACACACTGCCCAGGGGGACATAACTCCTACTTAAATCACTTTCATTCGGACAATTTTGGTTGTTTTCAAATATAAGCGATAGGTTTTTCGTGTATTTTTTCAGGAACACGCAACCTAAATATGCCAACAGAATGAAACATAACTATCTACTTGCAATATGAGATAGTTCTGCAGGCAGTTTTGGCTACCAGGTGTATCAATACAACTGCTGTGTTTTATATAATATAAGTACATTCGCATCCGGTGGTACAAGTATATTTCGGATCAGGTCAATGAACTTCACTTAAATATGTCTTTAACTCATTACTTAATACAAATGCACTTTTCAAAGGTTTGTTTATTGTTAAAGTATATTACATAGTATTATATTTTACCTTGTAAACACAACTATTATACTTATCTGTTTCCTGGTTACTGAAACGTATTTACATATCATATATATTAATGCCCATTCCGGATATTTGCTGGTTTTAGTTTTGACTTAAATCCGGACAAGTTGACCGACACATTTAAAAAAAATTAAAATCAAGATTAAAACACACCGCTCAAATTGTAGTGACATGTTTAAGATATATGATCTGACCAAATGAAGGGGAGGTAACTGTGAAGGAGACAGTCAGGCCTGGCGTGTGTTTGGCGTGTTATTATCGATTTCCGCCTCTGTCCATTCGGTTCAGACAGTCAGCTTGTAGAGAAGTGTTGTCAGATGGGACTCGGTCGATACAGTATAACATGTCTGCCCTCATCGCTCCGACGATGCACAGACAATGCAAATGCTACACAAGATGTTGCAACGTGAACACAACCCCGTATACATCAAAACATAAACAAACCCATGTAAACCCCATCACATTGTACTTTGCTAATTGGCATAATTCATATTTTAGCTTCAGACCATTGCATTGCTTGAATGAAGTTATTTGATTGTAAGTAGTGTGAACTAAGACGAGCAAAGAACAGAATTACTTCCCTTTAAATATTTGTCATCTTACATTATTCTCAAGTCGAGGAACAAAACGTATAACCTATTAATGCTACATAACTATTAAATGTTTATAATGTTTAATAACATTTTAAATTCATAAAAAATGAAACGGAAATCAAGAATTAGTGTAACTGCGCCAACGGGAGGCAATGAGGTGTTGCAATGAGAGTTATCTCCCTTGAATAAACAAACTTTGTAATGGTGTGACCTTAAGTCCATGTTTATGTAATTAATAAATAAAATGATATGTTGCGACCTCTCTCTGTGATATAAGACTACACTTTTATTCAGGTACAAGAATATACTACACTGTACCGTTGGTGATGAATATATGATGAATTGACGGTTCATGCTAAATAGAACGAAGATATAGTATATAAGGTAACGATTCCTGTTGGTCATGGTTTAAATGTTTTGGCAATTCAAACGCACTGGTACATGTTCATTCCATGTATACCTTGGAACTAATCAACGTTTCATTACAAGTTTTGGCCATAAGATAATTATACACTATACCATGCCCCGTTTCGGTAATTACTAATAGATTTCCGATACGGAATACTATAGGTATTCCTTGCGAGGTTTTTTCGTATGATATACATGGATATTATCACAACATACAAAAAGTGTAACGCATCCGGGAAATATTATATACACTTTGTAAGATACACGGTATTAATTATATTATAGAAATCAGCTAAATACACAGGTTGGTTATGTTTACAAACATATCACCGAGAAAACATAGTGCGTAGCGGTGTGACTTTTATATATATAGTTGACTTCCATGCGCCCGGCGATTTGATTTTCATGGTTGAAGTTGATTTCCATGCGCCCGGCAGTTTGATTTTCATGGTTGAAGTTGATTTCCATGCGCCCGGCAGTTTGGCATTTTGATTTTAGGTGTGTTTCTGGTCATTCTATGATCCGTAGGTCCCACTAGGCTCAAATCCACCTTCCCCACCCCCTCCCTCCTTCCTCCCCACTGCGGTATTTAAAGTCTGTACCTCACCTCTCTACAGGTTGATGATATCCAGTCTTTTTCGTGTTGCAGACAATTCCGTCACGACGTTTTCATCATGTACGTCTCTTCCAATAGATAAATACACAGACAGATTGTAGGTGATCACGACTGTACGCTTGCCAGTTGATGGATTCGTCCTGTCCAGTCTATGTAGCGTGTTACCTGCATTTATATAATTTCTGTCCACCATATTGCCATCTTGGATATATCATATTTCCAGGATTTTTAGACCAAAGCCTGATGGAATTTAGGAGAAACGACAGGCAACCCTTTCAATCATATACCATCAAGTTTACACACTCATCACGTGCAAAATGTTAGATGCCTTTAAAACTAAATGGTGTATGTAAAACGATACAAGTATCGTTTATAAGTCACAAGTTCCAAGCTTTGAGATTTTTATGGTGAAACCACGGACTTAGATACATGTTTCGTCACAATATTTCCTTAGGTTGTTGATAAGCTGTGTCAATCGCGATAGGAAACTTTTGACCATAACCTCAACGAAACGTGTTACGTGTTACGTGTTTCTTGGAAACATGAAACTGTGTATACCTAAACTAACTGAACCAATTTAATAAGACGAAACTAATGTCATAAATTTGACATTAGTCTTCATCTTTTCAGTGTTTGTAATGGTTCACAAGTGCTAGCGGCTACCGATGGATTGGTTAATTCAATATAGGTAAGTCAAGACCAGCTGGTACAAGGAACATGACGTGGTCACCAATCAATTTCTTCCCGAATATGATTACATATTTATATGTTAGAGAAGATTGTTAATAGATGGATGGTCTACGTATGAGAGGGAACGCCAACTACGGAGCCTAAGGAGCGAATTGTTTACTATCCAATATAAAAATTGATGATTTGTTCAAATATTAAAAAAAGTAATGAGATTTTCTATAAGAGTTCACTGACGTTGTTTTGTTTTCTTGTACTTTTTTTATTCATTATCTACTCATTGATGGAGAGGATGTAAAAGGGACAGTCCATTAACAAACTGGAGATTCAAGTCGTAGCTATAAAAACCTGTCGTTTATCCTAGCGTTTTAGCTATAATTACCTGTAATGTTTCCTTCGCGTCTTAGCTATTAAGACCTGTCATATATCTAGGCGTCTTAGCTATAAACACTTGTCATGTTTCCTTCGCGTCTTAGCTATTAAGACCTGTCATATATCTAGGCGTCTTCGCTATAAACATATGTCATGTTTCCTTCGCGTCTTAGCTATTAAGACCTGTCATGTTTCCTGGCGTCTTAGCTATAAACACCTGTCATATATCTAGGCGTCTTAGCTATAAACACTTGTCATGTTTCCTGGCGTCTTAGCTATAAACACTTGTCATGTTTCCTGGCGTCTTAGCTATGAACACCTGTTATGTTTCCTGTCGTTTTAGCTATAAACACCTGTAGTATATCTAGGCGTCTTAGTTAAAAACACCTGTCATGTTTCCTGGAGTCTTAGCTATAATCACCTGTCATGTTTCTTGGCGTCTTAGCTATTAAGACCTGTAATATTTCTAGGCGTCTTAGCTATAAACATCTGTCATATTTCCTGACTTCTTAGTTATAAACATATGTCATGTTTCTAGGCGTCTTAGTTAAAAACACCTGTCATGTTTCCTGGTGTCTTAGCTACACACACCTGTCATGTTTCCTGTCGTTTTAGCTATAAACACCTGTAATATTTCTAGGCGTCTTAGCTATAAACATCTGTTATATTTCCTGGCATCTTAGTTATAAACATATGTCATGTTTCTAGGCGTTTTAGTTAAAAACACCTGTCATGTTTCCTGGTGTCTTAGCTATACACACCTGTCATGTTTCCTGTCGTTTTAGCTATAAACACCTGTAATATTTCTAGGCGTCTTAGTTATAAACACCTGTCATGTTTCCTTGCGTCCTAGTTATAAACATCTGTCATGTTTCCAGGCTTCTTAGCTGTAAACACATGTCATATTTCTAGGCGTCTTAGTTTAAACACCTGTTATGTTTCCTGGCGTCTTAGCTATGAATACATGTTATGTTGAACTGTTTCACGCGATTTGACCATGAATAGAAATGCTGTTAATTGTCTTATGGTGTGTGAAAACGCTGATGTACGTTATTAGTCGGCCGAACAGACATACTTATTAGTCGGCCGGACAGGCATACTTTATTAGTCGGCCGAACAGACATACTTTATTAGTCGGCCGAACAGACATACTTTATTAGTCGGCCGGACAGGCATACTTTATTAGTCGGTCGAACAGACATACGTTATAAGTCGGCCGAACAGACATGCTTTATTAGTCGGCCGAACGGACATAATTTATTAGTCGGCCGAACAGATATACTTTATTAGTCGGCCGCAATCAGACGATATGATGTAGAGATTGTGTATGCTGTATTTTTCTGCTATTATGTCTACACCACAGTAATTATGGGCTGTGTAATGTGCTTAAGGAAGCTGTATATCTAAATCTGTGTACTACTCAACGAATTCATCTATGACAGGTTTGAGTTGCTGTGTTAACTTGAAGACTTGTATTACTGTTGAATTACATAAATAAGATCTCATTTTCTTTACATTATGTAGTAACTAGGGACTACATATGAAATTATGTACCTGGTATTGATATAACGTATCCGTTTTCTATGTCTTATCGACTTTCCCCAACTTTTCATAACCTAAAATTGAAGTTTCAAAGGGAAACATATATTTTTATATGTATAATTGTAATCCAAATAAAGATGCGTGGGATATAATTGATGAAATTCTATAACTAAGTAGACAATTACATGCCAAGAGTGTATTATTTTTCTCTTATTACGAATTTTTTCACAAGCACATTAACTTGTCTGTATTGATAAACAACTGTGCCACCCTTCCGTTTCCGGTGGAGCTCGTGCAACTTGCTTTCATTTTGCATGGTCTGGACAGATATATCCATATCTCCAAGGTGGCAATCAAATCGATTTAATAAGCGAAAACGCTGAAAAGGGAAGGAAATACCGGGCTGTTGTGTTATTAGGATCATTTGTTTGGGCTGAACCTGCACATGGACAGTAATACAAATTGTCTCTAGGGGCCGAATCCGACACGCGATAACATGGAAACGCAATGTAATATATGTAGCCGGGAAATGTTCGCTGTCATACGGCAGGATAATTAATACATGTAGTTTGTCTTTCTGACCCTGTATGTCTAAAATTCTCCCGAGGATACAAAACAAAAATTCACAGGTTGGATGATAGAAACACGTTTTCCGTGTCTTTGTGTCTGTTTCAATGACATCTAAATATGTAAATATACATCTACCAACATAAAATGCTCAGTGTAGGGATTTCTATTTCATATGCAATTAAAAAAACGATTTTATCATTTCTATTTTCATTAGAGCGAATCTTTGGCTTTATAAAATGAAGTTTTACAAATCCCGTGACATGCAAATGAATATTAGATTTTTTTCTAATATTATCAATCACATACTTGTTAATGTTTAATTTTAAGCCCTCTCAACTCTCAGTTTCTCATAAAGTGCATTGCCATACCCCACTAATTCCTCTGTAAACGTCTCTCGCAATTTCAAGATTTTTGTAAAGCTTATTTGTGTCAAAAATATAGCATTTCATTATTTATCTGAATTATTATTTATATCATTATTTTGAAAATAGATGTTTGATTATCTGGAAAATGATTACATTCGTTTATATGGTTATAAACTTTGCGGATTGTATCGTGGAAGATTATTTTAAGTAAACAGTCACCAACCGTCTTATTTACATTTTGTACTTACTCTCGCGAGACTTGTTCATAAGCTTTATGATATTAGTGATAAATTTATTTGACTACGATATTGGCAAATAACCTCCTTTTTTACACTGACCAATAGCATTTAAAACAGTATACAGCTGTGTCCTTCGCTGTTGTTGTCAGCGAAGCCGTCATAGTTTTGCACGACGTCCACGGAGGTGTTAGTGACTGTTAAAGAACGACAACTCTGGCAGATATTGGTCTACTTTATTGATCTCCGAATGCATGACGTCATTTCGTTATTTAGTCCTGACGTCACAATACCTATATTACATTGTACATGTATATTGTTTATGTCCATAAATATTTCAGAAGTAAAGTCACTGAATTAAGCGACAACCACGCGATCAAAAATGCATACGAATGTACTGTATTTCGTTCGTTTGAGGGCAGCTATTTCCATTCACAACATTTCTTTTTTTTTCATCAGTGGTAGATGGACAAGACATGTTGATTTCATCAGAGTCACTGCAAACGATTTGTAAAAAATGGAATGTTCATCATGAGTAACGTAAAAATTACTTTTACTTTAATGTGCATTGAATTTGATCTCGTGGTTTTTATGACATTACGGGTTAATGTCTTATATTGGGTACTCTCCATCATGTTTATTACGTGCAAATTGACGGAAACCATCTGATGGTTTGACTTTTTGAATCTGACATGGAGATTAAAGATTTATCGTTATCATTGAATGCCCTTGGGATGGCTTTGGTGCAAACAGGAATACAGTTGTTAGATCACGTGCTAATTAGATTGCATCGAAATGAAACATTTATCTCGACTCGATAGCTTCACCGAGCGGGAAGGATACTTATCCTGACTCCATATCTCGACAAACTCAAACGGCATCATGGCACCAGACCTAATTACTGCTTCATGTTATCCAGGAGCAGGGAATGGTGCCTGGCCTGATCAAACGGCATTAGTTTTACAAAGCTAGATATTCATATATGTACACTTATATAAAATGTATTATATAAGCTGCCGTGAAGTTAAAATCGATGTTCATAGTGCAAAATCAATATTCATACTTTTTTTCAAATTTTCATAACCTTGAAGGATAATTTCTAATGTACACAAAAACAAGGTAAATGACACTTAGCCTGAAACAATTCAAATACAAAATGCATCCTACTTTGAATCCTAACTTGAAAACTCATTGAAGTTCGAAAACGAGATAGTATGGTCAGACTTATTATATTTCACCGTTATTTTTCAAAATGCTCATTTTCAATTTCCTGCTTCTCTCCTGAAAATCATGTTTTCGTACTTATACAACAACTGTTTAATAGAAATAAAGGGAGAAAGACAGCAATTCAGTTCATTGGCAGTGATAATTGCACTAAACTTCCGGTTTCAGGTACGATTAACGATGTTTCATTTCCGGTTTAGACTGTGATATCTCAGGGCAGTAATTAGTGTTAATATGTACTTGTCGATGCAGGAAGATGTACATTTGTATCATAACATGTACACCTTTAGATTCGTTTTAATTTACGTCCAGGTAACAACATGTGACGTGCAACATACAATAAACAGAATCGAAACTGACTATAGCAGATTGAGGGAAGAAATAATGTCAGAATTCAATTCCAGCTCAGCCAGTTAAAATCGACCAGGTACAATAAAGGTAAAATAAATGTTAAGTTATATAGGTCTTGAGGTGGATGGTATGACAACTGGTGTGGACCATCAGATAGACATTCAGCAATATATCTTTACCGACATGACATGAATCGACACCGGAATCATGTAATACCGAAATGTCGAATAAAATTGAAAACACTGACGGGTTTACATCGGCATTTCAATGTTTGAGAAAGCGGGGTCCTACCTACAGAATGACAACTTGGAGAATTTTTGTTAGAAACCATAGATCAGTGTCTTCGCCTTGATATGGTATTGAACCGTCAATATCTCTCCATAGCTGATTTGATTGTCGGTTACATATAATCACCCTATCCAAGGACGTACACATTGCGTTGAAAGTATTTACTTGTGCGAGACATAGTAAAGCATATCTGTAGATCGTTCTCACGATAAACTCAAGGTCGAGCTCTCAACAACACCGAGTATAAATCGTTCACAAGGGGCGATGAAAAGTCATGCTGAGCGGCTATATATGAGATAATGACAGGGACGAGTTAATTGTAAATGAGCCAAACCAAGTTATCATTATAAGGGTGAAGATAGAAGGACAGAATATGATGGTACCTGTACCAGTTCTGCCATCTTATCTCCGACGGTCGAAGTTTACCAGACCGACTATTGCCCAAGGACAATAACGTCGTTTTCGGATATCCTTTTGTCTCTCTCCAACAAAGCTGTTTAACGCATTTTGTTCGTCAAGTAATAGAGTTAGTCGCAGACTGTGGTACTTCTGTCAGACCCATCTCTATCCATACTCCTCCTCACCTTCTCACCCTGTCTACACTCCACCCTGTCTGTTCCCTAGAGAATAAAAGCAAGACAGCATTTTCTTTAAATGTTCTGCTTTATAAACAGGTAGAATATTGTCTGTGACTTTTATCATTACATTATGACTCTTTAAGTATTGTTCCGAACAAATTTTGATATTTTCATTTCCAGATTCCTAAAAACTTATATTGGACCCGAATTTGAAGAGTGTACCTTATTGAGAGATTTGGCCTAGAGCAGTTTTTTTATCCCTGCTACAAATATTAGTTTCAAGGTCCGGAATATAAATATGTCTTTGGTGCTCTTCTGTAATTACTCTTAGTCACGTATCGCATTCCCAATGTCTACACAGTCTGAGACAACAACAGTCACTGTGAAATGTTTACCATTATCAGAAGTAATAAATCTTTGTGAGATTGTATATCATGTCACCAATTTTCTTCCTTAACGTTTTACCCTTTTCTGCCCTCCTGGGGTAAACTTGACATTTTACACCTGTCGCGTCACTGACAGATACAATTGAAGAATGTCTGATAGAGTCATATTTCATATTGAATTGAGGCGATTCTACTTGGCTACTAGCCATACATTCATATATCCAACGGAGCGAGTTAATTCTGACCTTTTGTAAACTGACATATCATATATTGTCTATGCAACCAGTGTCAGACATTTTTTTTTCAAATCTGATCAATAGAAACGATGTAGATATACTGTGACTAGATGTCATAACATTTTACCAGTGAAATATGGAAATTTATCAATTGGATAAAAAAAACTGCAGCGATGGTCGAACACTTCTCCAGTGATGATATAACTTCCGTAAATTTGTTTGGACGCAAATGAAGCGAAGATTGAATAAGTTTAAATTCAATCGTATGATTCGTGTGTACATCTATAACAGTTTTGTAAACGAATCTCAGATTAAAAGGTAGAATACAACGTAAAACAGACCGTTCAAAAATTACATCATCATATTGTCAACTGTGACGTCACACTATCTAAACGGCTTTTTCCTATTTTTGTGTTTAAAATGTAATAAAACGAAAATTTAATGGTTTCCCGTTATACATCATATACACGGTCAAAGAAATATGAACGGCAGCACAGGTATGTGGTTGTGAATATACTGAAGCGTACATTTTAATAAGAAATATACAGACAAAGAAATTCCTGGCTGACTTTTTGAATACATATCGTAACAAACCGTCCCTCCCTTGGCTGACATGGTTTTGTTTTCATGCGACGCTGAATTCATCGAAGATGTTATCAAAATTGCGAAGTTCTTCAATTATACTTTCAGATATCTTTAAAGAACAAAAACAAATATTGACTCTTTCCATCATACATAACACTTAAATTGGACATGAAGGACACGACAAACTCTTCTTTTACATCAACCGCTTTCCTCGATCATTTCCAATAACAAAATCAACAGGGGTATAATTTTTTACCCAGCTGTATAATACGAGTGATGATTTCCGTTTCCCTGTGATAAATTTGATATTTCTTGAGAGCAACATCCCCGCATCCCCAACCTGTGGTGTTAACATGTCGCAGTTGATTCGTTTAAAGGGATTTGTTTTCATTTCAATATCACGCGTGTCATGCAAGATGTCGGCAACAGACAGAGATGTCGGTGATGGAAATGACAAGGTTTACTGTAGTAAAAATGATACCATGGGGAAATATTCTACTTCTTTATGCGATATAAAGATAGACGTTTATGATGCTCATTACTATATCTTTTGGTTCAGTGGCTGTTTTTATCATGTTGTCATTTGGAAGTCTATACATTGCTTTACTTACTAGGATTGGCCGAGATTTACCTGACGAGTGCCGTCTGTGAAGTAGATGACGCTTACTCTTATTCTCCTTATACTTTGCTAGAATCCCCGTGTAAATCTTTCTTTTGTTCACTTTCTTCGAAGCTTGCCCTATTTTTATTTGATTCGAGTTTGGGATATGATTTTGTGGACACATTGGTATTCTCTCATGAACGCTCTTGCGATTCAAGCAATTGGAATTTCATTGTGAATATCATTTACTTAGTATTTTGGGGAGTTGACATGCCTATATACATGGTGAATTGATGTTCTGATTCCCGACTACTAATTTGATGTTCGTACACCTAGAGGAATCATTTGATGTTCCGATTCCTGACGACTGTTTTGGTGTTCGTATTCCAGAAGGGATAATTTAACGTTCTTACTCCTGAAGGGGTGATTTAATGGTTCAAAGTGCAAAAAAAGACATTTTTGAAAAGAAATTTGTTCGATTGGAGGATAATGCTAGGATACTGTTTAGTCCCTATCCTCGATCAGACATGGAAATAATTCAGAAGGTTATTTTTTATTCGTATCTCTATCAAATTCTATTGGTTTTGGAACATGTAGAAACGAAGCAAAGTTATATCGGTAACTGTATATTCACTGTTAATGCTAAAGTTACTGTTGACTTTCTAGGGAAACGTAATAAACATATCTAACATTAGGTATTCTAGTTTAACAAGGTTCTAAGTAATAAAAAGATGTATTCAGATGTTAACTTTTTTACTATAGGTCAACAAAAATAAAATCTAGGAAAGGATGGTGATCAATTTGAAAAACATCTGCAGACACCACGTGACATACTATTCACTGTGCGTCACGTTTCCATAGGTACATGCATATATTTCACTGAGATAGACATCAGCAGACAAACCCCGATCATACAAAGGATTGTTATCGAAGATTTTGTAGATGCCTTGTTCAAAACATAAAACCTGTTCACATTAAACGTGGGCAAAGCTGCTAAATTGTATAAGATAGTTTTATGTGTGTGATATTTTGAGATATGGGGAGGTATATTCACATGTATGTTTGTTTGTTTTTGTACTGATATATGTACTGTTTACTCTAATATATGCAAATGTGTTTCTGTTAAATTGATATTAAAACTGAAATATAGTTCATGTCGATATTTGTGAAAATATACAGATTTTACATAATTGTTTTAAATAGATGTTTCATTTAATTCAGACAAGTATAACAAAGAAAACACATTGACGGTATAACATTCCGTTTTAAACAGCATGACCCGAACTATATAGAAGACAAGCCATTCGTGTACAGTATTACTCCCTAGACAGCGTGCACTGTAGTGTTATGTGACCCTCTCTAACACTATGACAATCATCAAAATCAGAATATGATTTTTTTCCATCCTGTTTTTACTCTTTTTATAAAATCGCATGTCATATCAATAACTTGAACAATGTGATGGTTACACCACCGTTTATATGATAAAAATCATTGTTTTCAAAATTGTCGTGTCTCTCTCATTTACAAATTGTTTCACAACAAGATATCCTACTCGCTTGGATGAGCTATCTAACATTTAAAACAAACAGTGTTGATTCATATAGCATCAGATCAGTAAATTATAAAAAATGGAGATGATAATTTCTGTAATAAAATCCAAGGTCAAACATCTCTAAATTATCCCGATTCATACTTCATTGATTGTATTGTGCGCAAAGTGCTCGTCGGCCTAGATGTGCTTATGTTGTTCCGTTGTGCTTCTTTTCCACGAGAAATCACAAAAGATTTTTTTTCATGTCCAACAAGGAATTAATAGGCTTTCAATCTCAATATATAACTGTACACAGTTATATCGTTGTCTGTATACATTGTCATTAGTCAAATTATAACTAAATGATAACCAATAAAAAACGTCGTTGCATGTTATTTTCTACCTATGGAAATCGTCGAGACATTTTCACGGACCAATGAAGAGCGTCATTTAAATACTGGCGTTGTAAAGTTCTGCTAAAGAGTAGTATACAATGTACTTTATCGGGCTCATTCCGGATAAAAAGAGGATATTATCATTTTCTCACTAACACATTGAATTAATTTCAAACGAAACTCGGGAAAACAGCCAAATAGTTGCTAACATAAGATTTCCCAGTACTACCGATCACAGTGTTATAGAGGTATACAGTACAGATTTCCCAGTACTACCGACCACAGTGTTATAGAGGTATACAGTAAAGATTTCCCAGTACTCCGACCACAGTGTTATAGAGGTATACAGTAAAGATTTCCCAGTACTCCGACCACAGTGTTATAGAGGTATACAGTAAAGATTTCCCAGTACTCCGACCACAGTGTTATAGAGGTATACAGTAAAGATTTCCCAGTACTACCGACCACAGTGTTATAGAGGTATACAGTAAAGATTTTCCAGTACTCCCGATCACAGTGTTATAGAGGTATACAGTAAAGATTTCCCAGTACTACCGATCACAGTGTTATAGAGGTATACAGTAAAGATTTCCCAGTACTCCGACCACAGTGTTATAGAGGTATACAGTACAGATTTCCCAGTACTCCCGATCACAGTGTTATAGAGGTATACAGTACAGATTTCCCAGTACTCCCGACCACAGTGTTATAGAGGTATACAGTAAAGATTTCCCAGTACTACCGATCACAGTGTTATAGAGGTATACAGTAAAGATTTTCCAGTACTCCCGATCACAGTGTTATAGAGGTATACAGTACAGATTTCCCAGTACTACCGATCACAGTGTTATAGAGGTATACAGTAAAGATTTCCCAGTACTACCGATCACAGTGTTATAGAGGTATAAAGTAAAGATTTCCCAGTACTACCGATCACAGTGTTATAGAGGTATACAGTAAAGATTCCCCAGTACTCCGACCACAGTGTTATAGAGGTATAAAGTAAAGATTTCCCAGTACTACCGATCACAGTGTTATAGAGGTATACAGTAAAGATTTCCCAGTACTACCGATCACAGTGTTATAGAGGTATACAGTACAGATTTCCCAGTACTACCGATCACAGTGTTATAGAGGTATACAGTACAGATTTCCCAGTACTCCCGATCACAGTGTTATAGAGGTATACAGTACAGATTTCCCAGTACTCCCGATCACAGTGTTATAGAGGTATACAGTAAAGATTTCCCAGTACTCCGACCACAGTGTTATAGAGGTATACAGTAAAGATTTCCCAGTACTCCCGATCACAGTGTTATAGAGGTATACAGTACAGATTTCCCAGTACTCCCGATCACAGTGTTATAGAGGTATACAGTACAGATTTCCCAGTACTCCGACCACAGTGTTATAGAGGTATACAGTAAAGATTTCCCAGTACTCCCGATCACAGTGTTATAGAGGTATACAGTACAGATTTCCCAGTACTCCCGATCACAGTGTTATAGAGGTATGCAGTAAAGATTTCCCAGTACTCCCGACCACAGTGTTATAGAGGTATAACGTAAAGATTTCCCAGTACTACCGATCACAGTGTTATAGAGGTATACAGTAAAGATTTCCCAGTACTCTCGACCACAGTGTTATAGAGGTATTAACTTGTGTTTATAAGGAGTTATATCTGATTATCTTTACTCTGGGTTAAGATACAATGCAGTATTTTACATAATTCATATCGTTCAATATTGTATAAATCTGACATATTCGTACCGTTACTGTTGAGAAAACATAATAAGATACCGGCATCTGACATTTCTATATTCCAGTCTCATAGTTTGACCCTAGATGTGCGCCTATATTTCAACGATAAAAAGCGATAAACCAAATTATGGATTTTTCCAGTCCACCTTTGCTTCTAGATATTGTCTTCTTTTTTGGTCTTGAATTATAGCAACAACTGAACGTTTCATTCTCACTCGCATTTTAACTCTATGTAATATAACTCATAAATGATGAATTCCCTCAAGATTTTTCTATATGTAGAAGTGGGGGGACATTCATTTATTTCAATGGAAAACTGAACCCACACTCCATTGAAACCCTATCTCAGCTATCAAGGGAGACACCTATCATCTTGTCTCCTGGAACCTTGCCCAATAACTAAATAAATCTCACGACCGACTCGGAGTTTATTAAACGTTTGCGACATTCATGGTTCATACTTGCGGTTGTCATGACGACGTTATAATAATTCATTGTCCTTTTTAACAGTGGTCACAAAAAGAAAGCCTCGCTGGTTATCGATATATCCGTGATATTGAGCTGTAGACATCAACGAAATCGCGTTTTAACGCTACTGGACATCGGCATTTCTCCTTCTACTTCTCGTTCCCAGAGGGCGCTGTTTGACGTGCGACCTCGGTCCGCCGTTTTACGGCTATAACCACTGATGTTTAGTGACCTCGAACTCGCACTTGGGAAATGATCTTGTAGAGGAGTTAGTCCATTACCCTACTACTGTAGAGATCAGTTATACATGAGTTGCTAACAATAAAGGTATCTGTGTATACTTGTCTCCAAGGAATAGCCGATCGATCCAAGTGGTCACTGGTCAATTTCTTATCCAAAATTCATTTTCCGTGATTATTGGTAAGAACATCGGTACATCGCTTAATCACGTGCCGCTGTTCAGGATCATTTTCCACCAGCAGATAAAAGAGAAATATTTCGGAAAGAAACTAGTTAAACGTGAAGTTATGTAATATTGACAACAAATTCCCTGAAATACTATACTTATGATGTTAAACGAAAAATCTTATTATCAGCAAATTATGTGCAGGAGAATGGACACACAGCCTTACGAGCATTGACAAGTACTCCTTCATTGGGAAGCCATTTCTTTATTGAAAAAGTCAATGAGTGGTTCATATATTTGTACACCTTTACAACAGCAGTTAGTTGCATAAAAATGTAATACAAACCGAAGGAAGTAGACGTTCCTTAAATAAAACCATGCGTGACCATTATGACATTAGTATCGTTGTCATAGTAACGACAACAATGCATTGTCGGACTGGTTGTGTGTGTGTTGCATTACCAAGTTGACGAAATGCCGGTAATGCATAATTTATTTAGTCACATGTACACTTATTGTATATCTATACAAGCACTGAACTGTTTTGTTATCGCACCTAAAAAGATGGCAAGGACAAAGATTCGCAAGCAAGTTCACTATAAACGCCATAAACAAGACCGAATCGCCCCTTAGTGTTGATAACTGTCTAAGATAAACCGACTGACACAGATTATTAATGTAAAACAATTTGTATTGTTTTAATATTTTTGCATTATCTACGCGATCAATGGACGAACCCTGATATATTAACACACAATGTACATCATAACCAAACCAGGACTTTTGATATCTATAGAAAATATAAATTTTAAAAATTTAACAAAGCACAGACAAATTTCATTCGCCTTCAAACTGTACACGTTGTCTCCTGGTTATCGACACTATTGTCCACGCTGTGTTTATCATAAATGGTTTGGCAATTGAACATGAAAAAAGACACACAAGTTATTAGCACTTTTCTTTTCTATACAAATTTTTGATAAAATACAGCAGAAACAAATAGCAAATAAAACTGCATCCTACAGCTGTTTCGTTATTCTAGGACTCGTCAATGATACTAAGGCTTAAATTTTGAAACCCAGGAGGCGATTGTTAAATTAAAATTGATGGAGAGAATTATAAAAATATAAATGAGGAGATACATTAATCCCATAAAAGGGATATAATTAATGTTTTGACATTGTTGCTGAAGATCTAAGTGCAACGTGTTTTATTTTGGAAACGCCTAAAACTAACATTTCTGGGATAAACATTCATTGAATCCAGCTACATGTGAAAACAAACAGTGACGCGACATTATCGAAAGAGACTTGTCCCTACATACGAACTGAATAAAAACATCGATAACGTTGTACTTTGCTGATGAGTGTTCTGATGGAAAGGATTTGAAATCTCACTTATTTTATACTTGAGAACAAATTGAGATTTTTTCTTTGGGTGAAATCGACGGCTTGTGGCTTTGGCCATTGTTCTTATCTAACATAAACAACGTGAAGGATACTCCACGTTGACTGGTGTTTCTATTCACATTTATTTTGTTTATTCCAAGAAAGAAAAATCATTTCTGAAACAAGTCTTGGATTCCGTCAACGTTCTGTTGATGCCGTTGGAGATTTTTATAATGCATTTTGTAATGAAACGTTACACAGAATTAAGATGATCTGGAGATAACACAGTTCTGTGTTATTTATAGCCATATTTGCCAGTATATTTGTAACATGGTGTTTAATGACGTTGCCAAGTGGATGAATTCCTTTAATTATCTTCACTTAAAGCCATACAAGACAGTAATTGTCCGGGATCGGTTACCGTGGGAACAGCTTCTGAAGCCAAGATTTCAATATGACTCGTGATAGAGGAAATGATTGAGAGCAGTTTTTGCGATGTAATATTCTGTAAAAGCAGCTAGAAATGATAAGGTTTAGTCTGTTAAAAAAATAGTCACACTTAAAATCGACAATAGTGCGCTACAGAAGAAAACACGTGTTTTTTATCTGTATTGTTATCGTGGTGGTTCTTCATGCACCTATAAACAGTATGCGATGAGTGGATGTGATTGTGAAGCACTATTACGCTTCAGTGGCTCTTGAAATTTCTAAATTCATGTAATAATTTCATTTAGTTTATAGTAACTTGTCTCATTTACCTTGTGGCCTTCAATATGTTTATTTACCCACAGATATACAAACTAATCACCTATACATCTAGATAGCTTGGCCTTGGCATCTGGGTAGTCTAGCAAATCTTTGGCGACAAATTCAGACCTTCATGCGACGGATGTTGATATGTCTATCACTTCCGCCAGACTGAATGGATTACAGCCCCGCGGTTTGATCACATGACATGTAACGTTTCATTAAATGATAGCCAGAATTAAGCATTATTGCGTGTTGTCAGAGATACGCAATACAATACTCGGTGCTGACGTGTCCTTACTCGGTGAATCAAGTTTACAGATTCGTGTGTACTCATTCACCTTCAACACCGACATTAATCCTGGAGATGATACGCATAGATAAAACGGCAACAAAAAATACTTCACTTCGTCATATGTTTTGTTTAGTTAAAGACTTCCGTGCTGTTAATGCTTTGGTGATTTCAACAGAGAGAATTGTAAGGTATTTATGAATGGAAGCATGAATTATCGTTTATATGATACAATTATTCATAAAAATAATATTTCACTCATCGTTTCTTTTTCTTTAACAAACCTAAAGATAATCTTATTACTCTATACACCAAGAGTTTTAACTTTTTTTTTTTTTTTTCATACACACACTTTGCTATTTCAACGATAGCAACTGTTTCACCAAGGCCAATGTGTTTTAATGCAGTTTTGTAATGAATTAGCTTGTATATCAGAGTTTAAAGCGTTGACAATTTTAAGTTTAAATGTTTTTTATGAATATCATAAAACAAAAACTATTGATACAAGGAAACACTTGAGTCTTATATTACTTCCTTTTTTCACCAAGTTATACAAATATATATGTGTTAAAGATTATCTCACCATGCAAAGTGCATGATAGTTGAACATTCTAGGTCAGATAACTAATCTGTGAATTGTCTCTATGTATTTGTTAAAGTTCTGGTCTTCTCAACACTAGGTTTAAAACTTGAATCTCTCAGGTACAAGACGTCACGTGGACATTTCTGTTCATAAAAATATCTCCAGCAATAATGAGACACGTGATTCATCACTTCAGATTTTTTTGAAAACATGGCGTAAATTGTGTAGAATGAAAATTACCAGGGCGATAGAATGAATATAATTCATTTAACAACGTTATCCATGTGTAGTCCCGAGATATTATAGAGACAGAAGCCTGGACTACAATCTATATATCACTTGGGTACATGTGGGTATTGGTAGCCATAGAGCGATGTATAGGATCGTTCACCGCTGGGGTAAGATAAGGTGGTCTCAATCCGAGGGGAAAGATTATTAAAGATGAGGTTTCCCAACATAATATTTTTCCACTAGAGTTGAGATCACTCCATCTCGCCCTGAAGGGAGTAACTGTATCTCTTTGGGCTTATATATTCGTTCTTTTTTTTTTATTTTAATGCTTGGCGTTGTTGAATTGTTGTTGTGACGTCATGCCATTGTACTGATAGGAGAATTCCCATCACGTTCCACAGAATGACAAGAAAATCTCGCTTCATTAAAAGCATTCATGTAGATACCACTGTTTAGTGTAAAAGTAAATATATAGCTATATATAGAATGGTTATATATGGATTGTTTTAACGACAAGGTATATATATATATATCAATGCTGATTTAAGTTTTTTTTCTCATGACTTCACCAATCTTGGTCTTGGGTAGCCCAAGAGTAATAAGACATGATTTAGGTATTTAAATGAACTCTTGATAATCAGGAATCCTACGATGTTTTACAATATTTAAAAAAAACTAAAGCAAAGTTCACTTCGTCCGAAAGGAATAAGTGACGAGTTCCGGAAGAAAGAAGCAGCTGTGTGATGTAGTTTAATTCATTACATTGTGTATGGCGGTAGTATATCTAATCCTGAGATTGTATTGAAAGTTGTGTGTCTGACGAGTCTTAGAAGAACAAACAGCGGTGTGATGCATTTCAAAATTTTATTTGGCTCTTCTTTGAAAGGTGCAATTCACTTGTGTGTCTAGCAAGTCCTAAAGTAATAAACAGTTGTGTGATTCAGTTTAATGTATTGTTTGGCTCTACTTTGAAAGTTGGAATTCACTTGTGTCTTTTGTACAATCCTTACCATACATTAAAAGACTTGTTGAACACAAGTGGTGTTGAACCTATAGCCTCTTACGTTATCTCCAGACATCACATTCTAGGTATTCGGGAACTCTACAACAGGATGACGTAACAGTTTACAGCTTGTGGTATCAACAGGTCTATGGCATTGCCATGACAGTACAAGATATCTATCATAAAAAACGATAACTTCCAGTAAGGTTCACGAAACCTGTAATCATCATTATCCTGGTCGCTGTTAAACCGTTCCTTTATTCTACTAAATGCCATGACTGGCAACAAATTTTGATTGCATTTCTTTAATTCTACATCTGACCTTAGCAAAAGTACAACAACAGCAACAATGGCGTCTGCAAAGGATGCTCTTCGTAGCAATAACGAAGACTTTATAGTAGAACAAAATCTATTATTTACAGTCAATGTAGAACGTGGGAAAGGAAATTGTATTATAAGCTTTTTTCGTGATCATAAAGGCGAGCAATGTAATATCGGGATTTAAATCGATTTCCTTTAGATATTACAGAAATTGGCATTGCTTTTTGGTACTTCTATTCCCCCATCTTCGTCCTAAATTATCTCTTTATTCACTTATCATAATTATGATCTGTTACGAAATTAGCAGGGACTCTTTCTACCAAGTTGTATGTATGATAAGCGTTATTTTTGTCCTGTTGCTAACTTCATATTTCTAGATAGTTACATCTCGCTTCCCAAACCTAGGTTTTACGTGTTGGTGTTAATGCGAAATACACAGGGATTTGTTCAAGTGATACGATTTTTCGTGCAATTATCTACGACTGGCAAACAATCTCACAGCATAGAATTACAAGAGAAATGCTCGGTGATGTAGTTTATTGGGACGGTTTGTACCCGTCATATTTATTTCAGTTAGGAATAATCTATTTCATTGCGCGAAGGGAATTTGGACGCCATTGAATCTATTTGTACGTCTGGTAACTCCATTGCTTATAACCTTGTTCTCACCTGAAAATGCGGGATTACTTACTTTTCACTAATAAAGATTTATATGTCGGGTGTCGTCGATCTACCCTTCCGGGGCACATGATCTTGCACTTTTGTATTCTTGCAGGGATTTCCGTAGAACTATGTCTTTTATTCACAGCTTGTCCTGGTTTATTTAAACTGAGATTGAACTAAGTTTAGGTTGACATTTCAATATTTTCTATGTTGTAATTTTGTCCATCTTTTTTTGGATCTCAAGACACCATAGACGAGTGCGAATACTCTTATGATTTTATTTTTTGGAAGATTGTTAAGTGTTTCATGTATAGGTTAATGACAAAGAACTTATTATCGTTGAAATTTTAGTGTGGCCATTATTGGTCTTCAAGCAGAGAGACAATTTTCTGAAGAATTTATATTGACTTGAGGTTTTATAGTAAATTATTCATGCAATGATCTCTTTTTGTTTTGTAGAGTGCGGAGTTCGTGGAGTATTGTACGGCACTATATGATCATTGTAACGTCAAAAACAAGGGTGAGTATCAAACAATGTATAGGGTGAGTATCAAACATTGTATAGGGTGGATATCAAACATTGTACGGGATGAGTATCAAACATTGTATAGAGTGGGTATCAAACATTGTATAGAGTGGGTATCAAACATTGTATAGAGTGTGTATCAAACATTGTATAGGGTGGGTATCAAACAGTGTATAGAGTGTCTATCAAACATTGTATAGGGTGAGTATCAAACATTGTATAGAGTGTGTATCAAACATTGTATAGGGTGGGTATCAAACAGTGTATAGAGTGTCTATCAAACATTGTATAGGGTGAGTATCAAACATTGTACGGGATGAGTATCAAACATTGTATAGGGTGGGTATCAAACATTGTATAGAGTGAGTATCAAACATTGTATAGGGTGGGTATCAAACATTGTATAGGGTGGGTATCAAACATTGTATAGGGTGAGTATCAAACATTGTATAGCGTGTCTATCAAACATTGTATAGGGTGAGTATCGAACATTGTATAGAGTGAGTATCAAACATTGTCTAGGGTGAGTACAAAACTTTAACATATAATTGATGACAAGAGCGTGATGAACATTGTATTTTACAGGTATAGCATTGTATTATACTCTTAACTTAAGATGCTTCTTACCACATCTACCGATTACCTGTTAGTAGGTGTGTTGCTTTTGAAAATTGTAAATATTTAACATCAATGTTTAGGTTATTTTTAGAACAAAAATAACAGGCAAATACAGCATAGTTTAAAATATGTCAATAAATATTTTTCAACATTTAAATGAAGCATGATTTCTCACCTTAATATTGATACATTACAGCTGATCCTTTTGTTATTTCTAACTCCAATTTTCTACGTAACATTCAATCTGCCTTCCACAAAACATCTTTTTATTTGGAAATGTTAATTAAGAATTTAATCATTAATTAAATATTTGTTTTAATTTTGTTCCGGATTACGTGAAGTTTAGTTAAGCAAGCGCCTTGAGATTCATTTGGCATTTAATTTGTACAATAAAGGGCAGTTAGGCAGTTATAACCTCAATATGACTACTGTGATCGTCGTAATTAATCGGAATAATGGCGCATTATTTTCGGCTATATACATCATTTATCTAACGAACATTCAGGTCTTATCCATTAACTATTACTAATACTCATCCGTTTGGTTTTTTAAGGGCGGTGGCTTACATAGGATTAAGGTTGTTGCACATTGAAATGAGAAACTGACCGATTTTCTATCTAACACCACTAATCTAATCTGTAATCTACCTATCCACCAGTAATCCGTCAGATTCTGTACCTATCCACCAGTAATCCGTCAGATTCTGTACCTAACCACCATTAGTCCGTCAGATTCTGTACCTAACCACCAGTAATCCGTCAGATTCTGTACCTAACCACCATTAGTCCGTCAGATTCTGTACCTAACCACCATTAGTCCGTCAGATTCTGTACCTAACCACCATTAGTCCGTTAGATTCTGTACCTAGGCACCAGTAATCCGTCAGATTCTGTACCTAGCCATCACTAATCCATCAGATTATGTACCTAGCAACCACTAATCCGTCAGATTCTGTACCTGGCCACCACTAATCCGTCAGATTCTGTACCTAGCCACCACTAATCCGTCAGATACTGTACCTAGCCTCCACTAATCCGTTAGATTTTGTACCTAGCCACCACTAATCCGTCAGATTCTGTACCAAGCCTCCACTAATCCGTTAGATTCTGTACCTGTCAGATTCTGTACTTAGCCACCACTAATCCGTCAGATTCTGTACCAAGCCTCCACTAATCCGTTAGATTCTGTACCTGTCAGATTCTGTACTTAGCCACCACTAATCCGTCAGATTCTGTACACAACAAGATTCCCCAATTTAGCCAACACTAATCGTTTGATTCTCTATCTTTTTATATTTTGATATATTACAACGTCTGACCACTTACTAAGACATCAAAAAATATCCAGTTACACTTACCAAGTCGACCTTTATCCACTCAAACTTATTAAGTTGCCCCACTATCTTGTCATCACTTACAAAGTCATCCCACTATCCATTCATTACTAACAACCAAGTCTTCCCTCTATACAGTCCCTATTTACCAAGTCGTCCCTCTATAATCCACTGCTTACCAAGTCGTTCCTTTTTACAGTCACTACTTACCAAGTCGTCCCTCTTTACATCCACTACTTACAAAGTCGTCGCACTATCCATTCACTGCTAACCAAGTCGTCCCTCTATACAGCCATTACTTACTACGTCGTCCTTCCCCTCCCCTTCACAGTATCATCGGGACAAAAGACATTTGCCTTCTCTCCACGCTAAACACGTGCTTGACATAGCGATATACACATAATACAACCGTAATATGGTGTGACAGTTTCAATGTTTCTCACACGAGCGAATAAAAAAACGGTTTTACAATTTTTTGACTATGTAGTGGTATGTTGTTATATGTGATTTACATTGACTTTGCTTTCAACCCTGTGTATCATAATGATGAATTTTTACCTCTACTTCGACAGGGGAGCCAGGCCCACCAGGAGAGAAGGGAAATAGAGGTAAGTACCGAATAATATTCAGAACGAGGCTGATTTGTCGGCTGATCAGTTTTAACACTACAGTTTATGCTACCTTACTGTAGGGTCTTACTATGTCATATATCTCAATGGAAACATACACCACGTACAAACCTGTAACATTATCTTTTGTGAATGGTGATTGGGACTTTTATTACTAATTAAGTCTAACTAATTCCAGAAACAATTCCCAGATACCTGATTTATGTCATGTGTTAGTCCGTTTAGTATACGTTTCCAGAAAATTACGCTATACAGCTGTAGAGTATAACTACTCTTAATTAGAGGCACCTCATAATTTTCATTAACACTATTTCTAGTCATGTTTTTATCATCTATACTGTTTGCATTGTTCTTTTCAAATATGTGTGGGTAGTTTATGTTGCGGAAAGTACAATGCACCTCTTCCCGTTTATAAATAAGGGCGAAAGGTCACTAGGTCATAAGGGCAGTGTTGGTGTCAATGCACACTACTTGGATAGGAGATAGAAGGGTGAGATTTTTCCTTGACGTTAAAAAGCTTGTGTCGTGGTTGTTATTTGAGAAAACAGATCCACTTACTTTTCCCGACTAGTGGACATTTCTCTTTGGTCATCATTAGTAGCATGTCCAGCTAGAGAGCAAGCGAAAGGTCACATCAGAGGTCAGGGTATGTTCCTCACTCTTACCTATTTTACGTCTAAAAATAAAGCCATTTGTAACCTCCGAGCTGTTGTGTTCAGTGCTGCATCTTAGTGGGGTCCTACTGTAAACTGTGGTATTATTGTTGTCTGATGAGAACATTCCATAACTATTCACTTGCAATAGGTAACCAAATTCAGGGAACACGTTTTTTTTAATCTAATTCTTTAAATTACTATGAAGATAATGTGATTTCTGTTTCTGAATACACTGTACTTTTACTATAAATATACTTATGTAATGTAATAGGTTTGTTTTTTTTTTTTTTTTTTTTTTTTTTTTTTTCTGAATGCACACTGCTTATCCTGAAAATAGTGTCGGTATTTATACATATCGTACGAAATAGATATCATCATAGTCAAACAACGAACTTTACAGACAGATAAGTCTCATGTAGAATCTTTTATACTCATTGTATAAAAACATATCTAAATTAAAAATAAAATACATTAAGAAGTGTTGATCTGGTTCTGTAAAATAGAATATATCAGTATGCTATTTCAGTGACATTGCTTACAACTTTACAGAGTTTTCCATAGATAACAATTGAACGATAACAACTCTATAAAACATCTTCCATTTAGACCAAATAAATATGTCATATGGCAACATAGGAGGAAATCAGGCAGATGTTTAATTTTCATGAGAATGGGCTTCCTTCCTTAGTTTTGCTAATAGCGAAATGTTAAAATGTTAGAATTATAAATAATTGGCCTCATTATACCAGGGTAAAATGGTAAGTGGTTTATCGATGTCCTAACCCATATGTACACCATGTCACACAACATAGCCCTTGTGACAAAGTAACCACAGGAGCATTGCGAACTGCCGAATATTTACGCTTAACTCAACACGATGTATGCTTGATTTATGAATAATTAACCATGAACATTTACAAAGTGTTTCTCTGTTTCAGTTAGAAATATCGCAGTAAAGCAAATCGATGTTTATTTGCCTATTTCAGCGTCCGTGTGAATATCTGACTACGTCAAATAAGTCGTATGGTCCCGTTTATGGCGGAGTAATGACATTTTCTCTCACCTAGTCTTTATCGTAATACCTTAAAACCTTCCGAATCGTCATCTCATTCTTCGTTTTTTATAACTACAGATATTGATATAATTATCCTCTTTTTTTTTGTTTGTTCATCTTGGTGAAAATTTCAAACCTTGAAGTGAATATTTTTGTGTGATGTATTCATTGATTATCACTAAAAAAAATGTTACGTAGTAAACTGCCACACTAAGGAAGCAGGAACAGATAATTTGCATTTTTCCTGAAATTATTGGTCATGTTTGAGATATACAGGTATATCAGATTGGTTATAATATATGATAAAAAGTTTCGAACTTGAAATTGAAAGGGTACCAGAGATATCGGTGCCGGAATTAGTCTCGTTAATTAACACTAGGATATGAATACTGATGAGAAGTCCCGTGATACGTTCAGAACCAAAACAAAAATGGAGGAAGAGGTGAATAGTACGTCCATGTGACATCGCTTGTAAAAAGATTTTACCGATAAATACAATCAATACTCAATATATCCTGTATGGAAATCATCTAACATATGTATTGATCACATCTTTCAATGCTTAGATATGACACAAAAACGTGCAGATTACGAGAAAATCTACGATTAATTGCAAAGAGGCCCTCAAATGGGGGCTACGATACGGTAACGAACATATAGAATATCGCGAAATGGATCTGTCTAAAGCGAATAGTCGATGATAAGAGTATTTATGAATATGATTTTAGAGTGATACTACACGAGAGAGCCTAACAGAGAGCCATCTTCCTTCTTTTCGCCTCAGAGTCCGTCAAAACACGTTTTCTTCCCTGCTTCCCACGCACGCTTTCTGCCATGTTGGAAGACGGCAGATTTATTTAAAGTTCTTTGCGCATACGTCAGAGGGCAGTACTTCCCGCATAATAATGAATCAGCACTGAGTCGTTTGGAATTATTTTTTTAAACTATTTATTACGTTAGATTGGTAGCGATTTCCTTTAAAATTGTGGTATTACAGGATTAGTCAGAACTTTTGCTACTCGAGAAAAATAGAAAATCATGATTTTTTTTTTTTTTTTTGTTTTTTGTATAAAATAATATCGGTCGAGGAGTGGGTCTGGCTCTTTAAATATTATTCCGAAAAACCCGAAACCACATATTGTCCACTTTAAGATGACAAGACCAATTTTAGCAAGATTTTTTTTTTAAATTTTAATTAAAGCCTTTATAATTGGGAAATCTAATGAACAAAAATCACCCATGGCCACACCGAGAAACTGTGTATTGCTACCTGAATATCTTTGGTCTTTTTAAATATTGATTTTGATTTAAACGATAATTCAATAATCAACTCATCCTATAAGTTGCAAATTGATTTCGAGTGCGTCCTTCGAGCGTTAATGATCAATTTTTTTCCTGTCCTTTTGTACAAGTGGTCAAGTTCCTTATATAACATAACTTCATCGCCCTCAGATATTGTATTACTAATACTGCTACGTTCATTGTCTACTACTACGAAAGGAACATTAATGGGTCATGTGACACAGTGATTACCCGTTATTCATTATGCAATGACGACCGGGATTCGATTTCATGTCCAGACGTGGGTTTTTTCCCCGGGTGCAGCGGTTAATGTCAAGTCATCTTGCAAGCCTCATTTTAGCATGGGCGAATACTTCGAAACCGCCGATCGAGCTGTCACTCTGTCGTGACATGAAGAATGTTAATTGATTTAAGATTTCAATTGATTATTTCAACATTTAAACTGGGAGAACTGAAGTAGTGAATAATCATGTACACTACCGTGGGTCACACTAGTTCTGATGAAACATAATAAAGGAACCAGGCACACAACCTTGAAGTTGACAAGTTCTGATAAAAATAATGAAGAACCAGGCACACAACCTTGAAGTGGAACAGTTCTGATAAAAATAACGAAGAACCGGGCACACAACCTTGGAGTAGACCAGTTCTGATAAAAATAATGAAGAACCAGGCACACAACCTTGGAGTAGACCAGTTCTCATAAAAATAATGAAGAGGCAGCCGGTTATAATAGAAAAAAACATCGAGTGATGAGGGAAAAAAGCTTGTAATACACCAACCCTCATAGAAAGTATGGCAAATGTTGAAGAATTGAAATTCATAAAAAAGAAATTTTTCATTAAGATAAAAAATTAATCAAATACATATATTTTACCTTTCTAAAAAACTGTAATTTTTGTGAGTTGGTGACAAATGGGATCAATCTTATATATTTGATATGCAAAAAATATAGGTAGAGCCCATTTCACTACAGCGTCGTGTCTATGTTTCTAAGTTCTGTTCTTTATTGTGGTATTTTTTTGTTTCTCGCGAAGTTGAGAACAGAAATGGAGCAGCCTGATGTTGTAATGTCTTGGACAATACAATTTCCCTTAATTGCTGTGGACGGCATGCGATGAACCTTCCGTAGGTTTTTCTGTGAGGTAGCCGACACCTACTATAAGTAGACCTCGCAACAAAATGATCCGACTGTTTACGGGGCGATAAATCTGGCAAACAGCAAATCAAGTGAATTATTATTTTGAATTGAGCATTGTAATCTTACAAGGATACCTTCCTGGGCCCGACGTCGTTAACGCCGTATTTTTTCATCTCCCCTACAGATATATACAAAACCAATCTACCGATGAAAGCCCAGATTTGGAACAAATATATTCAACAACATAATGTCGAATTGAGCAAAGTCCGCTTAATTCATTGCGATATAGAGGCAGTTAACAGACACATCTAAGTCCGAAAAATAATAAAAACTAAAAAGTGCTTTCCACAGTATCATTCATGTGTTAAAATGCTCATAGCATGACTTGTATTTCTCTCACCGACTTTTCAGTATGTTTTTATGTGGCAATATCTCCCAGACAGGCAGTATTAACTGCAAGGCGATCTCTTGGGTACTATCACAACGTTCGAGTAGCATCTCAACTACACTTTTATTTCCTCTTCGAGCAACGAGATCTGCTTTTTATACCCGCATCCTCATAAAGGATAGAAATACTCGTGCTCATTTCAATTGTTTGCATTCACGAAAGTTTTCTTCTTTTTCGATTTCTGTGGAGTACTTTCACAAAAATTGATTGCAAGTGAGTTTTGCTTTTATTCCCGCTGACTAAAATTAATGTTCAAATTCTCGATGACTAAGGTTTTAGTACCAAATTGCAAAAGTTCTGGATCGCTTTGAAGACAAAAGATTCTACTTTGCTGCCACCAAGATTCAAGTTTCCGGTGATTAAGGTTAATTTCACTATGACTAAAATTCTAATATCTTATAAAATAATGATTTTTTTTTCTAGTCTACCATTCTGTTTCTCGATTTTTAAAATTATTTCTATTCATGCGACTGCTATTCTTATTCCCTATGATTAAGATCCCAATTCCCGTGATTAAGATATACATCCCGGTAATTAAGACTCCTTTCTACATGATTAAGATATACTTCCCGGTGATTAAGATTCTTTTCCACATGATTAAGATATACATCGCAGTGATTAAGACTCTTTTCCCGTGATAAAGATATACTTCCCGGTGAAAAAGACTATTTCCACGTGATTAAGATATACATCCCGGTGATTAAGACTCTTTTCCCGTGATTAAGATAGACTCCCGGTGATTAAGACTCTTTTCCCTGTGGTTAAGATATACTCCCGGTGATTAAGACTCTTTTCCCCGTGATTAAGATATACTGACCGGTGATTAAGACTCTTTTCCCCGTGATTAAGATATACATCCCGGTGATTAAGACTCTTTTCCCGTGATTAAGATAGACTCCCGGTGATTAAGACTCTTTTCCCTGTGGTTAAGATATACATCCCGGTGATTAAGACTCTTTTCCCCGTGATTAAGATATACATCCCGGTGATTAAGACTCTTTTCCCCGTGATTAAGATATACTTCCCGGTGATTAAGGTGCTTTCTGTGTCCATGATTAATATTCTTCTTAAATGTGAAAGGTTATTTTTTCCTATGGATTAAAATTCAAGAGGATGAAGGTTCTTGTCCGCCGCGACGAAGATTCTTATAGTCAGTGATTTAGTGTCTTTTTTCCCTGTGATTAAAAGCATGATTCCAATGATTGTTGGTTTTATCTATGTGACTGAGATTTTGAATTGCAGTGATTCATGTGGGTTTTTTTTTGCGCCTGTTGGTAAGATTCTTATCTGTTATTAATGTTCTCATCTCTGTGACATTGCCAGACGCGAGACTTTTTCCAACTCTTTCGTACATGTATAACTTTTTTATCAATTTCGTACGGCTTTTAAATTGTTTGTTTTTTTTTATTTTCAACATAGATATGAAGTTCACACAATATCTTACCTTATACCGGTCTACAGTGATGTACTTGTGACGTATTTCTACGTATTTAACTTTTGTGACTTATGATGATAAATTCAATATTTATTTCCTTAGATGATTTCCTGGAATGTTACCGCTATCGACACTCTTACAATCGCGATAGGTGAACTTATTCTTCTCTGTTTTGATTTCCTGAAAATGGAAAACCGAAATAATGAGTGGGATGGCCATCAAAAGATGATACACCACAGGCTCGGCCCTATCTTTGATACCCCGACCGATTGAGACTAGTTGAGTTGCATGTTGTGACCCCTTTAGCGACACCCTGTCATTGACACATATGCTATCAGGAAACAGGTACATTGCATTTGCTTATAATTGCAAGACAAATTTGAAATATACAGGTATAGCAGATTGAAAAATACACCTGTATATATATATATTGATATATTACAAAAAAGCAACAGAGAAATAAATAATATGTAAAAAATGCAACAAATACTAAAATATATCTTATTTCAATCCAAAATTATATACTGCACAGCGAATCCCACCTTGGAACAGCTTCACAACATGTAATAAAACTAGTGAAATTTCACTTCTTTTAAAGCTTGTTTTTGGTGTGTAGAAAACAGATTCGAGGCTATGTAAATACATATATCACACCCAGTACAAAACTGTTACTTGTTATGTTGAAAAAAATAGAAATCCCAATATTGTCCATTGTAATTAACCGATTACAGTGAATATTTACGGTTTTAATGAAACCCTTTGTTATGTGGTAATATAATGAACAAAAATGTAACCCATGACCATACCGGGAAACTGTGTAGTGCTACCTTTCATAAATTTTGAGCAATACTAGTGCTCTTGGTATCACTTCCGGTGACGTAAGATGTTCCCGTCGAGATATATATAAACAAATAGTTAATATTAGGGGTCTATTATTCAGTCAGGTTTTGAAAAGCCTCTTTTTTGACGAATAGTATTTTCTCTCCTGTTAAACTCGAAACACTATTTCCGCATCATAGTAATGCTCGTTTTTGCACTTTTTTAATAATTCCGGAACAGCATAACAAGGCTGTATATGTATTAAGGTATAGAGTAACAAAGACTGTTGATACGAGAAAATGAGTTGTTGAAACCGAGTGATTGAAATCGTCATGTCTCCAAACCATTGCTCTCGCTTTCATGGATTAACGTATTTATTGTATGGAAACCACTACCTGTAACTAGGATCTATCTACACAGTTAGCGTAGCTTAAAATCCTACGAGACGTGCCTACGTGCCGTAAAGCACTAAATCCACGACAAAGCACTTCTTACTTCCTTGTACGTACAGTCTGTGTCTCGAATTACTCAAACAACATTTTGTAAAAGGTTTAAAGAAACAGTATTGCCTATCACGAGAATTTTGAAAATACTTGTCAATGATTACATGAATAGCATATCAGATGTTCATTTCCGGATCCGGTTTGTATATTACAGGTACTCCAGGTATGCTCGGATCGCCGGGTTCGAAAGGCGAGAGAGGTACTGACGGACGCCCGGGTACTAACGGGATTCCTGGGAGAAACGGCCTGTCGGGATTAAAAGGTATGAAAGTCCATGTGTAATCAGGGGCACAACTTTTGTCTATCTATTGACAAGAATAAGCTTGGTTTTTGCTGTGGAAATAGTTTATCATAAAAATAATACCAAGTAAATTTGAAATAGCGGAGTGCTGCTTGGTCATACCCCAAAACATTATCTACAGAGAAGTACGAGAGTAATAGACATCAGAGTATGATAAAATATTGGAAAACTACCCGTTATGAAAGAAGGACGAAATCAACACATTTTGTGTTATATAAAAATGGCATTAAATACCTACAATATCCCAATGGAAAGGATGAACAAACCCTTACTAAGGAAATGGTTGCAAAATACTACTAAAATGTGAGATATTTTTTCAGGAATATGTGAATTACACAAACGGTATGTGTGAACGACAAAAAATTTAAAGGTCTCTGTAGTGAATTCGCTACACGTAATCACATTTTAACAATTCCAATCAGCTACAATATTCCCAGCTGTACGATAGTATGGGGACAAAATTGCCCTTTCATCATGCGAAGGGAGACAATCGAAATATCTTGTTGTCCATAAACAACCACTTGCAAAAAAATGTATCCAAAAATAGAGTTTCTGTTCACACCTCGTAATGTTCCGACGTAAAACACAGCACATCATATCGCGTTGTCATAATGTAAGTCATACATCTCGACACATCATACAGCACGTCATGTCGCGACACATCATACAGCACGTCATATCGCATCTCGACACATCATACAGCACGTCATATCGCGACAAATCATACAACACCTCTTGTTGCGAAACATTATACAGCACGTCATGTCGCGACCCATCATACGACACCTTTTGTCGCGACACATCAAACAACACATCATGTCGCGACACATCATACAGCAGGTCATTTCGCGACACATCATAAAGCATGTCATGTCGCAACACATCATACAATACGTCATGTCGCGACACATCATGCAACGCCTCTTGTCGCGACACATCATACAACACGTTTTGTCGCGACACATCAAACAACACTTCATGGCGTGACAATCATACAACGCCTCTTGTCGCGACACATCATACAACACGTTTTGTTGCGACACATTAAACAACACTTCATGTCGCGACAATCAGATAACACCTCTTGTCGCGAAACATCATACAACACGCCACGTCTCGCCCCATCATACAAAACCTCACATCATATATTACGTCATATCGCGATAAATGATACATCACGTCATGTCGCGACACATTATACAGCACGTCATGTCGCGACACATCATTCAGTACGTCATGTCGCGACACATCATACAGCACGTCATATCGCGTTGTCATAATGCGACTCATATATCTCGACACATCATACAGCACGCCATGTCGCGACACATCATACATCACTTCATGTCGCGACGCATCATACAGCACGTCATATCGCGTTGTCATAATGCGAGTCATACATCTCGACACATAATACATCACGTCATGTTGCGACGCATCATACAGCACGTCATGTCGCGACACATCATACATCAGGTCATATCGCATCTCGACACATCATACAGCACGTCATGTCGCGACACATCATGCAACACCTCTTTTCGCGAAACATCATACAGCACGTCATGTCGCAACACATCATACAGCACGTCATGTCGCGACACATCCCACAGCACGTCATGTCGTAACCCATCTTACAACACATCAGGTCGCGACACATCATATATCTGGTCATGTCGCCCCACGTCATACAGCACGTCATGTCGCGACACATCATACAACGCCTCTTGTCGCGACACATCATACAACACGTTTTGTTGCGACACATCAAACAACACTTCATGTCGCGACACATCATACAGCACATCTTGTCGCGAAACATCATACAGCACGCCACGTCTCGCCACATCATACAAAACCTCACATCATATATCACGTCATATCGCGATAAATGATACAGCACGTCATGTCGCGACACA
The DNA here is from genome assembly GCF_031769215.1 of Ylistrum balloti. Taxonomy (NCBI): domain Eukaryota; kingdom Metazoa; phylum Mollusca; class Bivalvia; order Pectinida; family Pectinidae; genus Ylistrum; species Ylistrum balloti. The sequence goes on along the minus strand of NW_026782523.1, from coordinate 356,164 downwards.
TACAACATGTCATGTCGCAAAACATCATACAGCACGTCATGTCGCAACACATCATACAACACATCATGTCGCGACACATCATGCAGCACATCATGTCGCGACACATCATATATCACGTCATGTCGCGACACATCATGCAGCACGTCATGTCGCGACACATCATACAGCACATCATGTCGTAACACATCATACAGCACGTCATGTCGCGACACATCATACAGCACATCATGTCGCGACACATCATATATCACGTCATGTCGCGACACATCCTACAGCACGTCATTTCGCGACACATTATACAGCATGTCATGTCGCGACACATCATACAGCACTTCATGTCGCGACACATCATACAGCACGTCATATCGCGACACATCATTCAGCACGTCATGTCGCGACACATCATGCAGCACGTCATATCGCGACACATCATACAGCACATCATGTCGTAACACATCATACAGCACGTCATGTCGCGACACATCATACAGCACATCATTTCGCGACACATCATATATCACGTCATGTCGCGATAAATGATACAGCACGCCACGTCGCGCCACATCTTACAGCACATAAGCTATTTACTATGTCCACCATCTAGGTAATCTACACGAGGGGTTGTAAGCGATTTGAAAGGCCCACTTTCTAGACACTCCACGGGAGGTTGTAAGCGATTTGAAAGGCACTCTTTCTGAACAATCTGCACGAGAGATTGAAAGCCATTTAATATATCCACTTTCTCAACAATCTTCACGAGGTGTTGTAACTTATTTAATAGGTCCACCTCTTCTCTATCTACATGAGGTGTTGGAACTAAGGCAACACACCTTAATTCTAGTGTTCATCTTGGGAATAATAAAATTTGAATTAAATTATCAGGTAACATCAAAACGCTCTTTGTGAATTACTCAATTTCATCTTAGTATTTTGTTTTTATTTTTTACGTATATTATTTGAATACCGATGCTTGTTGGCACATACTAATTCTACATCATTTTCAGAGCAAACATGTGGGTGGGTGTCTAGCGGTATATAGCATTTTTCCAAACCAGAGTAGTCGTTGGTTTTGTAAATGTTTCGTCTTCAGTTGTACAAATATACATTGCTTGTCCCATAGCATGACATTCTATATTGCATCAATATTACATCAGCATACAGTAAGACATGTTCTCGTGAAAAGTGATTCTATTTCATGTGTGTTATATCACCAGGGATTTCGTTTGCGTATTTGTGTGAACAATGTCGATCTCATTGTCTTGTTAACACTACGGAAACACATTACATTTCATATCTGATTTATGATGTGAAAGTTTTGCGAGGTAAATGAAAGTTTTGTGACAGCGTTTCTTTGGCAACATACGAAATTAATTTAATATCCGTTTCATTATATATTGTTGCAAATATTGCAGAAATCTCATGGTGACGTCTTGCTATCTGAGATTATGTGACATAGTTTTATTATTATTTCATGACGTCACAGTAGGTCTTATAAGATAAATCCATACGCCAAATGTAAATACACTTACATGCAGCTACAGAGGGTAAAGTCCAAAGCTTACCCGTGAATCATTTTCAAATCATATATGTTCATTCATTCTGTATTTAAAAATGGCTTGAGTTAAAATTTGTAAATGCTGAAAGACAATTTTCTGGAATGGTTTAATATGACATGACATATACGGAATTAGCTGCACGTTTGTATATCAACATCTGGCGTGCTGACGGTTATCCCTGGTCTAGCAGACCTAGAGAGACTGCAAATAAAGAAAATAGAATTCTGTATAAATAGGCAAGGCGAGCTCCATTCACTACTGCCAACAGACTCAGAGGACAACGGAACGCCAATGTCCGCGTTAGGCAGCGTGACGTCAACAGACGTTTGACCAATAGACAGCCAATTATACGTTTATTAGAGGGTACGTTAAAACAAGACTGCATTAAGCACGTGATCAATGGACATGGAACATTTGGTCTTGGCGAATACGCTTTTTACTTAATCCGGCAGACGGTAGGATCCCTGTTTGGAGACCAAGAAAAATGACATTCAGCTAAATAACATTGTAGACACAACACCATTAGTTTAGTTTTGGGACGCTTTTCTCTGAACATTAAGCTTCGCTTGCATTTCCTTGATGAACTGAAGTACCATGACCGTACCCTTTGACCTTTACCACCCATCCATTGTAAGATCGGCCTATCGTATAGGATTACACTACCAAACCACACAAAGCCCGTCTAGGGCAAGACTTCAACAAGAAATGATAGCGAGACTCCCATGACCTGCATTGTTATCAGACATGATCCTTACTGAGAATGTGTTGTAATATCTTTCGATAAAAAGTCAATGTGCAATATACTAAAAAACCAAACAATGGGAGAATTACTGGCTACATTGATTCTGAAGTGGCTGAAAGTTTCTTCAAAACAGGCTTCGGCGTCTGGTCAATATAAGACGAAAAGGCCACAAGATTTGTACCAGAAGCGTGGTGACTATACCCGATATTGACAATTTCATACTCAAAAGAACTCGTTGATAAGTCAATCTTCTTGATCAAGTAGCATTTCTAGGTGATTTGATGACGTATATGTTATTACGTTATTAAGAGAGAGTTAGAGTCATTTTTTGTCTTGACATTGGGGATTCCTTTTGGAACACGTCTTTTAAAAATGATACAGTGATACAGCACTTCCGGTTCTGTAAATTTCGTTTCCTATCGATTGCGTATAGTTTTGTTAAATGACTAAAAACATTACGATATATCATGTCGAGTTGTCGTTGGTTACTTTTCCTGAAATACAGCGAACAAAACTATTCCCAATCTAATATAAAATGCTTAGGGTTTTATCCTGACTTATGGACATTATTCCAAAGGCAAACAATTTCGGGAAGCGAATTTGTTGTGCTATTTTACAAATTTTACATGAAACAGGCTTTGTCTAATAGAAAGCGCAATATGACGACCTCTACATCACACATATCCATTTCCTACAAGTCATACAAAAATCTTACAGGCATCCCGATGAAAGCGGTGCAAATTTTGATCGTCAGTATTTGCACATTTGACGTTAGATGCAGATCTTCAGTGTGATCACAATGGCTAGAAGTGATAGATGTGGGATGAGAATAAGAAGAGAATAAATCAAGTTTTATGTTACCCTGTAGTAAGATTAAGTTTATAGTTTAACGATTTTTGTGACGTCGTCATTGATCAATGCAAAAACTGTTGCCACGCATATGCCTGTATATCATCTTAACTGCTTGCTTCTTCTTTTTACCCTAGAGATATACCCACAGCTTAGAGGAAATGTCAGGAAACAGTCAAATAGAATTAAATTCAAATAATCACACGAGCGTTAGTTCCAAGTGTGAAATTACAACAACCGTTACTGCGTTCCACCTTTTTTGCTAATTGTCTATTTTATTAAGAATTCTCTAAACAATTCATGCTTAAGAAATTCACAAATAGATAGATTAATATATACAATGTGAAAATTCATTGAACACAAGCGCCTTAAGTCTCTAAGTTGGTTAATTAATGCGTGTGGTTTGAACGGAAGTTTTGATAAAAAATCCCGGAAGTTTGTATAAATAGTCGACCGAGTTTAAAATCCGGATTTGTTATCTTCAAATTTAGTTCATTTTCTTGGCTTTTGACGAGATCAATGAAGGTATAATATGTAAAGAATAACAGTTAAATTTTAAGAATCAAATTTAATTATGATGAACAAGAACAATAGCAACGCTGACATGATAAGCAAGAATAAGCCATACTTGAAGAAAACTGACGTCCCCTTCTGGGACCTCATTGTTTTACAATGGTAGACTGGGGACACAGACGGGTAATTATCTTCTTAGGTATATCTGTTATAGTTTTAAGCACGAAGAAGGATTTGTTATGTGATCAGGGTTTTGGCAACTTGCCTTCAATATCATGTATGTTGTTCAGTTTATTTGAACTATTGAGACCAGAGATCGGGGCACGAATCTTTTTTTGTTTGTGGTATTTTTTCTGTTTTTTTTTTTATTATTTTTTTTTTTCATTCTTCAAATACCAGAAAGAAAGGGGTTCTTTATATAGGTATTACTTATATATTATATATTCAGCAGTGTAAAGAAATCATGTTATATCGAGTTAAAAGAAATATCAGGTGTAACATATTGTCTTATTGTAAGTACACCTGACACAGACAATTTTATATTCGTTCTGTTGTATATAATGCTCCACGTTTTGTGTAGACTTAATTAGCACAGCCACCAGAAAGCACGATACATTTTACCTTGAACAAGTGTCAGTTTAGATAAATATTAATGAAGAAATTCAGAAGTAATGCATAATTGATTAGTTTAAATCCAATCAAATCAGCACCTAATTACACTAACAGTATGCTTTTTTTGTTTTGTAGCATGTTTGCACTCCATAACTAAGGACTTTCAGAATGTTGCATGTCAATTAATATCCAAAATTTAAACCAATTGACATCAGATGTAGCTAAAAGGAGTATATCGATTGATATAAACTGGCGTTTTGTAATTAAGTTCACATCATTTTCGTTTAGAGTCGTTACGTTTACAGTTTAGTAAATAAACCGTTAGCAGATTCATATGTTAAGCCATGCAATGTTAATGGTAACGTTGTCTGTACTAACACTGGATTTCACTTTGTAGAAAAATAATGCACTCATTGCCTACAATTTATCTGAAATACTTTACACAATAATATTGCTAGCTGTTTTTAAATCTGTTATCGCTATTCACTACCTTGTTAATGGGGGAATACTAGTACATGTGTCATATCAAGTTAATTAATACACATTGGCAAAATATTAAATCACACACTAGGACAAAAAATTTAAACAACTAAGACAAAAAATTTAAACAACACACAACGACAATAAATAATTAAACACACAACTACAATAAATAATCAAACAACACAACGACAATAAATAATTAAACACACACAACGACAATAAATAATTAAACACACAACGACAATAAATAATTAAACACACAACGACAATAAATGATTAAACACACAACGACAATTGATAATTAAACACACAACGACAATAAATAATTAAACACACACAACGACAATAAATAATTAAACACACAACGACAATAAATGATTAAACACACAACGACAATAAATAATTAAACACACAACGACAATAAATAATAAAACAACACACAACGACAATAAATAATTAAACAACACAACGACAATAAATAATTAAACACACACAACGACAATAAATAATTAAACACACAACAATAAATAATTAAACACACAACGACAATAAATAATTAAACACACAACGACAATAAATAATTAAACAACACAACGACAATAAATAATTAAACAACACACAACGACAATAAATTATTAAACACACAACGACAATATATAATTAAACACACAACACACAACGACACACATAATGATTAAACACACAACGACAATTAATAATTAAACAACACACAACGACAATAAATAATTAAACACACAACTTCAATAAATAATTAAACAACACACAACGACAATAAATAATTAAACACACAACGACAATAAATAATTAAACAACACAACGACAATAAATAATTAAACACACACAACGACAAGAAATAATCAAACACACAAAGACAATAAATGATTAAACACACAACGACAATCAATAATTAAACAGACAACGACAATCAATAATTAAACAACACACAAACACAATCAATAATTAAACACACAACGACAATAAATAATTAAACACACAATGACAATAAATAATTAAACAACACACAACGACAATAAATAATTAAACAACACACAATAAATAATTAAACACACAACAATACACAACAATAATTTAAACACACAACAATTAAACAATAAATAATTAAACAACACACAACGACAATAAATAATTAAACAACACACAACGACAATAAATAATTAAACAACACACAACGACAATAAATAATTAAACAACACACAACGACAATAAATAATTAAACACGCAACGACAATGAATAATTAAACACACAACGACAATAAATAATTAAACAACACACAACGACAATAAATGATTAAACACACAACGACAATAAATAATTAAACACGCAACGACAATGAATAATTAAACACACAACGACATTAAATAATTAAACACACAACGACAATAAATAATTAAACAACACAACGACAATAAATAATTAAACAACACAAAACGACAATAAATTATTAAACACACACAACGACAATTAAACAACACACAATAAATAATTAAACGACAAGAAATAATCAAACACACAACAATAAATAATTAAACACACAACGACAATAAATAATTAAACAACACAACGACAATAAATAATTAAACACACACAACGACAAGAAATAATCAAACACACAACAATAAATAATTAAACACACAACGACAATAAATAATTAAACAACACACAACGACAATCAATAATTAAACACACAACGACAATAAATAATTAAACAACACACAACGACAATAAATAATTAAACAACACACAACGACAATAAATAATTAAACACACAACGACAATAAATAATTAAACACACAACGACAATAAATAATTAAACACACAACGACAATAAATAATTAAACACACAACGACAATAAATAATTAAACACACAACGACAATAAATAATTAAACAACACACAACGACAATAAATAATTAAACAACACAACGACAATAAATAATTAAACAACACACAACGACAATAAATAATTAAACAACACACAACGACAATAAATAATTAAACAACACACAACGACAATAAATAATTACATGTAAATATACAGAACACTTAACAACATCAAATTATAAAATCATAAACAATATAACGTTCACCATCAAAGCAGTACAATTTATGTAAATCATTAATACTACGTATTGTGACGACGCAGTTCGATGACTAACGTTTCCATAGCTTTAACGGTGTCGTACTACAGACAGTGGTAGGTTTATTTAACAATGTATGTGTAGGAACTTTTTGTCCAGAAGTCGAAGTTGATTACCATAGCCTCTCTCACAGGTCTTGTTTCCTTCATAGTGTGTTCTTCATTATGACAAATCTGGCCCTTAGATAGGAAACGTATTTTTTGTTCACTGATCAGAAAGTATATAAACACATTTCCGCGACAGAGTCTGGCGGAAGGACATCTTTTCGTTTCTATGCGGGAGAGATCTTGTATAACGCAGTCTCGCTCGACGGACGGCAGCCATCACATTCGAATATCTTCGCGTGCGATTGTCTTAACGTGTGCCAAATTCTTGAAAAAGACATCTTATATTGATTGTAAATTCTCTGTTTATTTCAACTTCAAGTTTTTGTACATTTTCCAAATAAACTGATGTGATTTCATTTTATTATGATAGTAGTTCTAGTAATTTGAAGAAAATTGACGCTCCTGTTCTTATGCCTATCATTCATACGTTAGGAGACATCATTGTATGTGACAGTGTAGACCAACATCTATCAACTAATAATATGTCTCCAATCTAAGCATGTCAAGATTCAAGACAAGAGCACCGGCAATCTTGCTTTGATATTACAGTCTTTTTTCAGTTTTTATTTCAATCAGTACTACCCCTCTTTTTGAATGTGAATATTTTATAGTTTGAATTTAGGGTTTCTTTGTAGTTCTCTCCGTTTTCTTTAACAAAATGGTAGCCGTGCATTGTAGGTGTATTGAGGAGTAAGCCATTGTAAGACTGTCGGAAGCATGTTCATGTTGCGATACACGGATCCGTCATGACTGTTCGCAATGTCTTCATCCTCTCCGGTTTTGTAATATGGTTATTCAAAGCTAATTTTGCATGATTGATGACGTTCTGTATGTAAATCTATAATTTCGCTGTTTATGCAAGGTTTGATAGGTGTTGTGTTACAGACGAATACGGGATATTCTGTCTCCTCCTTGCTCCTTCAATCACGGACTTATTCCAAAGGAGACTTAACCCTTACTTAAAATTCTCTGAAGCACCACATATAAAATAATAAATATAGTCAGCAATTCAATAAAGTTTTGAAGTTGGTTTACTGCCATCTACAGAGGCCTCCGTCAACAGAATGGTCCCATAACCATTGGTTGCTTATGACAATAACTATACCGATTATCTCCCTTAACTACATATTGAATATATCACCAGCTTCAATGGTTATCTCCAATTTCTACACTGGGTAACTCCCTTACGTACACTGCCTATATATCTGTATCTCCATTAACAACACTAATTATCTCCCTTAATTACAGTGATATCTCCCTTAATTACACTGGTATATCCGTTATCTACACGATAATCTCCATTAATTACACTGTTTATCTCCCGTAATTACACTGATATCTCCATTAACTACACTGATTATCTCTTTTAATTACACTAGTTGTTTCCCTTAATTTCACTGGTTATCTCCGTTAATTATAGTCATATCTGAGATCTCCATTAACTACACTGTTTATCTCCCTGCATTACACTGATATCTCCATAAACTACACTGATTATCTCCCTTAATTACACTGGTATCTCCATTAATTACACTGGTATCTCCATTAACTACACTTATTATCTCCCTTAATTACACTGATATCTCTGTTAACTACACGATGTTCACCCTTAATTACACGGCTTTTCTCCCTTAATAACACTGATTATCTCGATAAGCTACACTGATTAACTGCCTTCTTTACACTGATATCCCCATTACATACACGGAGTATCATCCTTAATTACACTGGTTATCTCCCTTAATTACACTGTAATTTCCATTAATTACAATGATTATCTCTTTTAATATACTAGTTATCTCCCTTCATTACACTGGTTATCTCCCTTCATTACACTGATATCTCCACTACATACACGGAGTATCATCCTTAATTACACTGGTTATCTCCCTTAATTACACTGGTTATCTCCATTAACTACAATGATTATCTCTTTTAATTATACTAGTTATCTCCCTTCATTACACTGGTTATCTCCCTTCATTACACTGATATCTCTATTAACTGCACTGATTAACTCTTTTAATTACACTAGATGTCTCCCTTAATTACACTGGTTATCTCCCTTGATTACACTGGTTATCTCCCTTAATTACGGTAATATCTGATATTTACGTTAACTACACAGGTTATCTCCCTTCATTACACTGATATCTCCATTAACTACACTGGTTATCTCTCTTCATTACACTGATATCTCCATTAACTACACTGATACTTTAACTATTCTAGTTACATTTCTGTATTCCCATTAACTAACATCAAAAAACCTCCCTTAATTACACGTTTTATCTCCCTTACAAAGAATCATATAAAAAAAGGCACTGCATCAAAACGAGCACAGTTTGATCAAGGAGACGCACATTTTCAATGTTTATAAATATTTCATCCACCATCCGTTCATAACGATATTTCATTCGGAATATGATTTTAAATGGTAAACCCTACATATTAAACCTCTCAACTTGAAGGGGGGGAAATCCAAGAGGAGGGGTAAAAAAAGGTTGAGGCTGGTAGCTGTGCTATTAGAAAAAATGTGCAGCTTGTGCACGATGAACATATATAGCAACTGGTGTTATAAAAAGTGTTGTTTTAGAAATACTGTATGTAATCATTACGTACTGTAGGTAATATATATATTTGCCTGTAAATGTAAACATATCGTGACTTGTGTACAGACTCTGTTTCATGTGCAGAATCTGTACTCAAAAACAGAAGAACATGCTCCCTGATGTAATTTTGCAAACATTTCTTGCCTGCTGTGACTATTCTACTGCATTTCAGAATACTTATTTAATATTTGTGAATTAATTCGTTAGAACAAAATATTGAGTTTGTATTTAAATCCTTAACAATGTCACCAACAATTTTCTCAAACAGAACAAAACAAAACTTCTGAAGATTTAAGCAATTTGCCATACAGGTGTTTGCTTCACACAATTTGTACATATTCCATAGTGGAAGCAGGTTTCACACAAAAATCGTAGGGGTAGGGGTGGGGGGGGGGGGGGGGTGTTGGAGGTTCTGTGTAAGAGACGATGCGCTTCGCTTATGGAAAGTGACAAAGGTTCCCGAGGTTTAAACCGCATTTCAAGTAAACCGGGGACCAGACTATTAACACAGTTAACCTGCATGATAGTTTGTTTGTTTGTTTTTTCAAGGCTTTAAGTGTTATTTTGTTTCCACGTGAAAGCTTAAAAGATATTTTAATCCAATCAATGAGTCGACAGTTTTCATTGCGCGCTGCGTTAAGTGGATTGTGGGTAATTTAAGTTTTAGAGACACTTACGTTCAACATATGTGTAGTTTGTTGGTAGCATGTACTATAATATACCTGAAAGCGCTCGGCGATATCCTGTACGACAATAATTACGTAGAACACACAGATTGCCTTAGCGCATTACACTCGATCGTCATTGCCTCTCTTCGTTACATACGCTATTTAAAAGTAATCGACACCATCCTTATTAAGATACAAATTTCACGATTTTAACATAGTTTTGCACGTGATGTTATGTTTGTGCACGTTTGTGCACGTGATTAACTGAGAATATTTACGATTTTCGCGTATGAAAATATACTCATTTTCCTTCACATGGAAGAACCATAATATGAAGATAACAGAACAGGAAGTTGTTTAGATATGACAAATTACACCCAGCACGTTACTTTTACAACGTCATTATTCTAGGCATGGAAACGACGACTGCTCACCGTCAAAATGGCTGTTCCATTTGACAGATTCAAATGTCGATAATTAATCGTTTACTTTTAAATTATCTAGTAGTATTTAATAGAGAAAGTTCATTAAAGCATGCAATTGTCTTGGTATGTGATTTATATGCACAATATGGTTTATTCCTTGCAAATGTTTGTCATTTATAAGGATCATAAACACTATATCACGACAGTTCAGCGCTTCAATAGCTCACACCAGGACGAAGGAAGCATTTTGACAAGGGAGATAAATCCTTCAGTTTTCACTAAAATACAATAACTCACAAGAAGGAAACATTTGAGGTGGAAGATAAACTCCCTGTTTTCATTATAACATCATAACATGACAGTTCAATGCTTCGTTAACTCACACAAGGATGAAGGGAATATGTTCACGGCATATTCTGAGGAAAACAACTATTTGCACTGCAACAGTCATGATTATTTTTGGAATTCTCCAAATTACGTCGAAAGCATTGCCGATGTTTATTTTTTAAAAAAAGCCTTTTCTGCTGATCACGTGACATTTATAACACTCCTGACACAAAATCAAGGCAACTCTTTACTGGCTAAGTGTACGTCAACAGATTAAGTAATTTAAAAGTGTGTAGAATATACAGATAATACCTGGAACGCTGAGACAGTTGAAGTAGCATTGCACATAAGTATGGCGTATATATGATACAGACACTTATGGAATAGTCAGATCATTGTTACTTTGCTTATTTTAAAGGGGACATGGGACATCGAGGACCAATGGGACCCATGGGACCTAAAGGGGAAATAGGTATTCCAGGCCACAGAGGACCCCCTGGTAAAACTGGACCCGCGGGAACTCCAGGTAAGTACGTGCTGTTGTCCTAGGTTACCCCAAACTGTCGTGTTTCAGAACCAGTATTAAATGTCGGCGGTAGTCGGGATGATATCACCAAATGAACACGTGATTATTGATATTACTATTATCATTCTAAAAAGGATTTGTTTTTCTGTCTGATAGCTCAATGTTCGTCGTTTTGTTTAAATACTACGTCCATACATACGTCATAATTCAGAGAATAATGTCTGTGCTGTTACTCGTGTCGGGAGAATTCACATGTAGTCAGTATATCAAACTAGAAATGATCACATTATACATGGAAACGTTTTTATAAGACTTTAATTCTCCATAGAAATTATCCTAATCCATGTGAATTGTTTAATTTAATCACAAATATCGATGGCGATTGTTTACTTTGTGAATATTTATTATGATGAAAACCTATGATATACGTCCGTCAGATCACATTTCAGTTAAGTCCACATTATCCCAGAGATAAAGTTATACTAACGAAATTGAATATAACAGCACGGTGCGCTGCGCAATCCTCCCATATTTATCTGTATTAAATACCACTTCGTAAAAACATCACCTTAACGAAGAAATAAAAATGCCAGGGAACACATCGGGTTAAAGGTTAAGGTTCACTTCATACATTATAACAATAGATTATTGTCTATCTATCATTGACGATAAACTATAACGTCATTTCTTCCCCCTGCTGGTTCAACAACAGCCATACTTCATACTCCAAGGATCCGAGGAACGGGAGTAAAAAATAACACATCAATTTAGTAACATTCTTTACAAAAATATGAAAAATCAAACGATATATTTATACAAATATAATGCTATTTTGTGGCTTCGTTTATCTAACTGTATTTAATGTACTGACAAATGTCAAGTGAGCAAGCTGGATGGTACATACTGCATATAGAATTGGTTTAATCAGAATATAGGGTCTGTGTGACATCTCCATGTATAGTTTTAATCAGAATACAGGGTCTGTGTGACATCTCCATGTATAGTTTTAATCAGAATATAGGGTCTGTGTGACATCTCCATGTATAGTTTTAATCAGAATATAGGGTCTGTGTGACATCTCCATGTATAGTTTTAATCAGAATACAGGGTCTGTGTGACATCTCCATGTATAGTTTTAATCAGAATATAGGGTCTGTGTGACATCCCCATGTATGGATCTGTGTGACATCTCCATGTATAGTTTTAATCAGAATATAGGGTCTGTGTGACATCCCCATGTATAGTTTTAATCAGAATATAGGGTCTGTGTGACATCCCCATGTATAGTTTTAATCAGAATATAGGGTCTGTGTGACATCTCCATGTATAGTTTTAATCAGAATATAGGATCTGTGTGACATCCCCATGTATAGTTTTAATCAGAATATATGGTCTGTGCGACATCTCCATGTATAGTTTTAATCAGAATATAGGGTCTGTGTGACATCCCCATGTATAGTTTTAATCAGAATATAGGATCTGTGTGACATCCCCATGTATAGTTTTAATCAGAATACAGGGTCTGTGTGACATCCCCATGTATAGTTTTAATCAGAATATAGGGTCTGTGTGACATCCCCATGTATAGTTTTAAGATGTGATTTTTATTTGTAGCTACGAGATCCTCTGATGTTACTTGTCAGTGACAAAACCATATGGTTTTATTTCATTTATAACAATGTAATATTTTGACTGTATATTGTGCCAGATTTATGCTCCTCACTGAAACCAGTCCGTCTGAACCACAGCCAATGGAATGGTTGAAATATTAAAAATTAGATGTTTCAATAAGATAGGAAGATGACCCTTGTCATAAAATGCATAAAGGTTCAAATGTTAGGCAAATAAAGCAATTAATTATCATATACAGAGCTCCACACATTGGTGGAATTAAATTACTTGATGCTTTGCGGAAAGGCCATAAGTGAAGTGTAATCTATGGTTTGATCGACATGAAACTGTATATGTACATTCATCTGCATTTCTACAGGGCCAAGAGGGGACAAGGGAGAGGACGGAGCGGAGGGACCAATGGGTCTCTTAGGTTTCCCTGGATACAAGGGCAATAGAGGTGAAATCTGTCGTGGTTTAGTGTTGTACTTTCCTTAGTTGCCTTGGTTTTATCTGAATTTGCTGATGTAACTTGTTTGTTACGTTATCTGATGTAACTTGTTGGTTAAATGATCTGATGTAACTTGGTGGTTAAGTTATCTGATGTAACTTGTTGGTTAAGTTATCTGATGTAACTTGTTGGTTAAGTTATCTGATGTAACTTGTTGGTTAAGTTATCTGATGTAACTTGGTGGTTAAGTTATCTGATGTAACTTGTTGGTTAAGTTATCTGATGTAACTTGTTGGTTAAGTTATTTGATGTAACTTGGTGGTTTAGTTATCTGATGTAACTTGTTGGTTAAGGTATCTGATGTAACTTGGTGGTTAAGTTATCTGATGTAACATGTTTGTTAAGTTATCTGATGTAACGTGTTGGTTAAGTTATTTGATGTAACTTGGTGGTTTAGTTATCTGATGTAACTTGGTGGTTAAGTTATCTGATGTAACTTGGTGGTTAAGTTATCTGATGTAACTTGTTGGTTAAGTTATCTGATGTAACTTGTTGGTTAAGTTATCTGATGTAACTTGTTGGTTAAGTTATCTGATGTAACTTGTTGGTTAAGTTATCTGATGTAACTTGTTGGTTAAGTTATCTGATGTAACTTGGTGGTTAAGTTATCTGATGTAACTTGTTGGTTAAGTTATCTGATGTAACTTGTTGGTTAAGTTATCTGATGTAACTTGTTGGTTAAGTTATCTGATGTAACTTGTTGGTTAAGTTATTTGATGTAACTTGTTGGTTAAGTTATCTGATGTAACTTGTTGGTTAAGTTATCTGATGTAACTTGTTAAGTCTGATGTAACATGTTGGTTAAGTTATCTGATGTAACATGTTGGTTAAGTTATCTGATGTAACTTGGTGGTTAAGTTATCTGATGTAACTTGTTGGTTAAGTTATCTGATGTAACTTGTTGGTTAAGTTATCTGATGTAACTTGTTGGTTAAGTTATCTGATGTAACTTGTTGGTTAAGTTATCTGATGTAACTTGGTGGTTAAGTTATCTGATATAACATGTTAGTTAAGTTATCTGATGTAACTTGGTGGTTTAGTTATCTGATGTAACTTGTTGGTTAAGTTATCTGATGTAACTTGTTGGTTAAGTTATCTGATGTAACTTGGTGGTTAAGTTATCTGATGTAACTTGGTGGTTAAGTTATCTGATGTAACATGTTGGTTACGTTATCTGATGTAACTTGTTGGTTAAGTTAACTGATGTAACATGTTGGTTAAGTTATTTGATGTAACTTGTTGGTTACGTTATCTGATGTAACATGTTGGTTAAGTTATCTGATGTAACTTGGTGGTTAAGTTATCTGATGTAACATGTTGGTTACGTTATCTGATGTAACATGTTGGTTAAGTTATCTGATGTAACATGTTGGTTAAGTTATCTGATGTAACTTGGTGGTTAAGTTATCTGATGTAACTTGTTGGTTACGTTATCTGATGTAACTTGTTGGTTAAGTTATCTGATGTAACATGTTGGTGGTTAAGTTATTATCTGATGTAACTTGGTGGTTAAGTTATCTGATGTAACATGTTGGTTACGTTATCTGATGTAACATGTTGGTTACGTTATCTGATGTAACATGTTGGTTAAGTTATCTGATGTAACTTGGTGGTTAAGTTATCTGATGTAACTTGTTGGTTACGTTATCTGATGTAACTTGTTGGTTAAGTTATCTGATGTAACATGTTGGTTAAGTTATTTGATGTAACTTGTTGGTTACGTTATCTGATGTAACATGTTGGTTAAGTTATCTGATGTAACTTGGTGGTTAAGTTATCTGATGTAACATGTTGGTTACGTTATCTGATGTAACATGTTGGTTAAGTTATCTGATGTAACTTGGTGGTTAAGTTATCTGATGTAACTTGTTGGTTAAGTTATCTGATGTAACATGTTGGTTAAGTTATTTGATGTAACTTGTTGGTTACGTTATCTGATGTAACATGTTGGTTAAGTTATCTGATGTAACTTGTTGGTTAAGTTATCTGATGTAACTTGTTGGTTAAGTTATCTGATGTAACTTGTTGGTTAAGTTATCTGATGTAACTTGTTGGTTGATTATATGATTATGTTTAAGTTGAGTTAGCTAGTGTTCCTTTTTGGTATAGTTAGCAGATTTAAGTTTGTAATTTGGTTATCTGAAGTGTGGTGTTATCTGAGGGAAGTGTGGTGTTATATGAGGGGAAAGTGTGGTGTTATCTGAGGGAAGTGTGGTGTTATATGAGGGGAAAGTGTGGTGTTATCTGAGGGAAGTGTGGTGTTATATGAGGGGAAAGTGTGGTGTTATCTGAGGGAAGTGTGGTGTTATCTGAGGAAGTGTGGTGTTATTTGAGAGAAGTGTGGTGTTATATGAGGGAAGTGTGGTGTTATCTGAGGGAAGTGTGGTGTTATCTGGTGTGGTGTTATTATGTGGTGTTATCTGAGGGAAGTGTGGTGTTATAGTGTGGTGTTATCTGAGGGAAGTGTGGTGTTATCCTGTGGTGTTATCTGAGGAAGTGTGGTGTTATCTGAGGGAAGTGTGGTGTTATCTGAGGGAAGTGTGGTGTTAACTGAGGAAGTGTGGTGTTATCTGAGGGAAGTGTGGTGTTATCTGGGGGAAGTGTGGTGTTATCTGAGGGAAGTGTGGTGTTATATGAGGGGAAAGTGTGGTGTTATCTGAGGGAAGTGTGGTGTTATCTGAGGAAGTGTGGTGTTATTTGAGAGAAGTGTGGTGTTATATGAGGGAAGTGTGGTGTTATCTGAGGGAAGTGTGGTGTTATCTGAGGGAAATGTGGTGTTATCTGAGGAAGTGTGGTGTTATCTGAGGGAAGTGTGGTGTTATATGAGGGGAAAGTGTGGTGTTATCTGAGGGAAGTGTGGTGTTATCTGAGGGAAGTGTGGTGTTATCTGAGGAAGTGTGGTGTTATTTGAGAGAAGTGTGGTGTTATATGAGGGAAGTGTGGTGTTATCTGAGGGAAGTGTGGTGTTATCTGAGGGAAATGTGGTGTTATCTGAGGAAGTGTGGTGTTATCTGAGGGAAGTGTGGTGTTATCTGAGGGAAGTGTGGTGTTATATGAGGGAAGTGTGGTGTTATCTGAGGGAAGTGTGGTGTTATCTGAGAGAAATGTGGTGTTATCTGAGGAAGTGTGGAAGTGTGGTGTTATCTGTGGGAAGTGTGGTGTTATATGAGGGAAGTGTGGTGTTATCTGAGGAAGTGTGGTGTTATCTGATGGAAGTGTGGTGTTATCTGTGGGAAGTGTGGTGTTATCTGTGGGAAGTGTGGTGTTATCTGAGGGAAGTGTGGTGTTATCTGTGGGAAGTGTGGTGTTATCTGAGGGAAGTGTGGTGTTATCTGAGGGAAGTGTGGTGTTATCTTATATGAATGTTTATTTGAGTTATCTGATATGAATGTTTAGTCAGCCGATAAAACATTTAAGTTGAGTTAGTCGATGTAACATTTTAGTTGAGTTAGTCGATGTAACATTTAAGTTGAGTTAGTCGATGTAACATTTTAGTTGAGTTAGTCGATGTAACATTTAAGTTGAGTTAGTCGATGTAACATTTAAGTTGAGTTAGTCGATGTACATTTTAGTTGAGTTAGTCGATGTAACATTTAAGTTGAGTTAGCCGATGTAACATTTAAGTTGAGTTAGTCGATGTAACATTTTAGTTGAGTTAGTCGATGTAACATTTAAGTTGAGTTAGTCGATGTAACATTTTAGTTGAGTTAGTCGATGTAACATTTTAGTTGAGTTAGTCGATGTACATTTTAGTTGAGTTAGTCGATGTAACATTTAAGTTGAGTTAGTCGATGTAACATTTTAGTTGAGTTCGTCGATGTACATTTTAGTTGAGTTAGTCGATGTAACATTTAAGTTGAGTTAGTCGATGTAACATTTAAGTTGAGTTAGTCGATGTACATTTAAGTTGAGTTAGCCGATGTAACATTTAAGTTGAGTTATTCGATGTAACATTTAAGTCGAGTTAGTCGCTGTAACATTTAAGTTGAGTTAGTCGATGTAACATTTTAGTTGAGTTAGTCGATTAACATTTTAGTTGAGTTTGTCGATGTAACATTTTAGTTGGGTTAGTCGATGAAACATTTTAGTTGAGTTAGTCGATGTAACATTTAAGTTGAGTTAGTCGATGTAACATTTTAGTTGAGTTAGTTGAGTTAGTCGATGTAAAATTTTAGTTGAGTTAGTCGATGTAACATTTAAGTTGAGTTAGTCGATGTAACATTTTAGTTGAGTTAGTTGAGTTAGTCGATGTAACATTTTAGTTGAAGTCGCGTTTATGCACGAGTTGTACTTTATATTTTATTTTCCTTTTGTTGTTGTCTATGTTGTACATATCAATGATATAGACATCGACGTTGCCTGTACAACATTGATAACAGCTGTTTACTTTGATGATTGATTTTTTATCCTTGTAGATAAGGTTCATCGTATGATGACTACAAACAGTAAACCACGAAAAGATATTGCTATTTATACGAATTTTTCTGTTCTTGTTTTTTTGTGATGTCCAACCGTTGAAGTCGTGTGATGAAATTCTTGTGATTAGAATCATTTAAAGATATTGATTATAATATTTTGAAACGGCCCTTAGTTTCTTGATTGTTAAAATCTCGTGAATAAACAGCAGAATACCTATTAATTCAATAGTGATATTTTGCTTTTAAAATCATAAACCTCTTTTATTTCGGTCCATTGTTTTGAATTATGATTGTAGTGATGTGTCCGATCGTCCGTTTTTATTGTTGTTGTCGTTATTATCATTGTTGTTATTGTTGATGTTCTTCTTTTTCCTTCCTTCCTTCCTTCCTTCCTTCCTTCTTTCTTTCTTTCTTTCTTTCTTTCTTTCTTTTTTCTTTTTTTCTTCTCCTAGGGCAATTAATAATCAAAGATTTCAACAGTTAATATCCTAAACCTGATATCGCTGCAATTTTCTCTCGCCCACTGACTGTCACACATTACAGGTTCTCATTTCAACGTCACATACAATGCATGCTCTTAGAGAAAATCATAAAATATTCTCAACGTGACAGATTAATGAAAAATCAACAAGTAATTCGGAACACCACTATCAATTTCTTCGAAATTGCTTCAACAATCTCGAGGCGACTTATTCATTTCTCGACAATTATGATAATTTTGTTATCAAGGCAAGATCTTCAATCAAAATTAACAGAAGCTAATTGGATTTTAAGCCTTTTTACATCCTTTACTTAAAAACTGCAGATACCTTTTTAAATGATTGAAATGATTTTCTTTTTTAAGAAAGCTAACCCTTGAAATTATATTTCAACTTACAGGGGACGCTGGAGTTAAGGGTGAAAAAGGAGAGTTAGGACCCAAAGGACATTTAGGTCCAATGGGGCCTCCAGGACACAAAGGTTTGTTACCGAATATTTACTGAGATTTTTCCTCAAAACATGTAACTGTCAAGGAATTTAAATGTATTTCAATAAATATTGATGTAAATTTCATATATGTCTCAGAAACACCAAACAAAAATCAAAGTGTAAACAGAATCACAATCCAAATTTAAATTCAATAAAACTAGGAAAAATATGAAAAAAATAGATATTCATACAGACACTCCTGAAAAAGTACAAAAATAATAAACTCACAGGTTTCGGATGAGTAAGCGTCTTCTGCATCATCAACGGCATCTGCCATGTACATCTTGGTCGATCCAAATATGTCACATCCCCAAATGAGAACAAGGCATATAACAATGGAACCAACACAAAGAAATGAAATATTCTCAATGAAATCATTGTGACAACTGTAAAACTGACCTATAACTATCACCAACCTGCATCTTTGCGGTGTTAAAAAGTACTAGGACAAGTGTTCAATTTTTGTATTTTCGTCTTCTAAATAGATCTTTCTATATTTGGTTTTATTTTTCACGAAATGCTCGTCCGTATAGTTCACAACCATATATTTCAAACAAGATGTATATCATTACCTAGTAAAATACAAAGCTACAGTTGTACAGGGCGGCGACATACAGCGTTCATAACTATATCAAAAATGACTACCCAATATCTGTTTTGTTGTGTAAAAATCTTGACACTTTGTAAGAATAATGAAAGGCTTTCAAGCACATAGATAATCTGTTGTATGGAAATGAAATGGTGGTGTGACGATTCATTCATATGGTCCTTTCATCTGAAATAGATTACATTACTGGTGTGACGGTTCATACATATGGTCATTTCGGGCAATTGCAATTATTGTTCTATGAAAACGAGAAGGACCGGAAGGTGTATTGCCGAAAAATATTTTCATTGTCCAATTATATGCCGTGTTACATCTGGAGTCAGATTCAGGTAGACTATATGTTATGACAGAACATATGTAGAATAATTGGGTTTTACTATAGTGTGTTCATTGGTGGTATTAAGCTATTGACGATTCATTTCTTTGTATCTCATTTCTCAGGATTACCAGGAAGCAAAGGAGATGAAGGCAGAAGAGGCAGAAAAGGAGCACGGGGAATGACTGGCAAGATTGGGCTACAGGGGCGGCACGGTAGTCCCGGGTTACCGGGAAAGAATGGACAGAAAGGAGAAAGGGGCGATAGAGGTTTTCAGGGCAACGGTAGCAACTGCTCATGTATGTAAACATAAAGTTTAATTATTCATCTGTCATAATCATTTAATTTCATGTACATGTAAATATATTATCGTTTAAGTCTGTGTTTCTCGTATGATGTGTTTCACAATTATCTATTTGGAGTACAGTTTTCAATTTTATTAACCTCCTGAGTTGATGAGTATATAAGACTAAATGGAAATTACCTACAATGAAAAAAATACTATATAGAATGTACGTCATCAAAGCACCGAAATCAATTATTTATACGAAAATGTTCTTCCTTATTAATGCTTTTTAAAACTGGGTCACCAAATAACGTTCCTTGATATCTAATTATGTTTGTGAAGTAGAACAAACAGACTGATACAACAATATTTATTATTAGTTTAAGGAATTATTGAAATAATAGGAACGTTGTAATAAATATACAATTTCAATATATACTAACATAAATTTTAAAACAAGTCAAAATGTATCATAACGTTGAACTTCACTGGCGAGGATACCATCTGAACGGTAAAAAGGTTGTACTAAAGACACACAAGTGAATTGCAACATTTCATAATTTAGAGTTAGATACAGTTGAGTCAAACAATGAATTAAACTGCATCATACAGATGTTTCGTCCTTCTATGACTCGTCAGTGAAACTTAGGGTAGAAGATTTAAAGCAACTAAGAAAAATAAAAGTTATCAAGAGAAAAGTCAAAATTTTAGTTGGAAGGCGCAGCATCCCTTTAATTAGATAATTTCGTAATTTTCATACATCAGAAAGTTTTAAAGCCTTATAAGAGAAAACGTATCAGCAGCGGAGGGTACTCAAACAAAACAAAAGCATAACACATTCTATAGAAAAAAAAATATATACAGATGGACAAAATTGAATAAATGACAGGAAAGAAAATCATTCTCTGTAAAATATCTTTCCCGAGTTTGTTTGACATAGTTGAATACCCATACATATTGCAGGTCCGAAAGGTGACAAAGGTGACAAAGGTGTGCGGGGCCTAATTGGTTTTACTGGTTACAAGGGTGACAAAGGTAATATATAATTATTGTGTCATTCTATCATTTCTACTTTGACAGATGATAGATGACAATATCACAAACCAAACTCTCGCAAAATGTGTTTACAACTATGTAGATACATATATAATGTAGTTACATTAAGTTTCCTTTCTTTAAACTTTACGTATAACAAATACTGTTATAGAACACATAACGTGTGTAGTTTGGTTACGTGCATCTCGACTGGTAAGCTGGTTCTTTTCAATAGCCTAGATTAAATATTTCATCATAAAATTTTCAATCAAAAATCTTATTTTGGGATTCATTTATATTACATAATAATATGATAAACTGATTGAGATTCCCAAAGATCGATGCAGATCAATTAAGTTACATTAGGCTATGTAGGAATGGTGATATGCGTTTTCTTTGTTTCTTGATATCGATTTTCATTGTATTTTTCATTGTGTTATGTAAAGGATTTTGCTTTATATTCTATAATTCAACATTAGGTTTTTGTTTACAAATCTTCTAATTTTCTCATTCCTGCTTCTGAAATCGACCCGCGATTTAATTTGTCAGAAGTTAATACTACAGAAACTCTATTAAACTTTATTGATTTATGTCGAATATGAAACTTTAAAACAATATATCAACATTCAATCCCTACTCCTTGATAATCTGATCATTATTTGGAAGTCCCTTAGAAATTAAATTCTTAAAAGTCTCACTGTCTGTTACATGTAAAATGATATAATGAGTTATTTTTACTATTTACTTCAGGCGACCACGGGAACAAGGGAAATAAAGGTAGGCTATATCAGCAATGTTTTTTCATCCAGAATTTTCATGGTATGTTACGTGAGTTTTCTAGGGGAGTGATCGCATTTACAAATATTCTACTACTTCTTTGTGTGATTTGAATATTTAAAGCTGGGCATGTTTGATGCTCGTTAGTTTGCCTATTGGTTGCGTTGTTGTATAACATGTTCTCATTTGAGAATGTGACATTACTTACTTGGATTGACCAAGATTTACGTTTACATAAATGTAGACATAGCTTATGTCGTCGATGTAACGGAAGACACTTCTCTTCCGGAACACGTGGTCATATTCTTCTTGTACTTGTTCATTAGCCTCCGTGTCAGTCTTTCCTTTGTTAGTATCTATTATTCATTGAATTTGAGTTAGGATTATGATTATGCTGACATGAAATGAACATACGGCGCCGCATTATCTGGAAGTTGTATGCGGAACACATTCTTAGTCTAAATATACCAGCGCTAAATTGAACAAAATTGTATATGTCCTGAAAGCGTATTCAACACTGAGTGAGTAGACTACTGTCTCATAGTTTTAACACGTCTGACAGAGTTCGTGACTAACTTGTTTAAAAAGCGTAATTTGTTAAATGTTCGGATATCATGTCTTCATGAAAACCCCAAAATCAAAGTTAACAGTTTCAGATCTCGATAGACCGATTATAGTAAATGAGTACATTAAAAATGTCCTGGGAAGATTCTATAACAAGGATGTTAGAAAGACTATCTTTCATTAGTTATTGGTGTTATATCCTTTCTGTAGACTTCTTTGTCTGAAGGTATCAAGCTGATCACAATCCGTGAGACATTCAAACTGCTTTATCGGTTAATAAATCATATTCAGGTTTATACATTTAACAACTCATGGTGCACATAACCTACGTCCATTTTTCACTTTTAAGATATTTCAGTGTGGTAATTAATTAAATATTACTAAAACTGATGTCAAAGAAAAAGGAAAATATATATTGGTTGAATGATGCATTTTCATCTAGTTAGTCTTTATTTGTTTTCAATTTATTTAAAGGTAAATATTACAAAATGCAATTAATGCATTCTCTCACTCATTTAACAAAATAGCAGAGGATTTTTTTGTGAATTAATTATTAATGCATGTATCCATATATAACAATTGTTTTCGTCTTAATGGTATGGGGTATATTTACAGTACCATAACATTTATGCATTGTAGATATTCATCAAGAAAATAACTTTATATATGTCAATAATTAGAAAAACATTCATGAACTTTTGTCATCTTGTAGGTTATGGGGAGAGGGGGTTTCCCGGTTTTCAAGGTATTCCGGGTCCAAAGGGAGAAAGAGGCGAGAAGGGTGAGAAAGGAGACGGTGAGTTTCAAACAAATCGTAAGCAGTAGAAATTCGGAAAGTTTTTCGGATTGTTTAAACCAGTGAAGGGTGTTAACTTAGAAAATTATTGTTGTAGTCTTCTCCATAACAGACGTATTATAATTTATAATGATTGGCATGGCGTGTGACAATTTCGATACAGATGTATCGCCAACGTTTTTATAGATTGATTTCATAAAGGTATTAATTATTTTTCATTGTGTTTGTAATAAATTTGTATAACGGTTTTATCAACATATGATATTTATAAAGAGCAGCACCAGTTTTTCACATTTCAAACTTTTTGCAGTATTCTCTTCCGTAGCCATGGACAACTGGCGGATGGCTACTGCAGTGCCCTCTGTGACTTATAGAGGAGGTGAGCAACTTATTTAAGCAAACAATTGTACAAGATGTATGTACAATGTATGTCTATACTTTCCGATTTGTATATGTATACAATTAGTTAAGTGTTTAACGTTGTTCATCAATACATGTCTATATTTCAGTAGTTAAAGTTAAAGGAGTAGTTTGATGGAATTGAACGCTGAAACGTCTTTCCCAAACGCTGCATGAGTATAGTGTAAGCAGCTTTAGAGTCAGGTGTCTTTCCCAAACGCTGCTGGAGTATAGTGTAAGCAGGTTTAGAATCTGGCGTCTTTCTCAAACGCTGCTGGAGTATAGTGTAAGCAGGTTTAGAATCTGGCGTCTTTCCCAAACGCTGCTGGAGTATAGTGTAACCGGCTTTAGTGTCAGATTACTTTCTCAAACGCTGCTGGAGTATAGTGTAACCGGCTTTAGTGTCAGGTTACTTTCTCAAACGCTGCTGGAGTATAGTGTAACCGGCTTTAGTGTCAGATTACTTTCTCAAACGCTGCTGGAGTATAGTGTAACCGGCTTTAGTGTCAGGTTACTTTCTCAAACGCTGCTGGAGAATAGTGTAAGCAGCTTAAGTTTCAGGTGTCTTTCCCAAACGCTGCTGGAGTATAGCGTAAGCGGCTTTAGTGTCGGGTGTTTTCGCAAACGCTCCTGGAATAAAGTGTAAGGCAGCTTAAGAGTCAAGTGTCTTTGATGGTGAAAGAGTATTGCACGAAATGTGTTGTTCATCTTTTAGTAGTAAATTGAAAACAACGAAAGTTCGTAATTTCTTATGTAAAGTTTCATGTACATGTTATCAAATCCGTCATTTTATCACTTCTTTTTCACTATAGCAACATTATTCCATGTTCGCTCTACATTTGCATTATTCTCCGTGCCACGTCTTAATTTCATAATAGTGGTACGGTTTAAAATATACACACGTACTTGTGTACTGTTGAAATGATATAATAATGAAATATTGCGCATAAAAGACACACAAGTGAATACTGTCTTAATTACAATTTTACATTAATGAATTAAATTCCATCATACGGTTGTTTTGTCCTTATTGGACTCGCCAGTGATGCTACATCATACAGTTGTTTCGTCATTTTTGGACTCGCCAGTGATGCTACATCATACAGTTGTTTCGTCATTTTTAGACTCGCCAGTGATGCTACATCATACAGTTGTTTCGTCCATTTTGGACTCGCCAGTGATGCTACATCATACAGTTGTTTCGTCCATTTTGGACTCGCCAGTGATGCTGAGGGAAACTCCTGTTTCTGTGTCTTTTTTAAAGTCTTTGATGATATTTTGGCGGTTAAAGTTTAGTGGTAAAAGGTTCATTTTGTAACCTTCGAAGTTAATCAGAACGCAATCCTGATAGAAGAGTAGAATAACTACATCTTAGAGGTTTCGGGGATGAATTCACATGATCTCTGCACACTTCGGTCTGATTTATAAAAGATTGATCATCCCTTTCACCCCTGGAAACCTTGCTTTAACCATTGACTGTAGTTTTAGGGAATAGTAGAGATATGTTTTACAGGAAGTACTTTGCTCATAATCTATTTTTATTGTTGTTAAATATATGAATTTAAGAAAGTTAAAACTCATTGCTGTTGTTTTCTTTCCAGAGAGAACCCCATCTTCAACTAAAGGTAATGTTGCATTTAGTCTATCGTTAGTTCTAGTCATCGCAGTATCAGTTAACGCCTATCACATGTTCGAGGGTCGTTTTTTATAGCAATTCATGGGACATACAAGAAATTATAGTAAATTGTATTCCGATTTATTTCTATGTCATATATTTGTATCGGAAAGACAAAATGTTATGTCTAGTTTATAAAAATAACGCTCCTGTTGAAATTTCTTACTTTAGGCTCCCTTCAAGATACAGTATCACATATTGATACTGTAAACAATAAGATGTGTTATAGATGTCAAGTCTTCAAGATCAGTTGTCTCTCACATAATAGGCAATAAAATATACATTGTAATCTAAAGAATTGGTATACTTCTTGTGACATAACACCAGTTCTGCATTGCAATGGCTATGCTTTTTATGAAGTCTTTATTAATCTGTTCAATATATCAAACGGGTATATTGTCTCGGCGTTCTCTAAGAATAGTGTTACATTCATCCACACACCTAAATTCTTTTAGACGGATTTGGCGAGTGGATGAACGATCACAAAAGGTGTATATATTCTGTATTCTAATATATCGAATAGATGGACACCAATGATATCGTAATCATCAACGTGAAAAACGTGAATGGAGTGAAGGTAGCATGCAATGATTAGTAAATTTCATTCCTGTCTATTGTATCCTTGTTGTACCTTTCGAGATATGATTTGATAGGTTTGACCTAACAGGATTGTCTTAGCAGTACATGTTTGAACTGTATGGTAAGTGATACGAATCAGTGCCTGAAAAGTGCAAGTATTTCAGCTAATCATTCTTTCGTTTTTTAAACACGATTCTGTTGTATTCAAACTCGCCAGATCTACTGCGATAATGAATTACTGCCATTCTTTCTGAGTAGACAGCCTAAAACACCACTTCTCGTAATCACTTTATACTGCCTAATTAACGTCTTCTTAAATATAACAGAAAGCGAATTAAAGAAAGAAGCAATCTATTTCTGAAACTGAATAGAGTGCATGTGTCGCATCATTTGTAACCTGCTTCTTAAGCGAGTACCATTGAACTTCCTACAGATCCACGTTGTTCATGTTTTATCACTGCATCATCTGTCGTCATATCACACGGCTGCTCGCGTTCAGTCTTCCTGTATATTTTTACGGCATAAGGTCACTGTGACTTTCAGCAATGCAGAGTAACCATGTTTTTTATGTTGAAAACCATGCAAGCTTCACCACATGCTTACACGAACTTCCGTTTTGTATACTTAGAAATTAATAACTATTTTTGACAGAGAAAATAAAAATAGATTTATTTATGGTATCACATACGGAACATATTCAATTACATCATTTGAAAAAGTTCTTTCGAAAATGAGATTGGACAACTGGATACCGTAAGGGAGAAATTAATATTCACAATTCCATTAGTCATATGTATGATACCATTAAATGGTTCCTATATAATTTCATAAAATTGATTAGTTTTTGTAACGCGTGCGTGATTGTGATCAGTTTGAACCTTCAGAATTATTTGTCATTGTCAATGAGAGTTGCAGGCAAAGACAAATTTTATCCCAAAACATAGTATTAGCTAATGGTGTTATCATAAATTTGCTTTTAAAGGTTCTTCTGCGTTAGACAATTATATATCAAACAACATATATTCTATAAAGATATCATATTCTATTAAACTTTTAGTCCGAAGAAAGTGTAGATCAATTATTTTGATTTATCTATGAAAAAAAAAAGAAATGTCATCTAAATAACTTTTGATTTAAAGATAAATACATGCAGTTTTATTGTTAAATGGGCCCGGTAACTAGTTCCGTTCTATACTTGTCATAGTAAATCCTTGTTTCGTTCAGCAAGGTATCGGTAGAGTGGCCTTACTAATTGAATATTAAACCATTTTTTCTAGGTGATCATTCTTTTGTATGGTTTGAAAGAGACATACATATCCCATACGTTTGATAAAATTGTATTTATGTTTTCAGGAGAAATAGACTTGAGGGAAATCAAATTTAAGATTTCTTCTTCGGCATTTACATGCGACGGTTACTTCTTTGTTATCTCTTTTTTATCTTGTGTCTAGATAACGGATAGAAAAATGGACATTGTATACATCCATTCTTTCCAGAATAAATTTAGTTAATTTGCCGTATATCCGATTAACGGCATATCTCATCAATACATTTAGTCAGCAAGCAACAGACATTGTCAAACGGTTACATGTACCATAGGAGTACCATTGTCATATTATAAGTCAGACTACAATGATATAATGATGTCGTTACTGTTACATTGTTACGTATGGTAGAAATGATGACGTCCACAACTAGTACTACGACCACGCCCACTACAATGACTACACCCACAACAACCACGCCCCCCACCACGACAACAATGGCACCGCCCACTCTGGCGCCCAGACGACGAGGTGGTATAATAAACAAGCATTGTACTGCCCTCCAAATGCATGTGGAAAAGTAACTGTTATGACACATGTAGAAATGATAACGTAGCATTTGTACACGCAAAATACAGACAAACGAATTTTAAAAAATAACACACTCTGAATCTTAGAGAAATACGTAAATATGATTTGAAATAGGTGTTGGTTTTGATGTTTCATTTAAACCAGTCTTCAAACAATCTGAACATTCGACCAAACTACATACTGAAAAAATCTTATTTAAGATGAGAACCCAAGCTTAATCAACATGCAGGAGGGAAAATATATGCCATATCTTTGTATAGTACTGCGTGCTTTAAAATGCTACGTCATTGTAACGCCTAGTTTCATATCCTATAATCAAATATTGGAATCATACATACTAATTGTTAACAATTGAATGTTATTTCTTCTTCCTAATCCACTGCAGGCTCCCCATGGAGTCAAACCGGTGCCAACTCATCTGCCTTCCACATGACGTCATCACCGGAAGTGACGTTTTTGTCTTTGGTGATGCTTATCGTCAGTCTTCTAATGACGATTGCCCATTGTATGTTAGAAATATTTTATAATAAAATTGTTTAATGTTGTGAAATTGTGTTGAAGTAAAACTTATTTCTGGATTCCATCATTTTTTTTTATTTTATTTTATTGCTTCTTTGCTTCTAATTTTTCACATTATTTTTCAATGCGTTTACCAATATAGTCGTTTTTTATTCAGGCTACAAAAGTTTGCATCAAACTAAATAGAAATAAATAATTTCATTAAAAAATACAGGCTTGGATCCAAGTAATGCATGTTTGGAACATTTCTTGTTGATGCTTGTCAGTCTTGCTTACGTTTCCTTTATCATGATGATTTTCTGTACATGTCCTCACCATGTTAGAACGTACATATCGCGTTATGTGTTAGTCGCCTCCAGTCCCGTTACAAATCAATGTCGTATCTCTCCTGAGTTAGGTCATGTTTATCCTATATTTTGATAACTTTAAGTTCATTCATGGAAGTGTTTTTAAAGATAACTTTACCTATATTCAATTTTTATAACATTTAATATCGAATCTAAGTGATAAACAAAATATGGCGTAGTGCGCAAAAGAGAAATAATTCATGGCATAATTTAAAACTCATACGATGATTGACTGATTTGCAATTCCTGACTGTGTTTAAGATTTGAATACATTGTATAAATGCTCGTTTATAAATAATACATCTTCAAAGATGAAAATTACGGAGACAGACATTGATTTTATAAACAATGACAATGCATAGCCATAGTGAATTCGTTAAACAAAACAGCATGTGTTGGAACATATAGAGGATAGTGTAGATTAGGTCAAATAGACTCTTAGAAGGCATAATGACCTACTCGGTCTCACCAATATACATATATTGTTAGATTGCTATGTAGAATTTTCTTTAAGACACTGCCTTGTTATTGTCTATTAAAGCATGGACCCGCATGTGTGAACACCAGTAATCAAAATATGACAAATATGATACTTGATTTATCATTATATATAGTAATAGTTGTTGAAGATGGGCCAGTTATATCAAACATGGCATATAAGAATGGCTCTTTGTTTTAATGTTCAAAACCTGGGTCACTCGCCACAACATTCCACTAAACGTTACTTGAATTAACATACTATGTTAATGCTGGATATTTTACACTGTTTGTTCTCCCTTTTCGTTTTGTTATATTTATGTAGATTTGTTTGGTTAATTTCGTATTTGCAATGCATTTTGTTATCCCTCAGGCGTCCATTTTCCTTCGTCTGAATACAATATGCACGGAGAAGATTTCCCTTCGGAAGTGTAATTGAAATTTATGCAAGGATATTTAAACATGAAATTCTTTTAGCATAATTAACTACAAACAAATGCAAAATCAATTCGCAATGATATTAGTTGAAAACTAAGCTAAAGAGTAAAAAGTGCCTGAGCTGGGATTTAGAGTCGTTATTCAGCGTAAGTATGCTTGTCAGGACAAGACAAGGCCAGCCAATAACTTTATCCATAGCACAAATCTAAGCAATTCGTAATCTCAGGCTACCATTCTTCTTTATTAAAGATCGAATATTGCGTTTATCGCTGATTTCTTGCATAGTGATCCAAAATTTCTAACAAGATAAAAGTGAAACAAATTACCCAATCTAAGTGACTCAACTTGAAAAAGTGAATTGTACCTAGCTAGAACTGGTAAAGCTAAGATCACGTAAAAAAAACTGTCTTTCTATTTTTTTTTCTAGTCTTAAAACTATCATCTGATCGTAACCAGCAGTATGTGTAAATTAACACTAGAACTGTAGAACTATGGCAAATTTTAAATGGTTGTATTTTTGAGGATGATGAGCTGAAAAGCTCAAGGACACTAAAATAACTTGAACTATAATTAGTGACGTTAGTTCATCAAATTCACCTGTTAAGTCGAGTTTTCTTTACTAACTTCTACAATTCCAAATTTTAAAATAACATTTCATAAATATGATAAAGACAAATATACTGAAGGTGTTCGACTTTACACATGTGCATACGGCCATGCATGTCAATAGCTACCCAGCTTCACGCATGCCTTCATATTAATCTGAGTACTATTTCTTTTTTGTGTTTGATAAATTTATCTTAATCTGTAGATGATATAATGAAACGGTTTATTTTTGGCAATGAAAACAAATTGATTGACAAATTGGTTGATATCAACTTTAAGATCCGATTTATATACTTGAAGTGTACAAATGTGAATATCGAATCAATTTTCTTCTTGCAGAATATGCAAAATAATACTTTTACGTTTCATCATTTAGCATATATAAATGAATATTAATATATGTTCAAATAATAAGTTTAGTGATAAGTCTATTACTTTTGTTTCCCTCAACCAGAATGCAGGATAAAAATGATTGGGATTCCCCTACTCTTGCGTCAAGCGGGACCTGCATCCGGGGCCTGGATGACTGACCCGGATAGTTCGCCAAAACGCTGGGTGTCGAATAACGAGTATGCTAATATACTGTATGAGTACCGATCCGAGACTACATTTAAGGAGAACCGAGTAGACAATACGTATGATCTCTCCTTTTTCCACTACCATGGTTACGACCACGTGATCCGACATGGGTCTTTTTACTTCCAGTGGGCTGGGAGAAATATTGTTGTGAAATACGACCTCAAAGAGGCGATTGTATCGAGTGCGGCGGAAATAGATGGCGCTTCACACAATACCAGCAGATACCTCTACAAAAATGGGACGACTTACTTTGACATAGAGTATGACGAGAATGGTCTTTGGGTAATTTATAGTAAACTCTCGGACGACAAAAATATCTTTGTCGTGAAGCTAAATACCAACACAATGGAGGCAATACGAATATGGACAATCAACATCGCTCCTGGTAGTTACGGAAACGGCATCATTGTCTGTGGTGTACTGTATCTTATTCGGGATACCGTTAATGTGCAGACAGTTATTGACTATGCTTATGACTTGTATACTGATGAAGTTGTACCACTTGGCAAAGACATAAAGTTTCGAAATCCTTTCGGTGCAAGTAGCATGGTATCATATGTGCCAAACATTCGTCATCCCCAAAACAGTAGGATCAACAGCTGGGATAACGGAAGGCAATTGTCTTTTCAGCTTCTTTTTGTTTAAGACAAGGATAAAGAGATCTTAACAAGAGGATTGTTTCCACATGGTACCCTTAGTTTCTTATGTAAGTGATAAACACATGCGTGCATAAACTGCGTTATTCCTGATTTAAAAAGCTACACAGCTCTCAAACATATTCTTGGACCAAAGCGGAAGTACATGAGGTTAAGGATTATTATCCTACGAAGAAATTATGGGAAATCATTTTTTGTTATCAAGCATTCCATTTTTGTAATATCTCACTGTACCATTATTACTTCAGCCAGGAATACATATATAGATATAGATTATTCTTTGTCATAAGTCGCTCAATGACTTTCGGTTTGCCGAAGGCTATATTTATTATGTTTTATTCCACATTGCTTCCTAAAATGCTGAATTCAATGTGCTTTTCATGTATGATATGTATTACATAAATGAATTGAAATGATTATATCATAGTTAATCCGCAGAGAAAGTTGAATTTACATGCTGTTTTGAAGCATTATTTTAATGTACAGACGCTAAATCATTCGGAATCCAACGGATATTTTTTGTGCTTATTTCAGTTCGATTTAATTAAAACAGGAGAGTATTTGATATATGAAACATCAACGACACTCTAATAAGACAAATCTATTTTGGTCATCTTGAGACCTTACGTTAAATATGTTTTTGTGGTAAAGCATGCTATCTTTAGCAATTACATTCGATGTTGACTTTCGATTATAAGTGCAGGTTCATTACATACTCCAATCATCTGTCTGTTGAGGAGGGACCATTGTGTTAAATGTATAGGATATATTAGTTCTTAGAAAGAGTAACCATTTTTATTGTAAAGGAATTGAGAATATATTTGATATTTAACACTTCCTATATTTTGATGTGTGTTAATCTTGAATCAGAGAATGTGTTTGTATCTTTTACTAAATTTCTTTTTCAAAAGATTTCACAAAACCTAAACTTAACTTATGATGTATCTTATCATACTTTCTCTTACCGTTATTGAATGCTATTTTTTCTGGAAGGATTGTTTTGGTGGAAAAGACTTGTTGTATAATTTGATCTAAGAATGGGGAGAACGACGGGTGTGCGTATGTAGGTGTATATGTTTACAAGTATATAGAAATGTATGTAAGACTTTGCGAAGATGACCAGTCTGACGATATGCGAGATAAGTGTGGATCATGTGCTTGTAATCCATCCGATATAGCTTAATTATAGTAAATAAATTGTTACACTTTGTAGGAACGATGCCATAAGTTTCTGCAGAGCATTGCCATTCTACAGCCTATTACACTGAAAATCCTTTCGTTTCGACATGACAACATTACGATTGTTAATGCTGAAAACAAAGGTATCATAACATTTTCACAACATACATTTTCCTAATGATCTGTTGAATAACCGTTTTGTAAAATCCGACTACGTGATTTATTTACGTACACATGAGCAATGATTGTTGGAGTGACTGTGGTATTCTTTAAGAAGAAAACATTTTTTATTTGAAATACGTTGCCAATGATAAAGTTTGTATTGAGTTAGACATAGGCTGGTGTGTATATCTACCCTCGGAAACCATTGGCTACCTTTATTTGTATATGTGGTCGGTGCACCAGGAATCGCCATATGAAAGTGTCCCTAAAAACAGTATATTTTTCCTTTTCGTTAACATCTATAAATTCAAGGTGATTAGTAATATATTTGGTTCAAGTACGTAATGATCTATAAAAAATTCCTGTTGTAAATATGGTCTTTGTGTGGAATATATTGCAGTATGCTTTAAATGTGGAATTTTCCGATATCTGCATTGACAATTGGCATTTAGCATATCATTGTATATGTACATAATTAGCACGTCTACAGTGAGTATGTACTCAAATCGGAATTATGTAACTAATTGAAGTCCTTTGCAGATGAATGCGTAATATTTCATTTATGGAATCGATAAATGATAAATTTGTTTTATCGATAAACAAAACTTTATAAAATCCAAATTAAAAAGTATGTTTTTCATGTGCATCAAGAGATTAATTTTGCAAATAGTCTTAACTTTATTCTTTATAATAAATCAATTCATGATGTTTGTTTTGATACTTTCTTCATTTTATATCAGATTAACTGAACACCAGTTTTATCGTCAACATATTATCAGTTGTTGTCAATTAATCCTTTACAAATGGAAAACATGTAATCGCGGTGCAAATCATATCACTCTTACGAATACTGTTTTTGATCATCTGTTTGCGTATTGTTACTGACGATGTAAATCCTAAAAGACATGTTTGTAATCAACTGCTCGGGAAAAGCTGTGTATATATGTATATATCATTCCATCTGAAGCCAACATGCTGTTTCCTCGAATACTTGAAAACCCTTGTTATGTTAAACAGGATTACACGCTGCATTCTTTACATATTAGATTGATGAAGCGGCAGAGAAGGTCGGTAAATTGGTAAAGACTTATACTCGTCAATTGCATCAATCTTCTGTGAAATTGAAGTTGACATACTCAGCATACAAAGCTCAACGCCAGGAAGGTCACTCATATAAAAAGGATTCTCAAACCTGGAAGGGATGATAATTCCTATGAATAATTACCGTCTTGGTAGCATATAAGATCCCTAAAAATGACATACCAGCTGTCAATAGGATACCGAAATAGCCAACATGAGAATGCGATCTCAACAGCATGCTTGTATTATGTCGTTTTACATCTTAATTCTTATCTTAAAAAAATATTTAGTTTATACATTACTTATTTTGTTTGTTTTTTATTTATTTTATTTGTTGGGTTTTTTATGTGTGGTTTTTTATTATTATTATTATTTGGGGTTTTTTTTCTAAATAAATTATTAGGTATTCTAATGCATTATTTTTTCTTTCTGAAAAACGTCTATGTTATAGGATTTTTTTTAAAACTCTATTGATACATGTAATATGGTAAACAAGAATGCAGCATGCATTTAACGGTCATACTAATTAAACCACAGAAGCTGTCAACTCGGAATGAACCTCACAACATGTGACGCCAAAAAACTAGATCCGGTTTGGCGGCGTCAGAAATGGTACCCGTTTGTTGCGAATCCAGGGAAGTAAACAAGGTTTCTCGTTACTGTTTGGGAGACAATAGCCCTATATATCATATCGAAAATACATGTTTTAAATTATTCAATATTCTCTTATTCAAAATACTAGATATATTCACGTTTATTGTATTATAGCAGAACTATAGTTGAAGTAGATTGTTCATTTTATTACGTTTGACATACAACTGGGTTTAAATAATATATATGTTATGGCCCTGTTTCTCGGACTTACGAATTACAATCGACTTCGTTAGTGTATGGTTTGTGTTCTCGCTTTGTGTGACAGTGACTGGAAGCCATGAGTAAACTTTATTTCTGTATACTGTAAATATTCATCAATGGAACAATACGATTCTTTTACATTTTAGAATAACAATAAAATATTTTTGTACTCATTTTGTTCCCGATTTGTCTTTCTAATATTTAGCATGTCAATTTCACAATGAAATATGTAAATTTGTTGCGGTGAATTCAATCTGACAAATAAATGAGAAACAAAACACACACAAACCTCTCTCCCCCCACCCCCAATAAAAAATGAATAAATATATCAATATAAGCAATATACGTTTTGTTTCTAGTGCACTTTCCTGTCTAAAGTTCACTTTTTTATTAGCTGTTGATTAACATTAATGCCAGTCTCATCACTGACGAGTCCTAAAAAGACGAAACAGCTGTATGACGTAGCATCACTGACGAGTCCTAGAAGGAAGAAACAGCTGTATGACGTAGCATCACTGAAGAAGGACGAAACAGCTGTATGACGTAGCATCACTGACGAGCCTTAGAAGGACGAAACAGCTGTATGACGTAGCATCACTGACGAGTCCTAAAAGGACGGAACAGCTGTATGATGTAGCATCACTGACGAGTCCTAGAAGGACGAAACAGCTGTATGATGTAGCATCACTGACGAGTCCTAGAAGGACGAAACAGCTGTATGACATCACTGACGAGTCCTAGCATCACTGACGAGTCCTACAAGGACGAAACAGCTGTATGATGTAGCATCACTGACGAGTCCTAGAAGGACGAAACAGCTGTATGACGTAGCATCACTGACGAGTCCTAGAAGGATGAAACAGCTGTATGACGTAGCATCACTGACGAGTCCTAGAAGGACGAAACAGCTGTATGACGTAGCATCACTGACGAGTCCTAGAAGGACGAAACAGCTGTATGACGTAGCATCACTGACGAGTCCTAGAAGGACAAACAGCTGTATGACTGCATCACTGCATCACTGACGAGTCCTAGAAGGACGAAACAGCTGTATGATGTAGCATCACTGACGAGTCCTAGAAGGACGAAACAGCTGTATGAAGCATCACTGACGAGTCCTAGAAGGACGAAATAGCTGTATGACGTAGCATCACTGACGAGTCCTAGAAGGACGAAATAGCTTAGAAGGACGAAACAGCTGTATGATGTAGCATTAGTGACGAGTCCTAGAAGGACGAAATAGGTGTATGATGTAGAATCAGCAGTACGATGTAGCATCACTGACGAGTCCTAGAAGGACGAAACAGCTGTATGATGTAGCATCACTGACGAGTTCTAGAAGGACGGAACAGCTGTATGATGTAGCATCACTGACGAGTCCTAGAAGGACGAAACAGCTGTATGATGTAGCATCACTGACGAGTCCTAGAAGGACGAAACAGCTGTATGACGTAGCATCACTGACGAGTCCTAGAAGGACGAAATAGCTGTATGACGTAGCATCATTGACGAGTCCTAGAAGGACGAAACAGCTGTATGACGTAGCATCACTGACGAGTCCTAGAAGGACGAAACAGCTGTATGACGTGGCATCACTGACGAGTCCTAGAAGGATGAAACAGCTGTATGACGTAGCATCACTGACGAGTCCTAGAAGGATGAAACAGCTGTATGACGTAGCATCAATGACGAGTCCTAGAAGGACGAAACAGCTGTATGACGTAGCATCACTGACGAGTCCTAGAAGGACGAAATAGCTGTATGATGGGATATATTTGACTCTACTTTATCCAATTCTTATCAAAGTCTAGAGTCTGCGATTGATATCCAAAAGATTGAATATCCCTATCCTAAATACAAACACGTAAAAGAGTATGTTTCTCTCACTTTAAATGTGATCTGGAGGGAACGCCATTTTTTCATTTTTTCTCAGGTGAATTTATTAGAAAAGAAGAAAAAACAGCAAAATTCAAAATAGCAAACAGCGCATGCGCCCAAAAACGTAAAGATGATGCTAAACATCGATCAATATTCAAAGTCAATAACTGTGTCGTGTTTTGTCACGCGACATTTAAATTAATCAAAAAGAATCCGTCACCCAAATGTCAACTCAAGAATTACATGCACATTAAATCATAGAATTATGACACTAAAGTTCATTTTTTATTTGATCCGTTTTTTAATGAAATCGTGGATAGATTACACTATTTCTTGTAATTTCTTGTTTTCTGTAATTAGCAACCATAGAACAACTTTTCATATCAATACGCTTGCGAAGCTGTATAACTCAGACATCCTTTGCAATACACATCCAATAGACAGGAATGTATAGTCCTGTAAAGACCAATATTACATAGGTATACGTGAGACAAGTATTGAAATGTGTTATTCACTCTTGTGTGTCTTGTACAACCCTCTCTTTATGGTTTATTTCACAAGAGTGATAGAATATACCTATTGTCACAAGTTCTAAGCACCAGTGTAAAATACCGAGATATTCGTCAATCAATAACTATGGGATCCTCGGGAGGTACTGCTATCAGCCAATTAAACGCAAACTAATAAAACAAAATGTTGCATAGTTGTTGCTCTCCAGAAAAAGACATTTTCAAATAGAGCAATTGAAATCAGCACTCTCATACAGATTAGAAAAAAGCTGTTCCTGTTGAATTCGTTACAGGGAAAAAATTAATCAAGCGATTCAAGAAGAGTTTGTCGTGTCGTTGATTTCCAATTCAGGTGTGTACATGCATGTACGATAGACACATTAATTAATTTTCTTATCTAAAGTCAAGAAATTGAAGGACTTCTCATGATATTTGAGACCACTTTTGATAAGCTCCTCGATAAATTCATGGTATGAAAACAAAAAGCAGTCAGATAAAAGAGGGACATTGTTTGTTCCCATTGTATCTGTTGGAAGATCTCCAAAGCCGTCAAAAATATCGTCAACAAGAATTCCGATCATTTT
Organism: Ylistrum balloti; assembly: GCF_031769215.1. NCBI lineage: Eukaryota > Metazoa > Mollusca > Bivalvia > Pectinida > Pectinidae > Ylistrum > Ylistrum balloti. The sequence goes on along the minus strand of NW_026782523.1, from coordinate 318,295 downwards.
ACCAATTTCATCCTCCGTATTTTCACGCAACAGTATAGAATGAAAGGCGTTCCGTGTACAGAGTGGAAAAATCGAATTTTTTAAATGTGTTATACATGTGTGTCTTTTTTTTTTTTTTTTTTTGTACAATCTCCCAGGTGGTAGACAGTGGTGGAAACTGCAAATGGGCTTTTCGTCCCCATGGTTTGTTGTCACCTGCATGCCACGTTTTCATTTATTCGGTCCAGAATATACACATGTACTTCGTGTTCTTACGTGAATTACGAAATTTTATTGAAATCTGTGGTCAGTGCACCTCCCCATCTAGATATGTCTTTACTTTAGATCATTTTGTCTTTTCCTCAGTCGCTTTCGTGGCTTCAAATTTTAAGCCCTTAGCGTCATTGATGAATCTTGGATGGACGAAACAAATGTATGATGCAGTTACTTAATTGTTTAGCTCTGCTGCATCTGACTCGAAGTGTGTATCTTAAAAGTGGGTGTTCAATCTTTTTGAACTTCTTTTAAATCCACATTTCATGAAATCCATTTTCAGAGTACACAGTATCACAATGCTACTGCAACCATGATTAAATAGTACTAAGAATGGAAGATTTTATAAACTTTAAGCTGAGCAACTGGACGAGCCAATAATAAAGCATTGTGTAGATGGATTCTTGTAGAGTTTAGGAATCCAGTATAAAGAAGGGAGGTCCATATCTTTATCTTTAATTTGCATACTGATTTATTGTTATATTTAAGTGTGTTTAGTCACTATTTATTTTCTTATCGGTGGGATTTCCTCCATTCATGAGCAAGCCTACTTCTTTTTATGTAGTATGTTATAATAACTACAAACATGGACCAGGTAACGTATTATCTGGTGGCACAACAACACACCAAAAAAAGGACCGTCAGACACGGGATATGCCCTCCGAATTGGACAAAATTAAAGCATAAAAATAAAGGGAAATAAGAGAGTTATGATTCTTGCGCACTGAATTCCTCCTCGTTGAGATATATCTGCCTATGAAGTTTTATATCAATACCTCTTTTAAGGTTTGTGTTATGCTCTGGACACAAGTTATGAAGGACGAATGGATGGATGGACGGACAAAGCGTCGACTATATGTTCTACCTTCAGAAGGCTTGATAAAAAGTCAACTTTACATTTTAACCATGCACATATAAAATGAAGAAAATACCACTTTTTAAATATCTTAACTTCGGTACCATGTTCCATGAAAAATACCGTATTGCGAAGAGACTGGACAAAGGGAGATAAATCTGGATACAGATTTAGCTAAATAACAACCAACAGTTCTGATATGTGTTTTATTAAAATAAGAATTGATGTAACGTATCTTAAATACTGACATTACAACAATAAGGACAAACAATAATCAATATCACAAAAACTTACAGTATCATAAATAACTGAGACAAGAATATCAAGTAAGATATTGAAGGATTAACATTAATTATATCTAATGTTATAGAATCATGACACCAAAACGGAGCGTTCCCTAAAATCAAGAAAGGAATATCAGCATGCTAGGAAAATCATAATCCAAACTCAAATTTACTAAAACTTTGCCATAATATGAACCAAAGAAAAATTTACACGGATACTCGTTAAAAAGGTACAAAGAGAATAAGACAATGTGTTCTGGAAGAGTAAGCGCCTTCTGCATCATCGACGGCACCCTCAAGGTAAGTCTTGTTCAATCTACGTAAGTAAAAAGCATCTAAATGAATCGATTTATACATATATAATAGTCTCTTTTCAAATGATTGATTATTCCGCCGCAATGGCCAATCAAATGACACGTGACAAAAAAAAGTGTGACCTTTTATGTTATGGGGTAGTGACTTAAAAAAGGACCAATGGAAATAAAGAATCAAAATGACAAGCTTTTAATTTCCATCTAAACTTCAAAAAGCAACGTAAGAGAGTAATATTTCACCATGAGCATTGTATTGAAAACTCTGTCATAGTAAACAGTCCATCTATTAGGTAGGTGTAGAAAGCTTAACAAAATCAGAAACATGAATATAGAAATGAACTTAAAAATACACATTCGCATTATCATGAATATCAGGGTATATCAAAATCATTTAATCAAAAATAACATGAATATTGAAATGAACATAAAATACACATTCACATTATCATGTTTATCAGCCTATATCATATATATCCCGCAATACTTAAGACTTTGGTGATTTTCAATATGTATATATAGGTATTAAAGAGTAAAACATGAAGAAAATTTGTGTATCGATTCGATAATAAAAAATGCATTCAACAACTTCCAGGCCAGACGACCATTTGTTTGTATATAACTGACTATTACAATCATGGACTGTCATGCAGTAACATTGGCAAAACTAGTTATAGTATATTTATACTACACAAACTTATATCTTAAACGGCTGTGCTTGCTACCCTCAAACTGTTATATCTGACGTTGGATAGATGGAGTATAATGAGTTTTACTACATGTAACAACCCAAACAGAGACATCCCGAAATTGACATCAGATAGCCTTACAAAAATGAAATTTTTAATATCGTGCGAATTTACTCAAACAGCCAATCAACAATCAAAGCAAGTACACGAAGATGTGACTTTCATTTAGAAGTTTACCCGAATAATACAACGACAGCATGACGTACTATTGTGAGTACGATGCATTTCGAAATAGGTTCACGAATGCCCACGTGACCTGTCGACCTGCCGTTCTAATAAAGAAAATTTAGCTACTTCCCTATTTGACCTTTTCTCCAAAATTTAAAATAATTGCATCAACAATGGTTAAACCCTGTTTTTCTGTTCACTAAACAAAAACATTGTCACTTTTAAACTATAATACTGAATATGAACTTTTCACACCAAGCCGAGGCTAGATGATAAGTTTTGCTTGACCTTGAAAGTCCAAACCCTGTTATATGTTCACCAAATAGCACTGTCATAAAGAAATCACAATAAATTGTACATCAGTCATAAAAACGAGTTACCAAAGTATGACTGACCTACATAACCAGCTGGAGGTGTTCCTCAGTGGTTCTGTCTGGGCATGATTTGTAATTAATAGAATGGCTGAACTGATAGCATCAAGATTAGGTCTAGAACATTAACATCTGTTAATTATGGCACAATTTTCATGCACTTATATTTTGTCATGTTTCAATTAAATTCAATTTTGAAGTTTTATGATTTTCCTTTAATATTTATTCATTTAATAAGTTTTTAGTGACAATTTTTGTTTTTTTTTAATTTTAATCATTATTTTATTAAAAATAATTTCAATATTTTTTTAATATGCTAATGATTCAATGGACACGTACTAAGGAGATTTTCTGGTTAACTGATATTGTAAATCACGATGAGTTTTTTTAATATATTTCTTTTCAGAAAGTTGAACAAATACACAACATATTCAATTTGACTATTTTCATTTTCTAATTTTGTATATCTGGAGTTTGTTTACCTTTTTCCATGCATCAAGACCTGTCATTTAAACAGTTTTATAGTTTATTTTTTCGAAATATCATCCATGAATCTTTATTAAAAATTATTAATTTATTAATTATTAATTCACAAAAAAGGTAGGAGAGAAACATAAACCATGAACTAAGTTTAAATTTACCTACCTAGATTTTTAAAGCTTCTGAAGACATTGATATCAGGGGTTTCATGTCAGGTTTTTTTTCGTAATTGTTTTCGCGTTGAATCATTCCATCATGCTATCAAAATCTTGCCCTGCTCCTAGTCAATAGTTTGTCGCTCGTAAAAATAGAAAACCATTCCAGTAATAGCGCATTGACACTATTCATGCAAAAATTTCCAGGACACCAATTGAGGTATAACGAAAAAACAGAAATAAAACTTATACATCAATCGAATTCAGTTGATATCATTCTTCTTAACACAAATGATTCCTAATAAGAAATAAATCGTCCAAACTAAAACGTTAATCTTGCTGCAGTTATTTTATTCCTGACAATTTTACCATATCGTGAGTTTTATCGCTAGAGAATAAGTAAATATCACAGTTTGTTACCTTAATCAAGTTATTTTAGGGAAACGCACAATCGTCCATCAGTTGTTATTTATAAGTATTGATGGTTTCGTTGCTGTCTACATAGACAATGGCCTCGCCAAAATCGTCCTTATCCAACTATGTATCACTAACCCACAATATCGTAAATTTCGTCTTTCGTGTCTTCTGCAGTTTCCACTGGTATTGCTGGAAGTGGAATGTCTCTTTTGTTTCGCACTTCAGGAGAAGTAACTTTCGGGGAAACTTTTGGCAAACCTGGGGACCCCAGCACCTTTTCTAAATCAAGTTTTTTCTTTAATGCCTGCACAGACGGATTTCCTGTTAAATAAAAAAAAACAGTTTCAATAAGCTTTCACTAAATACGCAAACACAATGACAGTGTATTCAGTGAGTATCACAAACTGAGGAAATTGACGATAAGATCTTGTGTCTCAACACGATTACTGCAATGCATTTTGTTATCAAACCAGACTTATTTGTTACAGTATAACACAGAATCCTAGCATATGAAACCAAATGACAGTTTTGTTTTCAAGCACGTATCAATTAATGAAACACTTTTATCGCAGTGTATGTTACAACTTTCAGTGAAACAACTATCCTTATTCCAAAAAATATTAGCTATCAATATTTTCATTTTGGAATCTGTTTATACATTGGAATACTTCAGCTTTTCTTTTCTGTTATTTTCTTTTTCAGGAGTAAGATATATTTACCTGACGTGTCCACACAATTGGTTGTTGTATCATTTCTGATCTTAACAGGAAATTCTGAAGCACAATAATGTATTGTGATATTAACCAGAGGTCCTGCTACTTAATCATATTTTTGTTGTTATATCTGAAGGTCATTTATCGATCGATTTTCCGATTGATGAAGTTCAACGGAAACCATTGACTATATCACAATGAATATACGACGTCTGCGTTATTGCACAACTTAATTGACCTTATGGTAATTTTGATTAGAAAACAACAATAATTGTGTAGATAACACTAAAGAGTATCCATCAATGGCTGAAAGAAAGATAAATCAATGTGTGGATATTTCAACGCAGAGAACGGAAATCAGTATTCTGATTTGTCAATTAGTGATTTTAAACAGCTAAAACGTTTCGTGTATTACAATGCACTCAACACAGTGTATATAAAATCACCCTGGTTAATTAGGGTTTTTCACAAACTATTGAAAAGACCTATTGTTTTTGTTATGTTTCTTATTCTTATCTTTATTATTCTTTTTCCAATATTGTGGGTTCGTAATCTTTGAAATTGTAAAAGCTAGACATACAGTCTATTCTATTTTTTAAGTAGGTCAAAAATCCAATATGGCCGCCATGACGTCATAACTTAAAAACATAAAAACGTCAATATCTCGAAAACCATTGATTATACAGAGCTTGTGCAATAATATTATTTGTAGAGAATTTCCTTATCTAATTTTTTGTCATGACATGTTATCAGAAAGTATGTCGAATAAAAAAAGCTCGCTGTTGGGTAAAGTTTTAAATTTTTTTTTTTCTTTTTTTCAATTTTGAATTTTCTTGAAATTTTCTTCTTCAGATCGATGCAGAACATCCTTCCGATGAATTTAGTGTTTTGTTTTTCGGTGAGTCTGTCCGATATCCAAGATTGTCGCCAAAGAAGTGAAAAGCCCGCAAAATTGTTAGCAACTTGTTCGTATCTTGAACATACGTCATATGCAAATTTGTTATTCCGTGAAAAAAATACATATTTTTGTCATAAACTCTAAAACCATTTGCTGAGGAACTAGGAGAGGAAATATGATTACAAAAAATCATTATAAAAAGTGTGGAATGTTCTGGAATCCGTTCTTCGATTGCTTGTCTATAGATGGCTAAAGGCAATAAAGTACAACAGCAGTTAAAATATTATTGTTTTCTTCTTGTAAGTTAACTGAATAGTGCCGCTTAGTAATGTTAATATAATACCACTATTAGGACATAGCGATGCGGGTGTCGAGATAACTATAATTTGTTAGTCTGTTGAAACAGAATATTCACATGCAGCTAACATATACGATTTCGGTGCAGGTTATAGGTTCGAAATCTGACAATGACAAACTATACGAATACAGTTTTCAATGTCTATTCATTGATTCCAGAGTATCAATATGAAATTTGTTGCGTTCTTTTCAAATGTTCAAATGTTTCCTTAAAGGAGTGAAAAAAATAATCAAGACTTTGAGGAGTAAAATACACAAGTTTTCTTAGAAATATATTATGATTATAACAAATGTATAAAACAAAAGAATTATGACTTTTTTCAAAAAAAGTCTCCAGCTGCTTTACCCGAAAACAGTGCCATGTCGTTTCCTGGTTGTGGAAAGGTAAAGACACTGTTTCTTTAAACTACATCTTATTCGTGGAACTGATATTTGAGAGTCTATCGATCACGTCAAAGGAAAGGAGTATCCGATGTGTTTTATCTATTACATTTATTTTCAATGTTTAAAGAGAAATGGAAACCAATCTTATCTATTACATTTCTCTTTAATGTTTAAAAAGCAACGAAAACCAATTGCCCATTCAAAACAATTCTAGCTTAACTTTTGATATTCCTGACCCCGATGCTCTTTAACCTACGGCAATATGAACCAAGGTCTCTTCATCCTGGTGCTCTTAACCTGCAATTTTTATTTCTTCTACATAAAGCAATGACTTGTTGTTTGGCAGTGTTGATTCCGCGTATCATCGCGTTCGTACTGATTTTATTAGCTATCGAGAAGAAAACAGGAAGAAAACACAAGGAAAGGATATTTCTTTTATAGAAACGACATCCGTCGACATATATTGATAGTGTTATTAAACGAGTGCCTGGTATCTTCAAACAAAATTCAGCACAAGTATATGATAATTATCATTTGTAATTTCAAATACATTGTTCAGTTATACAATGTATCTTTTTTGTATCAATACTTCTAAGATGTTTATCCCTTTCTTGCGAATTATGAAAATTCTTGTATACAATTTGTAATATAGAAAATGTTAACCTACAATTTTTTACCTATGCTTCCGTGTCATCGTATTATAGAACTAAATAAGTTAAACAGCGGTAGCGTATCTCAACATGTCTGCTATTTTCTAAATGATTTTGTATGTTCTTTATAGTGTTAGCATATAAGATGTATAAAACCACATAAGTGCTGCCATGTGTTGGAAAACCGGAAACAATGGCAGTTACAATTCTTACTCTGTATTTTAGTCCTTTTGTTCATCGCTTCGGCATTCTATTTCCGGTTCATCGTACAGTGACGATGATACATATTGGTTGATAATCAGTGATATTTCATAAAAAATCAAAATCAGTTAGATATGACAGCTACTTATCAGCACTCTTCATTATGGTTATTTTCTCCCTGATATAATTTTGTTTTCTTTCTTCGAGGTCAACACATTAATAGTTAATATAACCTTTATCTTACTATAGTGCAATAATGAGATCTAATTTTAACTAAAGGCACACGTTTTGAGATCAGACATGCCCACAACATTAAGCAAAACTCCATGCTCACCTTGCTGAGTATTGACATATTGACTAGGCTCATGGAAGCCCGGTATTCTAGTGACGTCACTCACAGCAACATTGACGTAAGAGTCATCCATCTGATCATTCCTATATTTTTCCTCCTTTACTTCGTTTACGTAAAGTTGACCAATCGCAGAAGAAACGTTTCGTGACGTGTGCACTGGTGGTGAATCGGCTGGTACATAAGAGTTAGTGTTAAATACAGAAGAGGGTTTGTTGACAGAGAGGAAACACGTGTAATTAGGACATTCAGTAGCATAGTCATCCAGGTTAAGAAAATGTCGTGGTTTTAGAGGAGTAGATATGTAGTTAGTACATGGAAAAGACTGCAACTTTAACTAGTACTTTATAGTAGTACTGTTGATGGATGGCATAATGCATATATGTGAGTGTGTGACTGTGTTGGGAGGCATATGTTTTTAAGGGGTGGGGGTATCGACAATCTATACTAAATTCTGTTATTTCTACACAAGATAGATAGTGTTAAGACGGTGTATCAACAAATAAACATAAATTAATGACTAATGTTACAAACTACGTGTTGACAATGTGAGCCATGTCCATTGGTGAAAATATTTAATTTTGTATTTTTCAAAGATAACTGTGTACATTTTCCTTTTGTTACCCTTGGTTTACGTTTTGAATTAAAATTAAGATGTATATGAAATATCTTATTTCAACAAAAAATATGAATTTTATATGTTTCATCAACCTTTTTATTATTAACATCATCATGATATAAGGCATTTTGGGCTACAGGTTGTTAATTTGTTAATATTACTTTACAAGCTGGATACCACAAGTAAAGGTGCATTGAAAAGTATGTTTTACTTGTATGTATTTGATAAATTGAAACAATGTTCATCAACTTTTACATAATCTACACAAATGGAAATATTGGTGTTTTGGAAATTTTCAAAATATGTATCAACACGTGAAAATATTCACTTGTGGTGAGGATTCAGTAGATTAATAATCCGTTTACTGAATTTAATAGCTTCATTCTATATCCTAAATTATACAGCATTTTTACATATGCAAGCAATACATATATTAGCTTTCCTTTTTCCTGAAAGCTCTATTTTATCACTGGGGTACATAATATATATGCTCTATAATGTTTGTTAAATACAAAAGAAACGTTTAACAGCAAAAACCTATTTTACGTTCTACATGCGGTACAAAACGAAGTGAATTTTCTACATTTAAAACGGTTCGAAATATTGGCAAGAAACCTGACTTCATACGATGACCAGAGCATCAAAATCGTGACTAAACACGATTACTAGAACAGCAAAATCCTGACTTAACACGATGACTGGGACAGTAAATCCTGACTTAACACGATGACCAGAGCATCAAAATCTTGACTAAACACGATGACTAGGACAGTAAAACCCTGACTTAACACGATGACTAGGACAGCAAAATCCTGACTTAACACGATAACTGGGACAGTAAAACCCTGACTTAACACGATGACTAGGACAGTAAAATTCTGACTTAGCACGATAACTAGGACAGTAAATCCTGACTTAACATGATAACTGGGACAGTAAATCCTGACTTAACACGATAGCTGGGACAGTAAATCCTGACTTAACACGATGACTGGGACAGTAAATCCTGACTTAACACGATAACTGGGAGAGTAAAATCCTGACTTAACACGATGACTAGGACAGTAAAATCCTGACTTAACACGATGACTGGGACAGTAAAATCCAGACTTAACACGATAACTAACACAGTAATGTATTACGATCCCAGGAACAGAAAACAATTGTTGATTTCGTTTCTTTATTGTTAGCTTACCGATTTTCCTTTTCGCAAATTCGATTTCTCCAAATTTTCTAGTGAGCGTTCCCACGCCACCAGGACGAGAGTCATCTATCTCTGATTCAACAGGTTTTGCTTCCGCCCGATAACTTCCGGAGTCAAAACTTGCACTCGACTTTGGGGGGACGGACTTAGGTGGATGTCGTTGAATCATGGAGGTAGACACTGACCATGAGATACCCCGGAAATTGATATATTAAGGTTTTGTCCTCATCTTAATTTTCAATTTCATATATATATGTACGTTTATATTTTGTCTTTGATAACGTGAGATATTTCGGAAATGTACAAAAATATAATTTTCGAATGATCCGGCCGTGTGGATCAGTTTCATACGTAAGATTTATGTTAGCAACGCTAATGGTAGATTTGTTTATTAGCCTATCAACCTAATTCAGACAAATTTAATCATCTTTCCATCTTATTTAGGCCAATCTTTATTTTCTTTAAACGTCTCATAGGTCCAACACATTTGGCAATTAGCATCATTGAGAGGTCATGGAGGAACGAAACGACTGTATGTTTCATTTATGATTTTGCACCACTATATCCAATTTCAAAACAATGAAAATGCTATTCATATCCTTATAGTCATACGTACAAAATCTCTTTTAGGAAATAATTTAGAAGCTATTAGTGAATTAAATAGTCTACATATATTGAAAACTACCAAATGTATTATTGCATGCATTTCGCGAAGCAAAATAGTGAATATTAATACATCTATTATACGGAATGACCGACAAAAGAGGCCTCGGTTCAAAAATCGAATATAAAAACCTCTTTTTCATTATTCAATAATACAATTTTAAAATTAAAAAACTGTGCTATTTACATTCTGTTTTGCTTCTTTTCATTTTAACGGCATTATTTTCTAAAGTTTCTTACAAACAAAAATATTGACGTGGCAGATCATGCATAACTCAAACAATTCACGTCAGGTACAGATTGGATTGTGTGGAAATGTTACAAGCATCAAAGTCGATATATTTTGTTTTGACAAGTCAAAGTGTTATCTTAAGAAGCATTGGCCTTACCTCTGATATCAAGTGGACTTTGTGGCTTGGGTCTGAGTTTAACGTTCTTCAGATGATCCTCCAGGTTAGGCACTGACTGAGATCGCATTTGTTTTGACCTCTCATTCTGATCTGTGATATTAATAAATAAAACCAGCATATTAACATATAAATGTATACGCTAAAAGTGTCGTATATAAACTAAAACAATATCGGAGTATTTACATATAACTGTTATGATAAACGTGTCGTCTATAAAATATAACAAAATCGGAGTATTTACATATAACTGTTATGATAAACGTGTTGTCTATAAAATATAACAATATGGGAGTATTTACATATAACTGTTATGATAAACGTGTTGTCTATAAAAAATATGTCTTATTAGTAAACAAAGGCTTGTTGTGGATATATTAAGACTTACAGAAGAGATTATTTTAAATTAGGGTTTGAAATGAAAATTAAACGACGATCATTAAGCTGATTAAGCACCTAGCATATACATGATATACACGTTGACAAATAAGTAACAAATCTGATAACAGTCTAACCTCAATAAAACTAAAAAACAAACGCTGTACATTTCTTGTCATAGTTTTCAGCTCTAAATTTAAGAAAAATCAATTTGAGCGTAAAATTATATTTATGTCTTTGTTTTTCGGTTTTACATAGAATAACGTTTTTTCTTTAAATGATATTACCTAAGCTTTATATGGAGTAAATCCGTACAAATTACACGTTTATTTTACAATAGGGTGAATAAGAGTGGTTTAGAATTTTGCAAGAAGTCTATAAAAATGTTTTTATTTTTCCAAGGTAAATCTTTAGGTAATATATCAGATAAATTATAAACATAGACTATGCAAGATTTTCAATCATGAAGCGAATACATATAGCATAATCCTTTGAAACAAACCGCCACACTCATAGCGCATGCATAGTATTATACAATTCGCCATATTTCAAACACTGCAATGAAAGTAAACAGCTGTAACCAATTAACAAAATATACATATATATATATATATATATATAAATGATTCAACTACCAGTTATCACAATGTGCTGAAAAGAACGATTAATAACATACTGGTAAAAACAACAGGTGCTCGCAATGCTGCATAATTAGACAGAAAATGGATCAATGTTCAGGACTTGCTACATTGGAATAATCAATTTATGGTGATAACTTCGTGTTATATCACATTCCTCTCCAAAATCCAAGCAGGTATATACATATACCATAGGAGTTTATGTTTTACTGCCAATTTCAGCTAAGTAACCAAGGATATTTGATATACCAAGCACAGATGATATATTTGCAAGTTGCATGTGCATTTAAACTACCAGGCAGTCTCCAGATATGAGGAGCGGTTGGTCGACGTAAATTTGGAATCTTGTGTGCTACGTCATCATCATCTGCGCTTGATAACCGCCCTTTCCGCCCTGTTACTTGGATGGCATTACTTTTTGTATCAGGTGACTTACTGGGACTTCCCCCAGGTCCTGAAGATGGAACAATTTCAATCAAGACATCGAAACCCTAACATTGTTTCGACAATATATGTATATCATTGACAATAAATGGTAATATCCATTGAGAACTACTTCATCAAACATTTGGTTGTTTAAAATCTAGAAAACTATCAGATGTATTTCTGCAAAATTCAAATACAAATGAAAAAAACTTACTTTCATCTTTTTAATACTGACACTATCAACAAACATCTTTCTATTGTTTCAATACAAGTCCAACATAAAATTATCATCTGCTTAATCTGTAGTTCAAAAAGCACACCACAAATACAAACACTATCAAATACGAACACTATCAAATGCTTTCTATGTGGTTTCATTACACACGCTATCAAATATAAACACTATCGAATGCTTTCTATCTGGTTCTAATACACACACTATGTAATATACACACTGTCATATGATTTATGTGTAGTACACTATGAGGTGACTTCTATCTAGTTCCAGTATTCACAACATCCAATATTTATCTTCAAAATCAACGTCATGACATAACAATTTTTTAAGTTCAGGAAATTAAAGGTAAAGACGCAATGCAAATTGAAGGCAAGAATATCAAAAACTTGTTGTTTCTGATTTGTAACTTGACACATCAAAGGGTTAGCAAAGTATGAGTAGAGATCATACAGGCACAATTGACAAACTTCAGAATATCGAAAACCTGTTTCTCATTTGTAACTTGACACAGCAAAGGGTTAGTATTGTATGAGTAGAGATCATACAGGCACAATTGACAAACTACAGAATAGAAAAGGCTTGTTTCTCATTTGTAACTTGACACAGCAAAGGGTTAGCAAAGTGTGAGTAGAGCTCATACAGGCACAATTGACAAATATCGGATTAAAACAAATCTATTTTAAATCTGAACATTCAGAATTTTAGTTTTAAAGTGATATTAAATAACTAAATGTAAAAGCCATGAAATTGCTGTCCACCCGCTAGATTAAGACAGAAAACACCCTGAAGGCGTTTGAGAGCTACATATAGTCATTTAACAGGAATGAATAAATACAGAGTGGTTTGGTAGTTTGATGTCGATAGACTTTAATTTTTATTTATTTTTTTTTTTTTTGTCAAACTGTTAATAAGGAAACAGATAATGTCTATTCCTGTCAATTAAAATATTGAATTTTTTTTTGAGTTTTTTTTCAGTTTACTTGCCTTGGATAGACATTAATCCATTCATGTTGACATATAACGTCATCAACTTTTTTTTTAGAAACAATTAGGAAATCCCTCCATTTTAGCATTGCAATTAGCGGCTTTTGTCATGAATCCACAGAGGCCTATAGAAAACAATAATGGATGGCAGACTAACATTTCAAATCATTATCCGCTGTTCCTGTCTGAACGTTCGTTTATAACAATATTAGTATTGGTTAGTAATAAAAACAGTTTTAAAATAACATCTAAACTGCATATACTCGTATACCTATCACAGGAGGTGGAGGAGGTGGAGGGGGAGGCGCCGGGATCCCGGAAGCTGGAACAGGTCGTTCTTCTGTGTCTGTTAATGATCATATTATAAAGGTTTCAATTATTACATTCCTGTTTCTATGTTCTCTGTAATGTTCTATATAATATCACTGATACATTCCTGTTTCTATGTTCTCTGTAACTGTTCTATATAATATCACTGATACATTCCTGTTTCTATGTTCTCTGTAACTGTTCTATATAATATCACTGATACATTCCTGTTTCTATGTTCTCTGTAACTGTTCTATATAATATCACTGATACATTCCTGTTTCTATGTTCTCTGTAACAGGTTCTATATAATATCACTGATACATTCCTGTTTCTATGTTCTGTGTAACTGTTCTATATAATATCACTGATACATCCCTGTCTCTGTTCTCTATAACTGGTTATATGATATCACTGATACATTCCTGTGTCTATGTTCTCTGTAACTGTTCTATATAATATCACTGATACATTCCTGTTTCTATGTTCTCTGTAACTGTTCTATATAATATCACTGATACATTCCTGTTTCTATGTTCTCTGTAACAGGTTCTATATAATATCACTGATACATTCCTGTTTCTATGTTCTGTGTAACTGTTCTATATAATATCACTGATACATTTCTGTCTCTGTTCTCTGTAACTGGTTATATGATATCACTGATACATTCCTGTGTCTATGTTCTCTGTAACAGGTTCTATATGATATCATTGACACATTCCTGTTTCTATGTTTATGTTATTGGAGGTTTTTATTGTTAGGCTGACATATATATACCAAGTTTCATTTTAGAACTTCATTATTTCCTCTCACCCTTATGAATCTTAAGTTTCTCACTTTTCATAAAGAATGTTAATGTTGCTTTACAAATTTTCCTTCCACATTTGATACTGAAAACGTCTTTGACACGTTTCAAAATATAAATATATCATTGAATGACAAGAACTTTGTAAAGACAGACCGGTAAATTGCTGCTGAAACGAAAGTATTTCATTGATGTAACATCATGTGCATACATCTTTAAGGTCTCTTAGAGAAAAATGTGAAATTAAACTATAACGCCATGAATAACAATCATGAACGTCGTGCTTAATGAAGTTTGCATATTTGTTTAATATTTTATCACCATGCTCAATAACATACCCAATAATATGTCATTAATACATAACCATATATACAATATAAACAAGATATGTGACATCATATGAATAATACATGTATGCAGATTATAAAAATTTCCACATAGTGCGGTATATAATATCAGGAGAAGAATGGACATTGGGTAATATATTATTAAATGTTAATCATATATTTTCGTTGGAGTTTTTTTTATACTTTTTTCGTGGACACTTTATGTATAAATATATCTTAATGAATTGACATAAGAGCACCAATGAATCCAATGAAAATAAATCTCCATGATTTTATGGTAGTTAGTGTGCGAAAATAGCTGGTCACAAATAATGCATTGTACAATACAAAACCTGATACACGTCTGATATAGAAACATGCATTACCAAAACAAAACATAAATAGCAACATATCAACACAACCATAATCCAAACTCTAAGTCAATAAAACCAGGGCAAAGTATTTAAAAAATTAAGATTTACATCGATACTCCTGCAAAGTACAAGGAAAATAAGATCAGGTGTTCCGGAAGAGCAAGCGTCTTCTGCTTCTTGATTAATCCAAGTAAGTACTGTCATGTTCTCAAATGGGAACAAGATATCAAAACAACGGAACAAGATATACAACAACGTTTATCATACGGCTTGGTGGAAAGCTGTCCATGTTGATTTCGCTGTAGTGAAAGATCGGGATAAGCAACTGATTTAGAAGAATCTGGTGTGTATTTGATTACCAACCCTTGTTGTTATATACAAAATACGTGGTAGATACATTTCTTGTCATTTCAAGGCATGACGTCATCAATATAGCTGAAATATTATACTAACTGACTTTCCAATGCCTTTATCTGTTTTGATAAGCTTATAAATAAATTCATCAGTTCTCATAAATCTGTTGGAAGATCGTACCACCAAACTCATCGAAACCTTCATGAACCTTGTTCTTTTCTGATTTATAATTTCGTCCTCCGTATACATAATTTTTTATTTGGACGTAATTTTTGCGAAATACTCTTCAGTATAGCTCACAACCGTATATTTATACTGCCGCTTACCTTTCCTGAAGGAGATAGAACTCACAGGAGACCAAATGCGTACAGGGTGGAAAAAATCAAAAGTGTTTTTCAGAAGACTTCTTTTGTACAGAGTGTTGAAGATTGGTCAAAAGTTCTTATGAGACTTCAAAATCCTCATATCATGAATACCACTTATTGAGTTAAAAATAAGGCTGTAACTCAGGTGAAATAGTACTTAGAATGGCGGTAAGTTGTTGTGACAAAGACTTGGTAGAAAAGTTAGACGATAAAATGTTTTATATTGATACTTGTGAAGCTAAGGAATCCAATGTAAACAGGGAAGGTCCGTATCCTTAACAGTAAATGGGATTATTGTATCAATTTGAATACTTTTGGACGTTTTGTCAATAAACAGTGCACGACGTATATATTAAACAGCTACAGGATGCACTTTTATTCATAGTTTGACTCTACTGTTTCAAACTATAAATTTCATTATAGAGGTTATTCAGTTGTGTACTCTTTGTACAACTCTGAATAACAACCCCATGAATTTGTAAAGTATTGTGGCACTTGAAATACAACTAATACATGATATGTCGATTATAAAAAATATTCAATCAGTCAGGTAGTAAATTGTTTCCTGACAATGTTACGATGGACGGATAGAAGAGCGTACGGAAGATCGGACGGATTAACGGTATGAGTTTAACCAAGTACTTCTTCCCGTGTTATAGGTATATGGAAATATGTAGGGACGTGCTACGAGAGTTTGTTATTTGTATATAGAAGCAAATATTTTTAGTTGCATTGTGCCTGAAATAATTAACAATACGAATACCATTGCGGGCCGGAGGACTTTGCGGGGCTTTAAATGATGGAGGTGCCTTCGACGGTATCTTCGCGCCTGTAATTTTTTATTAAAAAAAAAAATATATATATATATATATAATGCTTTCAAAATCCGAATACAGGGGATTATTTTTTCGTGACAACGACATATAGCATATATATGAAAAGCAACAGTGAATTGTACACGCCAAATGTCTAAACAGAAAGTAATCAATTATTGTATACTTTCAAAAAGTGTGCGTTTATTTTGGAATAATATTGTATTTAACGTTAATATACTACGTGAAATGTTTTCTGTATTTTACAGAGAGAAGTACAAAATTACATTTTGGATAAACTCGTATGATATATATTCATAGAAATGATAACGTTAGTAGTACAGCTGTGTGTTATACAGTAATAGCTACACACCTTTGGAGGAACTTTGGGGAGGAGGTGGAGCCAACTGATCTGGCTGTGGCAGTTCGGGGCTATGCATACCCATTGTTTTTCCAGAAACCACTGTGAATTGATTGCATTTTTGTCAAGAAGTTTCTTGTGTACTTTTAAAATTAAATGATAATCCACAAGAATCCACAAGAATAATGCTGCTTTAAGAATAATACCAAATGTTTTTTAAATACAGGGAATTACACAAAGCATTTAAAACATAAAATAGCGTCAATAGTAGACAATGCCGTAGACTATGCTTCAAGTTAACACTATTATCAAATCTTACTTACATCTTAGACAAATTTTACAACAATGACAATTTATATTACTCATGTATTGAGCCGAAATGCTTCCTATTAACATGTAAATAAGTGAACCAATACTTAAAATATATAATGAAATTAACTTAATATATAACCGCCTAGAACTCGACATTCAATACCTCTTCCAGGCGGGAACATGTACAACTTATATCCGAGAAACTGTACAACCTCTATTTCAGAACCTGTACAACTTCTATTTGGGAAACTGTACAACCTCTATTTGGGAAACTGTACAACCTCCATTCGGGAAACGGTACAACCTCTCTTTGGGAGTCTGTACAACATCTATTCGGGAATATGTGCAACCTCTCTTCGGGATTATGTACAACCTCTATTCGGGAATATGTGCAACTTCTATCTAATAACCTTAATTCAGTAGCCTATACAACATCCCTTCGGAACACCTCTATAATCATAGTTTTGTATCCAACTTCCTGATTAAGACTTCTTAAAATCCCGCTAAATTTTAACACTTTCTAAACCCACATGTTTCACATATTCCATGGCTATGTTTACCCTAATGAATATATTGTAGCGGCGATATACAAACAAGCGTAAATAATGCTAATTGTTGACTGATTTCCTCTGGTATCTGAGCCCATATTCCACAAGTTCAGTCAAAGATAAAGTATCTGTTCGAACTCATAAGTTATAAAAGATATTTTGATTAATAAAGTTAAACAAATTTATGTTCTTTTCAAAATCATTTGGAAAAAAAATAGATAATTATAATGTGGCTATGATAAATGAGTTACAATAAGTATAATGACTAGTATTATGATTTACATGGACTGGGCATGACCTAACATTCTATGCATAGAGGCAATTTGATAGAAATACCCGTTAATTTCCGAATACGAATTGACTTTCTTTGGGAATGAGAGAATTCATTTCACCATTAAACCGGATATGGGGTGATCTATTCCATTTAATTGTTTGTAATATGAGCACTGCAGTGGATGTGATGTACATGTACCAATAAAGATGGATAAAACTGACTTTATGGTAACTTCAAATGCGTGCTGTCCTTTAAGACACAAAATGTACAAAGTAATTTTATGTTTGTCCGATATTTTAATTGAACTAGAGATATGTGTATAATACTTGCAAGCAGAACGTGAATGTGAATAGACCTTTGTAAATAATTCCAGCTTTTGACGCAGTTGGAGATAAAAGGAATCTGTATGTGATCCAGTTGCCATAGAAGCCATGTCATTTGTTAGGGCAAATGTACATATTAAATAGAAATTGTTAGTAATTCAATGAGTGTATGGTACCAGGAGATTTCGAAGGTATCTCTGCAGAATTTATTGAACATGGTTCCTCCGATGACTGCTTCGTGTCTGCAAATCGTAAATTGTATTTGTGAAGTACTTACAAAACGCTGTTACATGTTTTCCCTAATCAAGCTTTACATTCCATTTCACCCCTGATACCTGCTAATTCGTATCAGTCATAAATGACATGAAATAACATGTTTTTGTTAATCTGATGCCAAATTCTTACGGTGAAAATCAAATCGCAGGTATATACTTTCGACACGATACTAGTAACAAAATGGAATTACAATTATGATATTGATTGACTTCAAAATCTTCATCAGACCATTCAATACCTTCAGCAGACCATTCAATACCTTCACCAGAACATAAACAAATCCACATTGAACCCTGATCTCTACCAGAGTTATCGTTCCTTACAATCACCATAGGTTTTAGTAGTACATCAGAACAAATTATGGGGATGAAAATTGTGATTTCATACACCGTGAATATTAATATGTATGATAAATAATTTCATGAACAAAACAGAAGAATATATTGAAATACAGAGAGAGAATGGATAATATGACCAGGGTTAAGTAGAAAATATTAGGAGTAAGTAAACGATATTCATCAACACACCAGATAACATAACAGGCGGTGGAGCTGGTGCCTTATAATTTGGTGGTGGTATTTCAGAACTACTATCGTCCATTGTGTGCCTGGATATCACTGCAATTTAATTATAGATTTTGTGGTCAATTACTTAACGTGCGAATCATAGATACTCAAATCGGTAAACTTTTTACGGGGAATGCAACAGATCACTCCGTTGATTAAAAAATTATGTTGCTTACATTGTATGAAATAATTAGTATGTCTACTATATGCTCTTATAAAAAAAGTATACTTTGGCTGCAATACGCACAAATGGCATTTTATCATTTTTCGAAGCTATCACTTGCCATGTGTGGTATAAATTTCTCAAATTGTCTCGTTATTCTGAAACATCAAATTTAAACTTCACTTCACACAATATTACAACTTCTTAGAGCTCCCTGTTGAAGTTTTGTTTTTTTGTTTTTTTGTCTTTTTTTTTTTTTTTTTTGTTCTTTTATTTTATTCTTGATTAACGTACTAGAATTATGTTTTATGCTTTTCATGCATGTCACTGTCAACATAACAAAATATTCATGAAAACAATATGAAAATAGAAAATGGAGTATCTTTTGTTTTTTTTTTTTTTTGTTTTTGTTTTTTTTTTTGTTGTTTGCCTTTTGCGCTATAAATGTATTGGAAATAACTTGTTATGTTTTCTTATAGAGAAAACATCAGTCTTGTTTTCCAGATTTCTACTTTATTTTCTTTATTTTCCAACAGGCTAGATACGTTAATATCTGATAGATACGAATATTTTACCTTAGAGTTAAAATGACTTTAATTTCGTTTTCCTTCCAAAAAAATGTATGATGAAAATAAACTCCAATCATATAAGTTGATTTTTAATGTTGTGAGCTCGTGTATGGTAAATATTTGATTAAAAAGTAGTTAGATATGTTTTACCCAAGAATATTTACATGTAGCTGTTATCATAAATAGAAATATCATGATATGTTCTATTCTTTTAGTGTCAGTTTAAAATAGCACACGACAAGTACTGATGCAATAACTAAACTTCATCATTGTAAATCACAGGTATCATCCCACAGCTTTACTCAACATTCACATCCCTGATACCGATCAAGTATTTATCAAATGAGTGCATTTTAGATTTATAACATTATGATTGCCAAATTCTGATTCGTGAGTAGGCTGCGTGGACGAAAGAATTATTGAATTACATTACAAGGACTACAGACCTTGGTCAAATCCAGGTTTGTCGTTTTCATAGCCCAAAGGCGAGTTAACTGCACAAGGCGGTGGTGGAGTTTGCTCCCTTTGTTTCGGTGGAGTGACTACTTTAGTGTGAAAGTTGGGATCTCCTTGCCATGAAACTATTCAAGGAAAGAAAAAGTGTAAGTAAAAAACGTACTTGACAAATGGTGAAAATGAAGATTGAAAACGCCGCGCTATGGAAAAACATGAACGTGCTGCTCAAATACATTGAAAATAATCGTCTTTAAATTTTGTACTGCTTTTAAATTCCCTGTTAAAGTTATTATAATTTCACATGTAAAGTTGCCATGTTCAAATACGTAGTAATACAAAAAAATAATCTAATGCAAAGAAACCGGGTAGACTTATACAGGTAGGCACTCATGTAAGTCAGATAGTCCTAATTCCCGGAAGACCTTTCCTTGATTTCATGTCCGCGGAGACAACAGATCTGATCCGCTCATATATAGACATTGAAAAACTGTAAAATGTAGATAGAAAGCCCTACTAAATATCAGAACTGAATGAAATTAACATAACAACAGTTTGAAACTAGATACGCTCATGGAAGTAGTTTTGAGAAGAAGCTGTCTTCCTCGTCCTGTGTAGCGTGTTGTTCTTTCGGAAGTTTATTTATGCTTAAGACACATCGATCTTTGGTGTATTTTTGTTTTTGGGAACACATTTTTTCCATTTTTTTTTTTTTTTTCAATTTTTCTCTGATAATCAAAAAATTGATCCACCAATCGAATGTTTACAGAATCTTGATAAAAGTTTTCTGAAAAATCAAGAAACACTAGAAATACTCTTGTAAACTCATAAATATTACTAAAAATGCGTAGGAAAGAATATTCCGTAAACTAAGTTAAGGACAAACAATGGAATATTTATCAACGATTTCGATACAGAGATACTGACCTGAATAATATAAAATATAAAACGATATGTAAAATATATAGTAATCCTGAATATCTTCTTATCAAAACATTCAGGAATGAACAGTTGTATGATGTAAACAAATAATTCATATGTCTTATTTCATCCTCGTTTTGTTATTGCCTAATCTAAATACCTGGTTTAGTTTTTTAGAGCAGTATTTGATACCGAATTATCAATTTTAGTCATTTTTTTTCAAATTTTAACATCTAATTGCTATATAGCCATATGGTCATTACCAATATATATTGTATAAAAACAGGAGTAACTGGATAACTTTTGGAACAAAGCATATTGGTGTTATTTTGGTGCATGTGTTACTATGCTACGTTCGCTGTACGAAAATAAATGCGAAATAAAAAGCTTGCAAATAAAATGTCGTTCTAACAAAAAGAGCGCAGAATTACCTACCTGCTGTGCGTGGAATTTTGTTAAGCTGTCTCGGGTCTGGCATACTATTACGGACTCCGGGTGGCAGCTCAGAGCGGGCCACCCTCCTCATAGGAGCGACGGTATGGCTACCAGTCTTTTCATAGTGCAAATGTCTGTTGCTACGAGCAGGTTCTAAGGTGCAGATATGTGATATAGATGTTCAAAAATATAATAAAATGGAATAAGTACTGTTAATATTTTTATATAGCGTTAGGATACCTCGTCATTCCGGTCTTCAACATATGGTTAACACTACGGCTATTGACAATTACAATTCGTTATGAAAAAATTATTTTATATCACTTTAGTCATGACAATCTTGACAATCATACTAACTTATGATTGATTTGTTTTTGGAGAAAAAACAGAAGAAATATATTATGTATTTCTAAATAAAATACAGTGATCTAATCAAATATGTTGTTCTTGTAAATTAACGAAGAATTGAATATATCGGCTGAATAAACGAGGTTCTGTCATTCATTACAGTGTAAACACATATATCCTGACACGATCTACTTTGTTAATTGACATTGTTAGAATTAGTTTGAAATACAATAGTAGAGTATACAGGTAGTTCAATTCTAGAAGATATTCAAACTGTAAATTCGAAATACATGTCAAATGTATCGAATAATGAAAATAAAGCTTTCCAGATGTCTCATGTTTATATTACAATATCTCGTGAAATTCCCTTCAGCGTAATAATGCAAACTGAATAAATGTTCTATAATTATATAAAATCTGGTCGTGATATAAAAAAACCTGTTCAATCACATTGGAGTTTTTGTCAAATCCTTCAACTTGATAATGATTGAATGTAACCCCCAACCCCAATCCCCCGCAAGAAAAGCATGATGTGTAACTCGGTATTGAGATGTAAAGGGCGATAATAATTAATAACAAGTTTGTTAATGAAACAATATCATAAGGTTGAAATGCAGATGCTAATAGATAAAGAAGCAAGTTTAAATGTATGATAAATCTTAGACTATATATCAATTGATAAGTATATATGATATCAGATAAGCCTGAATATACATTGATATCAACAATGTACACACTTCTAATTTACTAACTAGCGGTACTAGGATTACATTGTAACAAAATGCCTTGAAATATTCTATAATATATAGTAATATTGAAATAAGACCAAACCTTTAGCACGAGCATGCTCCGCATTATACTTTTTCATCTCGTTTTGAAGTGTTGCACCCGTAACGGTTTTAGGTCGTGTCGACACTGGGGCCTCATAGTCGTAATCTTAAATCGAGAACGTGTAAATATTTTAAGATAAACTGAATATTTTTATCGTGTAATATGATGAATGTTTTCAAAACATTTTAAATATATATATATATATTTAGTGTCTTTATTCTCTGCTTAGACACAGATTGTGTGAAGTACACGATTTTTTATTCTATGCTTTTCCAAGAGCAGATGGTATGATAAATTACAGATTCGGGCTACATATATTCCTGTTTCCCTACAACAGAAGAAAATTATCCCTGTCTTAAGTAGTAATAGCATGGAGTATTAATTAGGCCCCCAGATTTAGGTCACGTTCACGGAAAAAATAGAGAGATCGAGTCTTTACTGTTATAAAGAGGCAAATACATTATTTATATATATCATAACCTGATAAACCCGATAAGGACACGGATGTTACTTATCTGTATAGACAAAACAATTTATAAAAGAAATATTTCCCACATTCTTAAAACTTGAGTAATTTTTTTTACACCTTTGGAAAATTATTCTTGTAATTTAGTCAAGGTGGTTGGTTTTTTGTATTTTTTTAAATCTGAGTCCAGAAACAGTTTGTTCTAAACCAAGGATCGTGACCTTAACCCTTATCTTAAAGTTTTACTGATTTTATTTGACTCCAGACAATCGGGTATTTGACCACTGCAACCTTGAGTATGGGTCAAGGTAACTTATTTTGACGAATGTCGATATCCACCCAGAAAGGTATCAGCCTGTTCTCATGACCCTGGTTCTTTGATTAATCAAAAATGATGAATGAAGATTTCAAAACATTTATATTGGCAAAATAATTATACCAATGTTTAATGTAGTAAGTATGTCACGATAACACATTGCCAGCCTAGAATTAATTACTGTGAAGTGATTTTTTTCTCTCATTAAGTAAATACAAAACGAAAGCGATGAGTATACGTAATGCTTTATGATAGCAAATGGCACTTCTAAATTAGAAATTCTTATTTGTCAATGTATTACAATTATCAATATCACTCAAAAATAACAGTGTAGCAAGTCTGCTCTTTGTGTGTCATTTACCATGCAAACAAAATCAGCAATGTATTTTCTTTACATATTTTAGATATTGATAAATATTGGACAATGTCATTATATTACCCTTTTGCCACCTACTTTTAATGCTAAAATATGTAATTGTTTCTTTTCATCAGCTACATGTATCATGCATGCAACTTTTAAAAAGAAAAGAAAAAAGAAGATTGTGTTTCAATTAATGGAAGTGAAATTTCTTAAATTCTGTTTCTTTCCTGTAGATAAGCTCTCCCGGAATTTAGTTGCGTATACAAGGTATATTTCAGTATATAGTTGTGAAATTATATAAACATATAAAATGTTAGTAACATCATTTGACAAAATGTGTGCTTTCAGGTATTGTCTAGATTTGTCGGATTTGTGGCACAGAATGATGAATCTGGTGTAAACATATTACATTTATACACATCTTAAATATACAAAAAAATATTTGAATATTTCACTCCTGTTTGAAGTTTTTATACATCGGTTACAGAAGTTATCAGGTGTACATTGGTATATCGCTTCCCTCTGTAGATTTCCTGTCAATTTATGCGGTATTTTTCCATAAATTGTGCTGAGAAGTATTTATTTCATAAACAAAGAAAAATTGGCGTTGAGGCTTGATGAAAATTGTAATCCTATTTACAGACCTAGACACTTAAATAATTTACACTGTTAGTGTTAGTGGTATTATTAGTGTGTCTCATTTTATACTTACCGCGTTGATAATGGTGTCCTTCAACATTTTAGTTCGTAATTATCAACAAGCATATAAAAGAGTGTGACCGACGTTTACCTTAATATATAGGACTTAAGTGAATGTTTATGTCACATGAGATTTAAGAAACGAGGCTTAGAAGTCTTTAATCTTACATCGAGACAAATGGTATTTAAATTCACATGAAACAAAAACAAAAACAATTAAAATAACGCTTTGACAGGTTTTGACTTCAAAATGTTGGGTGCTGAACTTAACGGGGGCAGCCATTTTGTCGCGCCATTTTCAATTCATGACGTAACATCATTGTTCATATCATATTACAATCAATTTCTGACTGGTGCAGCGTATTAAACTACTGACACACGCCAAGCTATTACATGGGCGAATTCACTACATAACAGATGGATTATGTAAAGAAGAAGAATAAAGTAAAATTTATAATTTACATTCTGTTAGTTTTATCTAACTAGTGTTAACAGGTAAAATATATATTACTTTAATAATGAAATATGAAAACAAAAAAAGCTCTATAGCAATATGTGGTATATAAAACTATCAAAGTTATGTTCCTAAAGTTACATAAAATTTTTAAGATTATAGAAAGATTTTAATAAATCGTACGAGCAACACTCACCAGGTGGTGGTTCTGAGATTTTCCGATCTCGTGTCTTCGCTGCAACTGCTGATTCTCCAGGATGCTGGTCCACTGAAGTACAAACAACAAATACACCGACTATTATACTGAATATTCCGGAAGGGTGAGCGTCAACAGATTCGTCATTCGAACTCGAATTCTGTGAAACTAAGGGTGAAATATGAACATGGAGAGTGCAGTAGCAGTGCAAGTCGAATAAAACCGGACGATAACGCAGACCTCAAATCAACCACTACAAAAATGACAATGAAATAAGATAAAGCGCGGATGCACCGCATCACCACAAAAGGCAATATACAAGTGATTATCAGTACCAACATTTGTCCAGTCGTTTACCATTTTTCGGCAGATATGTCGTGTAGTCGGAATCGGCCTGCCCGAGAAGGTTGAAATCATTGGTAGTTAGAGTTTGTGTACGATCTGATCCATTTAATTTGATGAAAAACATCATCACATCAGTCAGGTTGCTCATGTCAGGATGCTGGAAACAGAGAAATTAATAGCTTATAACATAGGTAAACAGTTACAAAAATGTATTTTTATCTTTACTACTTAGCAAATACGGTAATGAATGACAATGACACAACATCTCTTTTGTATGTCTAGGTCTCATCAATGACGCTACATCAAACATCTGTTTCGTCCGTCTAGGTCTCGTCAATGACTCTACATCAAACATCTGTTTAGTCCGTCTAGGTCTCGTCAATGATGTCACATCATAAAGCTGTTTCGTAAGTCTAGGTCTCGTCGATGACGCCGAATCAAACATCTGTTTCGTCCGTCTAGATCTCGTCAATGACGAGGTATTTGCCTCATATATCAATGGATTTCGTAATTTTCATGAATCTGATAATGTCAAAAGAATGTCAAGTGCATTGTATATTCTGGACCGTGCTGCTATTCAAATATACCACAAGGCGTGGCATGCAGGTAACCGGCATATTCGTTATGTTAATCTGACATTAGAAATATGAATATGAAACAGGAAGAAAAAAGTGGATGGTATAACAAATATTTACAACCAATTTGTTTATGGAACAGGTTTAATTTGGTTTAACATATCAGTCTAACTGATTCAAAGGAAAAGACTTTGATTTTTTATGGTTTTCATTAAACTTACCGTGGTATCAACATCGATTCTAAAACCTCCGACCGTTCTAAGGACCTTGAAGTGGTCACACACGGGTGCTCTGCATGTAAAAAACATAAATCAATTAAAATACAGTACATTAAGTACAGACGTTTTCATGGAAGCATGTAAACCTTGGTACCAGATTTAGCGCCAGATTTTTTTCCTTAATAGTCATTAAGATATGGAATAAAGTCGGATGCATAATGGCTTCTAAAGATTTACAATTGACGTTGCAAACCAGTGATGTAGTGAACGGGTCTTTGCTAAATCATGAAACTTGATATGAGCAGCTGTAGTATTTTATCAATGACTCGATCACTATTGTATCAGGTTTAGCGATGATACTAGCAACACAAATTACCTGTCTTTGATCTTGGAACAGTAAGAGATCACGTAGGTACCATGAGATGCCGCCTGAGCGCTCTCCCTCATCAGAGTATTTCCATAGGTTGTACCAACCTTGGTAAATATGGAAAGGGCCTTTTCGCGGGAACAGTTCGGAACGAACCAGCTGGGATACACATCGTCGCCCAGAGGATTGTTCGAAAACTTGTGCCTCTGTGAAATTGTTATCAATAACGAAAAGAATAAATCTTAATTATTATCTGTAATATATATGTATATAGATGAGATGAATTAACAGTAACAGCAAACAGAAATTCTGTCATGCAAGACGAAATGAAAGGAAAGCTTAAACCCATCGCAAAAAAAGGAAAGAATGCCATGAACACCTAAAAAGCAATCCATTGTGTGTGTTACAATATACAAAGTACCGTTTTCGGAATAAAACAAGTTTGTGAACTTATTTAGCTTTACCCGGTAGTATAAATATAAGACACATGAATAGACGTCGAAACTGAATTCAAACGAAAACCAAACATGTACTCAAAATCCGGTCCCATCGAGATAATTTGGAATAAAAAAAAAGAAATCTCAGAGGGATCTTTGCGTCCACCATTGTTTGTTATTTATTTGTTTTTTAAAAGATGGTGTTTTCCTTCTTTTCTCTTCTATTCTGTTTGTTTTCTTAACCATATGTAATTTTTAAAATCCTGTAAGAAATTATGATAATGATATTTAACTGTCACATCTAAGATGGTCTGCTGTCATCCATTTCTGTTTTTTAATCAAACAGCGACAACCAGGGAACAAGATGAATCTACATATGAAATTTAGCAAGATCCATCCAGCACTTCTCAATAGATAATGAAAACAAACTTTCATTGTAAAATTCTAAAATGACCACCTGTCAGACCTATTTTGAAGTGGATCACACCTAAAGTCAAAGGGTTACATGCAGAGACCAAGAGGAACCTACATATGAAATTTAAGAGATCCATCAAATGCTTCTCAATGAAAAGCGAGAACAAACTTTCATTAGAAAAATCCAAAATCGCCACTAGTGTCATTTTTTAGCTGATCACTCTCAAAATCAAACGGGCACCAAGAGCAACTTAGGTATGACATCTTAAAGAGATTAGTATTTTTCAAAACATACCGATAAAAAAACATTTACGGACGGACGGACGACTGGACGAACGGACGACGGTGTAGATCCAATAAGGACAGTTGAAGCAGACAATAAAACTAGAATAGAACAGATTCAATTATACTAAATTAGAAAAATTACTTACTGTTAGGATGGAAACACTAACGAAATTAAGTTTCTGAACATATTTATCATATTGGTATTATGACCTTATGAATGTGAAAACGTAAAAAAAAATCTTATAATTTACTTTATAAATTGCTTCCATGTCACAACCCCTACCGAACCAGGAAAACCCGCATTGTTTGACGTTTTTACATGGGAGCATGTCGGAGAAAAAATAGTGGGTTTTTTGTGATGAAATGTCATGATCGTACTAATCGTCTAAACAGCTGGATAGATAACTTAGAAATTTGTGATATTTACCCGAAGTTGTTAAACTTCAGTTATTCAAATATAATTACATCAACTGTCCATGGAGCAATGTGTTTTGAAAATCCACATAAACGATGTGATAAGAGCTGAAATAGCTTGGGGCGATTCGGTGCAGATAACTGCGAAGTGTATCACAGATAACTGCGAGGGTGTATCACAGATAACTGGGAGGTGTGTCACACTGCGAGGTGTATCACAGGTAACTGGGAGGTGTATCACACTGCGAGGTGTATGAAAGATAACTGGGAGGTGTATCACACTGCGAGGTGTATGACATATAACTGGGAGGTGTATCACACTGCGAGGTGTATGACAGGTAACTGGGAGGTGTATCACACTGCGAGGTGTATGACATATAACTGGGAGGTGTATCACACTGCGAGGTGTATGAAAGATAACTGGGAGGTGTATCACACTGCGAGGTGTATGACATATAACTGGGAGGTGTATCACACTGCGAGGTGTATGACATATAACTGGGAGGTGTGTCACACTGCGAGGTGTATCACAGGTAACTGGGAGGTGTATCACACTGCGAGGTGTATGACATATAACTGGGAGGTGTGTCACACTGCGAGGTGTATCACAGGTAACTGGGAGGTGTATCACACTGCGAGGTGTATGAAAGATAACTGGGAGGTGTATCACACTGCGAGGTGTATGACATATAACTGGGAGGTGTGTCACACTGCGAGGTGTATCACAGGTAACTGGGAGGTGTATCACACTGCGAGGTGTATGAAAGATAACTGGGAGGTGTATCACACTGCGAGGTGTATGACATATAACTGGGAGGTGTATCACACTGCGAGGTGTGTGACAGATAACTGCGAGGTGTATTACACTGCGAGGTGTATGACAGGTAACTGCGACGTGTATCGCACTGCGAGCTGTATCACAGGTAACTGGGAGGTGTATCACACTGCGAGGTGTATCACAGGTAACTGGGAGATGTATCGCACTGCGAGGTGTATGACAGGTAACTGCGACGTGTATCGCACTGCGAGCTGTATCACAGGTAACTGGGAGGTGTATCACACTGCGAGGTGTATCACAGGTAACTGCGACGTGTATCGCACTGCGAGCTGTATCACAGGTAACTGGGAGGTGTATCACACTGCGAGGTGTATCACAGGTAACTGGGAGATGTATCGCACTGCGAGGTGTATGACAGGTAACTGCGACGTGTATCGCACTGCGAGCTGTATCACAGGTAACTGGGAGGTGTATCACACTGCGAGGTGTATCACAGGTAACTGCGACGTGTATCACACTGCGAGGTGTACGACAGATAACTGCGAGGTGTATCACACTGCGAAGTGTATTACACTGCGAGGTGTATCACAGGTAACTGCGAGGTGTATTACACTGCGAGGTGTATCACAGGTAACTGCGAGGTGTATCACACTGCGAGGTGTATCACAGGTAACTGCGAGGTGTATGGCAGATAACTGCGAGGTGTATCAAAGGTAACTGCGAGGTGTATCACAGGTAACTGCGAGGTGTATCACACTGCGAGGTGTATCACAGGTAGCTGCGAGGTGTATGACAGATAACTGCGAGGTGTATCACAGGTAACTGCGAGGTGTATCACACTGCGAGGTGTATCACAGGTAACTGCGAGGTGTATCACAGGTAACTGCGAGGTGTATTACACTGCGAGGTGTATCACAGATAACTGCGAGGTGTATCACACTGCGAGGTGTATCACAGGTAACTGCGAGGTGTATTACACTGCGAGGTGTATCACAGGTAACTGGGAGGTGTATCACACTGCGAGGTGTATGACATATGACTGGGAGGTGTATCACACTGTAATCAGTTTAAGTGTATAACCACTAAGCAATTATAATTGAGAAACAACAGCTAAAACACTGACAACTCACCGGCCAGTCCGCTACAAATAAATCTCAATGTATTTTCTGTTTACACCATCAGTGTGGATGGCTCTGTTGTCGAACTGTTTTATATAGCGAGTATCAAAGGAAAGAACGAGGATGGAAAAGTAGTCAATATCACTTTTCAAACGCCGCATTTGATTGGTCAAGAAATAAAATTGACCAATCAAATACGTCATTTGAAAGGAAAATTGGCCTGTCTTAATTTGGCAATGCCAGCTGATTCAGTTCTACACGAAAAGAAGTGTGATCTGTGAGATTGTAGTTGATGTGGATAATTAGCATACGAATCGAAGTTTGTAAACATATATATGTAACCGAAAAATGTCACAGGAATGTGAATTCAGTATTTGTACATGTCAACGGCGTTATCACTGGATACCAGCCTTATTTGACCTGAATTTCAGCGGATGGACATAGCGACATCGCGGAAATCGCCGTTCTTGATTCGTATTTACAGTGAGGGAAAAACGTAGAAATGTTTTGGTTTTTTCCCTGTTTTCCTCGTAGGTAATGTATTTGTGATAAGTTTGGTACCAACGATGTAAAACTTAAATGTTTTTGGCCGAATACTGGCGATTTTTCTGAGACTGGTGAATTTCTCCGCGATATTTCGTTGGTCCCCTGTACTAGTTATTGTATACAAGCCCTCATCCACAGAAACGTTGTTACAGACCCCTGTGCTCATAATCGGTTAAATTATAACCACACGCACCTCTTACAGTTTACCGTAAATCAATATAGGTTATAGATGGTAAATTGAAGTGTTTCGCACCTTAAAGATATTATGACAGGTGTCCCACTAGGAACAAGATATATGGTCTCCATTCATTTATATTAACAGGTATACAGTGGTTAGTTTTAATCTAAACAAAACCAAAATATGAGCCTGAAACCAGATTAATTTTAACAAAATTGACACGACATATCTATCCATGAACATTCTGGTATGAACAAACTTTTTTCATGGTGTGGTCATATAGAGCACACGTTTGGAAATCCTTCAAAGTCTTCAACCTTCTTAAAAATATTGATACAGAAAAAACACCCACCCTTTAACACACAGACTTAAACTATAAACCTGTTATAACAAATGCAAAGCAAGCTATCTGTTAACCTTAGGTTATGTTTACTCGGATGGAAGCGCGCAAGGGGTCTAACTGTGATAAGAAACTGTGGTACCCGTTGAAACTCGTGGAATCGAACCAGTTTTAAGATAATAGTAATGTATCAGAGACACACATTGAATAACACATTTACAGACAAGGTAAGATTGACAGTAGAGCTAATGTTTAAAACTACATCTTGTGGCTTTTCCCATCCTTACATTTTGAACAAATGATCAACCTAAATGTCGAAATCTAGATGGGGAGATATACTTGCCCAATAATCCAATAAATTACACAATGTTTAAAGATTTGATCATTCAAAAGAACGCCATGTACCTTTAAATACCACAAAAATTCCATCGGTAGAAGTAAGCAGAACAAATCTTAATATCTACATCAAAAACAGTCCTTATTTTACTGTCAGATGTTCCGTGTTGGACCTCTACTGAAATCCAAATGTGTGTTAGTGACATTCCCAATAGAAGTCACATAAGACATATATGGGATTTTTATTTTACATACATTGACTGTTGACAAAACACAATTTCATACACAAAAATCACCGGATACTGTTCTCAGCTAATAATGTTAACATGCCATAATACTTAATCTTAAACATACACCCAATTTTACCGTCATCCAATTATGCCTTTAGAGTGAGAGCCTAGATTTTCTCTAACTGCAATTGCGTCAGTCACGTGATTTTTTAAATATTGCTAGAACTAGACATTTTGGGGCGGTAGAATCGATACTCTAAAGCGAAAAAAATGTTATGGGAGTATTCTATCGGGACAATGTGTAAAAACAGGGAAAATATGTTGTCACAATGCCATATCAGACGTTACCTTCAGTTCTAAATCTATAACTAATCGATAGACTGTTATATCTGATTCCAATCTTTGGTAGTGTTACTGTACGGTCCATCTCCGCGGAGATCTATCCCGTCAAGGTTCCGACAAGAACTAGTACTTTCTTACATGGAACTTATTTTAAGAAAGCCAGAAAGAATAAAGCTGAAAATGCGCTTAAGATGTATCATTACAATCTCCAATCGTGAAATAAACGAGTTTACCGAAGACCTGTAACGCATAACATTCATATCCTGCAGCGTTCTTACCTTGCCACTCCGTCCGTTTGTACTAAAAGTAGAGCTCCCTCCACTTCCGCCCGACCCCTCGGAGGCGGAAGTGCGTTTTGTTATGCTAGTTACCCTGCTGACGGAGTCGTGTGGTATACCGCTGTCTCTACTTAAGTCGGTGCGCGCGCTCAAGTGACCGTCTGGTTCTTTTGGACACCGTTTTAATCCCCCGAGGATAAATTCCATTTCTTGGATGTAATCTGTTGGAAGGTCAAGGTCGGGTGGTATGCTATCCTATAACAGAATTACAACAGAGGAATTAGGTCTGGTGACAACACACCCTATCAGACACAGAAGAAAAAGCATTGGTAACCGAGATCTGCCGACTACAATATACTTTTAAAAGTGTAAGTAGTCTTTAGTAAAGTTCGTGCTCTCGGTCAGGAAAATGTTTCATTTATTAATTAAAGATTGCACAAAAGACACGTACAAATTTAGAGTGAGATACAATAGTGCCAAATACTGAATCAAAATGCACCATATAGTTGTTTCGTCCTTTTATGGGTCGTCATTGATGATAATGGTTTAAATTTTGAAGCCTAAGAGGCCACGAAGGAAAACTGAAAGTGATCAAAAGAAATAACAAACTTAATGCGCGGAGCTGCAGTTACTACATGATTTGATAAACTTCGTAATATATATATACATGTATCTGGTATTTTCAGAATCTGTATTGATCAATCAACAGAAAACCAGACAGAATATAATTGTTACCTTGGATACGATGGAGATGAACCCCCTCCACTCCTCCATTGCCGACTTTTTAGCGGTCTGGAAAATAGTTTCATTAATAATATAGATAGCTTTAACCAAAGCCTCATGTCAAAACAATAATAACAAAAGGGGAAAGTGGGTCAGGAGGAATAATTATGTGTCAGACATTTGATTTGACCTTAGATTTAAAAAAAAAAAAAGAACAACAAACATATTCAACCCTGTAACTATTGAATAGATTTGATATTTCCAATCATATATAGACAAACAGTATGAACTATTTTTGTAACAACATATGACAACTATGTATCTGATTCACGAAACAACTTCTTAGTGAAATAATCTATTGTCACTAAACAACGTTGCTTTATTGACATTGAAGCTGTTTTGGCAAATATTCCTCAACCGTTAAAGCTATCGAAGACAATTTTCAAACTTACAAATGAACTTTAGTAACTAATATCACAAATATTTTTGTGAAAAAATGAGTTATCAAAATACACATGGTGGTATATCTTAGTAATGTTGTAAGCATGGCAAGGATTCAGAGTATATAATGTTAAAGTTCTCTGAAGGAAGGACCCATAAGAACAGTGGCACTCATACAGATCAACCATAGACCAGAGTATTTCACATGTTTTCATATAACCAAAAACAGAGACCACGTGTCAAATATTTATTAACATATAGATAAACATATCATAATATTTTGTTTTGACCCAAATGATCTTAAATTTAGATTCCATAATAAAAAAGAATACAGGTGTTGCTCTTTTCAAAATCATATCAACCCACTGAAATTCTAAATTGTTGGATGATTGTTCTTAAGTGATAAACGTTACATTGACAATAAACCTTTCGACGACGGGAACAATGGTGCTTATATAAATATCTGGGCTGTATAGAAGACAATTTATCAAATAGACAGATACACTTATCATAGAAAGGCTTACAGTGATCAATAAACAGCTTTAAATTCAGCACATAAAAACAATTTAATAAAGACAATAAGTGATGCTAGGGTCTATCAGTTTGGGATTCTTGTAGGGAAGTGAAGAATATTGAAAATGGTCAAATGTCAAATAATAGAAGAGGAAGTTTAATGTTTTTACTCAGACAATTTAGTTCAGTATAGAAATGTCTTGGTATATACTGTTTTATTTTTTCAAAGGTGACAACATTCTGTAGTCAAATATGACAAAATTGATGCATATATCATGGATTCTAAAAGGTAACATTCCTCTCCCATCAGAAAATATTTCTTCATGAAAGAATTTTGAGGATCTTAACATCAATACATTGAATGTTTTCTTTTGAAGTTTGACATTCAGGACTCGGACAGGAGTTTAGATACAGGTGTAAATATTTTGGCACAATACAATAAGTATTAAATATAATCAAGAGTATAACATCATAATAACAACCATAAATATTAAACTATGTAAACTTTACACACGAATAAACCAACAGAACCGTACAACACTAACAGTGATCAGGTGGTACAAAAACTAACAACATGCCACAAATAAATATGTAATGTATTAGCCAGTATAATGGGAGAATCTTGTTTAGCATGTCAACATCCATGACGAACATACCAGAGTTTTGTTTCAGAAAGTTAAAACCTTTCAAAACAGCACAAAAACTTTTCAACGACGAGGCGTCTATATTTTTTTTAAAACCTCATACAATTTAATAAAGATATGAACAGTAATACCATCTCAGTTACACATGTGACAAATCATTCATATTTAATATTTCAATGTATAGCTATTGTAGCAAGACTTTCTGGGGGGTGGGGGGGGGACTGTTGTTGGTTTGTAGTGAAAAGATCAAAATGAAATGATAATCAACGTACAAAAATCAACATCAAAACACACACAAAGTTTACCAAATCGCCTGACAAGATTAAGTATTCTGCACTTCTATTCTGTTAAGTTTTACCCCATGTGTCTTCACTCGAGACACATATATCATCGTTTGAATAAGTCTTTGATGCAAATTCTTTGTAATATGGACGCCTGATTCAACAAAGTATTCCAAAACACAAGTTCTATATACGTATAAATGTACGTAATTTATTGTCTTGAGATTTTCATTTTTTCTACAATTTTACCTGGAAACATCTGTAAGTATTGTGGAATGTCACTCACATCTCTGTTCTCAATCTTACATGGTTCGTGCACAGAAATTTAGTGACATGCTGACCGTAGGTTTTGTCATCGCGACAGGGTAAACTAAGCCTGTTTAGTAAAGCCTAGGAGGTTAATAGACATAATGATCACACAGAGGAAACCTAGAAACTGGAGACATTGTATACTCAGAGGAGCTAAAATTACTTCATGACAGCTCCCTACACATAATAATATTATTTCTGATTGGTTTTGTTCACCATGCACCTTTTAACATTCCTTTTTTTATAAATATAGGTTTTAATGCAGCCTATGGCTTATCTAATTTTTTTAAATTTAATTTTTTCCTACTTATATAAATCTTCATTAAAATGTCAACATTCACTTCATACTTCCTTGTTTTTCAATAGAACCACAGAGCACCTTTTGTATTCATGGAACAGTTAATGCCAAGCAATTTAGACACGGCTTTGTTATCAAACTATATCCATCGTATATCCTTATTATTCCGTGATTCTGGTATAGATTTGACATTTCAAGATTAACATAACAGGTATGTTATTGTGCCTTCAAGTCATGCATCCTTTTACTTTATCCTTGTCTGCAGACATTATTTCATTTATTATATATAAAAAGGCCTAGACTTGCTTGATAAAGGAGGAAACCTACCTATACATTATTCAATCTTCTCAAAGAATAAACACTGGCTTACTGTGCTTCATTTAGATTGCCTACTAGTTACAAGGTAGAAAAGGTGGACGGCTGAACATAATAGTGACCGAATGTTACTGATAAACTGGGAAATTGCTGACTTGGTTTCGTTTTGAAATGGGGCTGAATTTACCTCAAAGAATATTATAACAGGTCATACAGACCTGGCAAAGTCCTTTTATTTCACTTTCTGATATATTGATGAAAACTTGCCTTAAAATAACAAAAAAATTATTGACCACGTTCATCGTATATATCCACCGGATTTGGAAATCGACAGACTCTTTTGCGTCGGCTGTTTATTTGGATATTTTCCTATAATGAAACCGAGACGGGAAGCTATCCACAAAGCTGTATGATATGAGTGATGATTTCAATTTCACTATTGTGAATTTTCCATTTTTGAATTGCAACCTCCCTTCTTTCCAAACCTATGTTACTTACATGTCGCATGGTATTAAGGGATGCAGGTTGTTAAACATTATGAGGAAGTTAAACAGTCGTCAGAAGTGATATAATTTTTTCTGTGTGCGATAAGGAGCTGAACGTGTTTGATGCTCATACGTTTGCCCGCTGGCTCCGTTGTTGTTTACCATGTTTTCATTCATCACTTTCAATGTACTTGGATTGGCAAAATTTACATGGCGGGTGTCGTTTAAGAAGCAGAAGACGCTGAACTTTCCGGGACACCTTGTCTTATTCTCATTGTACGTATCCTTCCTTTTGTTTACGATTTGCCCCAGTTTTATCAAATTTAGGTTTGAATTACGATTCCGATGATATTGATGTTATTTTCTTGTTGTTCTTGTAAAATATGATAAATTATCATTGGTTATATCTCATCACGGTATATCACATATCGTGTTTGCATTCACGGGTGCATGAATGTCAACATGCCAAAGGTAAATTTAACGGAGCGCGTTATGTCGAAATCGCTTTATCCGGTAGGAATTCATAATTCACATAAATATCAGAGCAATGCTTATATCTGTTCTTTTAAATTTCCATTTTGACAGAAAGCAACCCCCATTTGTATATATTACTTGTAGTATTTCTGATTCCCTGTTCATTAGTTGGTAATATACAACTGACTTTGGTAAGGTTACATCGTAGGAATTCCATACAACGGTAAACGTGTTGTATGAAAAATATATTAAACGACATGAAAGTTTTTGCACATATTGGTCATTTTAGACACACAAAAAATAATATGCTTTATAAAACAGTTAAAAGCAAAAACATCAAAGAATTCAACATCTTGTCAAATTAGATAATCCATTTATACAGGCGGTAGACAATGTTAAGAGTATTTACCTTGAATTTAACGTTGGACTCAATATTTCTATCTCTGGCAAATATCGTAAATACATAGCCACCATATTTCTTTTCCTCTTTTTCTCGTCTTGTAAATACAGTGTTGGAATTTATAGGGAGTTTTCCAGTATGCTGAAATAAAGAAATGAAAAAATTGGTAAAACGGAAAACCAGAAGTATTCCAACAAATAGAAAATGTAACTGATTATCAACATGTTTACAAATGACGTACAACTTAAATACATTGATAAACATTTACATTACAACACTGTGTATTGACTGACAATAAAAGTTATTTACTGTAAATGGCGACTGATTTGATGTTTCATATGAAAAATAATACATGGTAACAATCATTACATTAAAATCGCAGTAGTCATATAAACCATTGTAAACCATTGGATAAAGATCATGACAATCATTAATTATTAGTTTATTTATTTACATTCAGTCATGCACATTTATGTTTCCAGAATAACGCTGTTGATGAATATTTTGCAGGTTATAAGATGTGTGAACATGAGTGTGATTATTACATATATAGAACATAATATAACAATCAAAACCAGCAAATTTCATTGTTCCTTCATGCAGAGTTAGTTGCTCTTATGACCAGGAATTGCTTGCTACGTCGTTTGTTTGCCCGGGGAAATTACGTCGTTTTCTCATAAATGACGGCAATATCAACATCACAGAGGCATACAGCTGTGCATTATGAAAAGACGGCATTCAAAATCAGTATTGAATGCTTGTAAACATATAGATATTGTATAAAGCTTATGTCAGTTAAAACGACCTGTTTATAGACTCTGGCACCAGATAGAATAGGATATATTTTATATATGTTTTGGTACTTTGGCGGCGAAGGTATTATGTGTGACCCGAGTCTTATATTTCTCTAAATTAGCCTAGCTTAGAATAGCTGTCGAAGCAGCTCAGTAATAGAGAAAAATTCCTAAACAGACATTTACCCACATATGAACATGAAGCAACTCAGCCAAGTAACATATCTGCTCAAACAATGTATTACACAAAACAGACATGATCTACCTATATTTTGAAATGTGTTTTATATTGTGAATGAGTGTCTGTGTAAATGATATGTACGCGTGTATACCTCATAATAACGCTTATCTTATAAAACCCATGCTCACTATAATTGTAAATGTTTGATCGTAAAAGGTTTAATTAAGTCTATTGAGAAAATTTTGGTCACATTGATACAGTAATAAAGTATATTTGAATGATACGACAAAAACATTTCCACTTAGCATCGTTTCTGTTAAGAAAAATACATAACTGCATATCTACATATTAGAACAACTCCGCCTAGCAACGTATCGGTTCAAAAGGTGAAAGTCAACTTTACAGAAAATGAATACCTTCATATCTGTATTGTATAATAAAACAACGATTCTTTTCAAAAACGTAGTATGTCAAAAATACTTTTTGTGTTTATAATATTCATAAATTATTTATATATAAATTTATTTATACATCTATATTAAAATTCATTTGTTCAATATTGTGTAGATATAAAGTAACAGGTACAAAATTAATGATGATAAAGTTCATCAAATGGAAGTATATATATTTACATTATATACAGCAGGCCATATACTAATACAATAACTAAAATATCATGCATGACCATATCACCTCACAGATGTATGAATTCCACAGATAAACTGTTGTCGTTTACAGAAAATGTTATCAAACAGAACGGCTTGCCACAATCTACTTGCTAGAAAATCTGGTTGTAGAAATATACAAGTTCACATATTTAATTCATCGCGTATCACACATGTGCATGAATGT
Organism: Ylistrum balloti; assembly: GCF_031769215.1. Taxonomy (NCBI): domain Eukaryota; kingdom Metazoa; phylum Mollusca; class Bivalvia; order Pectinida; family Pectinidae; genus Ylistrum; species Ylistrum balloti. The sequence continues at coordinate 279,012 of NW_026782523.1, read as the reverse complement.
GTTTTTTAACAAGTCTTAATGATGCTTGAAGCGTTGTAGCACCATTGAATTTACCATCTATGTTTAGTAAACCATCTGCCTTATTAATCATGATTTCAACCTAAATTATTGAATTTTATTTCTCTCTGTAATTATTATTTCAAGTATTTACTCTACTTTTTGTGTAGTCTGAATTAAGGACAGAAATGTATAAAGAATACTTTGTTCGTACTGTGGGTATCTAGCAATGCATGTAATACAAATATTTAATATTCTCAACGCTGTCGTTCTGAAATTCGACATCTTACGAAACAGGCTTGTTATCTATATGGTGGCGACACTGAATACACCTATTGCAATCTAGTGAAGCAAACATCAAACTTTAAAAGATATAAAGAATCAACACCATAATGACTTTAAAACTGCACATATCTGACACGTAGTCTGGACATGAACCAACTGATCGTGTGATCAGTATAAGCAGGGTTGATTAACTGAATTGTGAATATTACATTACTAATATCGATTATTTCTTCTCATTAAACCACCACCCTATCAGAGGGTATCTGAAATTATAAGGACGATGAACTGGGAACATGAATAGATAAAAAGTGTTAGACAAGCAGTAATACCTACAGACTAATAACACTAAGTTATAGAAATCATCTAGTCCTAAGTGTTAAAAACCGATAACAACATTAAGAAATATCAGCTGTGGTTTAACCAGTGTCTATACACATGGATGGTTTTGTTAGCAGTCATGATCAACTTTCTAGCCTCTCATATCACCTATCCAATCTACTAGACAGATTTTATGGTTCATTAACATTATTTAAAGTTACCCTAACAAGACTTTTGTAAACAATCATTTGAGAAGAGATATGTCACTAAACACGACCATGTCCCTTTCCATTAGAATTAGGTTATTGGATAGCGCCTAATACATGTAATCACTTAAACTGCATCATACAGCTCCTTCATCCTTCTAGAACTCGTCAGTTAAGCTTATCATACAGCTCCTTCATCCTTCTAGAACTCGTCAGTTAAGCTGTAACATACAACTCCTTCATCCTTCTAGAACTCGTCAGTTAAGCTTATCATACAGCTCCTTCATCCTTCTAGAACTCGTTAGTTAAACTGCATCATACGGCTCCTTCATCTGTCTAGAACTCGTCAGTTAAGCTTATCATACAGCTCCTTCATCCTTCTAGAACTCGTCAGTTAAACTGCATCATACAGCTCCTTCATCCTTCTAGAACTCGTCAGTTAAGCTGTATCATACAGCTCCTTCATCCTTCTAGAACTCGTCAGTTAAGCTGTATCATACAGCTCCTTCATCCTTCTAGAACTCGTCAGTTAAGCTTATCATACAGCTCCTTCATCCTTCTAGAACTCGTCAGTTAAGCTTATCATAGAGTTCCTTCATCCTTCTAGAACTCGTCAGTTAAGCTGTATCATACAGCTCCTTCATCCTTCTAGAACTCGTCAGTTAAACTGTATCATACAGCTCCTTCATCCTTCTAGAACTCGTCAATAAACCTTGGAATGTTTGAAGTGTAAAGTAGATGGTGGACGATATGCCGAGGAATTGTATGAAATTTGATTTAATTTTCAACTTTGTACAACATTTACTTAGAATAATTAAAAATTGTTAAAATCAGACACAAACAAAAAGCAAACAGAAATGGTAAAAAAATCACTGTAAATACAAACGGTATCGACAATGCGATCATTAAGCAAAGACACAATAATATCAATTCGTAAGGACGAAGTATAAAATTTCAATCTGTACGATCGCGCTCTGCATCTCGAACATTTTCTGACAAAATCGAAGGAAAGAGTGAAGCTATATGTTTAGAACAGTTTCCAAGACAATAAATGACCAATTACTGACTGAAAATCTCTTACAATCAGCGACATCCAACTTCAAAGCCATTACAATACAGTTATATGACTTCGAGATGCGTTTGATGTACATCCACAAGGTGCCGCTCAGGGAACCCTCCAATTGTGCCAAGAAATATTCCAGGATTATTTACACAATACACAATGCCAAATACACAAGTACAGATACATCAGTGTCATAACGCCGGACAAAATACACCATTGTCGATACACCAGGATAATTACGTCAGTGTCGATACACAAGGATAATTACGTCAGTGTCACACAAGGATAATTACGTTAGTGTTACACAAGGATAACTACGTCAGTGTCACACAAGGATAATTACGTCAGTGTCAATACACAAGGATAACTACGTCACTGTCAATACACAAGGATAATTACGTCAGTGTTACACAAGGATAATTACGACAGTGTCAATACACAAGGATAATTACGTTAGTGTCAATACACAAGGATAATTACGTCAGTGTCAATACACAAGGATAATTACGTCAGTGTTACACAAGGATAACTACGTCAGTGTCAATACACAAGGATAATTACGTCAGTGTCAATATACAAGGATAATTACGTCAGTGTTAATACACAAGGATAATTACGTCAGTGTCAATACACAAGGTTAATTACGTCAGTGTCGATACACAAGGATAATTACCTCAGTGTCAATACACAAGGATAATTACGTCAGTGTCAATACACAAGGATAATTACGTCAGTGTCAATACAAAAGGATAACTACGTCAGTGTCAATACAAAAGGATAATTATGTCAATGTCAATAGACAAGGATAACTACGTCAGTGTCAATACACAAGGATAATTATGTCAATGTCAATACACAAGGATAATTACGTCAGTGTCCATACACAAGGATAATTACGTCAATGTCAATACACAAGGATAACCACGTCAGTGTCAATACACAAGGATAATCACGTCAGTGTCAATACACAAGGATAATTACGTCAGTGTTACACAACGATAATTACGTCAGTGTCAATACACAAGGATAATTACGTCAGTGTCAATACACAAGGATAATTACGTCAGTGTCAATATACAAGGATAATTACGTCAGTGTCAATACACAAGGATAATTACATCAGTGTTACACAACGATAATTATGTCAGTGTCAATACACAAGGATAATTACGTCAGTGTTACACAAGGATAATTACGTCAGTGTCATTACACAAGGATAATTACGTCAGTGTCGATACACAAGGATAATTACGTCAGTGTCAATACACAAGGATAACTACGTCAGTGTCTATACACAAGGATAATTACGTTAGTGTTACACATCGATAATTACGTCAGTGTCAATACACAAGGATAATTACGTCAGTGTCAATACACAAGGATAATTACGTCAGTGTTACACAAGGATAATTACGTCAGTGTCATTACACAAGGATAATTACGTCAGTGTCGATACACAAGGATAATTACGTCAGTGTCAATATACAAGGATAATTACGTCAGTGTTACACAAGGATAATTACGTCAGTGTCAATACACAAAGATAATTACGTCAGTGTCAATACACAAGGATAATTACGTCAGTGTCAATACACATGGATAATTACGACAGTGTCAATACACAAGGATAATTACGTCAGTGTCAATACACAAGGATAATTACGTCAGTGTCAATACACAAGGATAATTACGTCAGTGTCAATACACAAGGATAATTACGACAGTGTCAATACACAAGGATAATTACGTCAATGTCAATACACAAGGATAATTACGTCAGTGTCAATACACAAGGATAATTACGTCAGTGTCAATACACAAGGATAACTACGTCAGTGTCAATACACAAGGATAATTATGTCAATGTCAATAGACAAGGATAACTACGTCAGTGTCAATACACAAGGATAATTATGTCAATGTCAATACACAAGGATAATTACGTCAGTGTCCATACACAAGGATAATTACGTCAATGTCAATACACAAGGATAACTACGTCAGTGTCAATACACAAGGATAACTACGTCAGTGTCAATACACAAGAATAATTACGTCAGTGTTACACAAGGATAATTACGTCAGTGTCGATACACAAGGATAATTACGTCAGTGTCAACACACAAGGATAATTACGTCAGTGTCAATACACAAGGATAACTACGTCAGTGTCAATACACAAGGATAATTATGTCAATGTCAATAGACAAGGATAACTACGTCAGTGTCAATACACAAGGATAATTACGTCAGTGTTACACAAGGATAATTACGTCAGTGTCATTACACAAGGATAATTACGTCAGTGTCGATACACAAGGATAATTACGTCAGTGTCAATATACAAGGATAATTACGTCAGTGTTACACAAGGATAATTACGTCAGTGTCAATACACAAAGATAATTACGTCAGTGTCAATACACAAGGATAATTACGTCAGTGTCAATACACATGGATAATTACGACAGTGTCAATACACAAGGATAATTACGTCAGTGTCAATACACAAGGATAATTACGTCAGTGTCAATACACAAGGATAATTACGTCAGTGTCAATACACATGGATAATTACGACAGTGTCAATACACAAGGATAATTACGTCAGTGTCAATACACAAGGATAATTACGTCAGTGTCAATACACAAGGATAATTACGTCAGTGTCAATACACAAGGATAATTACGACAGTGTCAATACACAAGGACAATTACGTCAATGTCAATACACAAGGATAATTACGTCAGTGTCAATACACAAGGATAATTACGTCAGTGTCAATACACAAGGATAACTACGTCAGTGTCAATACACAAGGATAATTATGTCAATGTCAATAGACAAGGATAACTACGTCAGTGTCAATACACAAGGATAATTATATCAATTTCAATACACAAGGATAATTACGTCAGTGTCAATACACAAGGATAATTACGTCAATGTCAATACACAAGGATAACTACGTCAGTGTCAATACACAAGGATAATCACGTCAGTGTCAATACACAAGAATAATTACGTCAGTGTTACACAAGGATAATTACGTCAGTGTCGATACACAAGGATAATTACGTCAGTGTCAACACACAAGGATAATTACGTCAGTGTCAATACACAAGGATAACTACGTCAGTGTCAATACACAAGGATAATTATGTCAATGTCAATAGACAAGGATAACTACGTCAGTGTCAATACACAAGGATAATTATGTCAATGTCAATACACAAGGATAATTACGTCAGTGTCCATACACAAGGATAATTACGTCAGTGTCGATACACAAGGATAATTACGTCAGTGTCAACACACAAGGATAATTACGTCAGTGTCAATACACAAGGATAATTACGTCTGTGTCAATACACAAGGATAAAGACACCGTTGTCAATATACAAGGATAAAGACACCATTGTCAATATACAAGGATAAAGACACAGGTGTCAATAAACAATGATAAAGACCCCAATGTCAATAAACAAGACATGATATACCTGTTATATACGTTGTAGTACAGCATATAGCTATTTCTCTTACTGATGTTCAGAGAAAATTTTACATTATATCTTTGTTATCAGACTATTAATCTTATAGGTGTACCGTTTTATCGGATATTTGCCGGCTCTAGCAGCTTGTGTCATCGTTCACAGACGAACAATCTGTTACATAAAGCTTTACCTTGTCACGCACACAGTCTTGCAGCTATTTATTTAATTTGGCAAGGTGCGAATCAAAGTCTGCAATCAACAAACCCTCAAACCAGTCATTTCGAATCGAATACAACAAGCAAGGAAGAACGGCATCTCTTAGTTTTTCGTTTTTTGTTTGTTTTTTGTTTTGTTTTATTTTTTAGCTGTGCGATATGCAAGATTCAACTTACCGTTTCCCCTGTGTGTTCTCTCTGGTCCGTAAAGAAAAATATATAACCATTTCTCTTCAGTACTGACCACAGGTGCTACAATGGAAAAACATAATTTTAAAAAAAACTCTTGAAATTGTCAAAAAACAGCGGAAAAATCAGCACTTACATGAGAGATATATGAATTTGCTTTTCAAATAGTATCAACGAGTAGCTTTGTTTGATTGTTATCAATATTATCTGAAAAATAACAGTATATATTAACATATTTCGGTATTCCGTCCTCATATAACCTCGGGTGTGGTACTTGCCGTCATTCTAGTATTTAGTGCAATTAAGTTGTTATATTTATCGATGTGCGAGATACATAAAAACACACTTATATAACTTGTAAACTATCAATATTGTACTTAGAATAATCAATAATATATGAAAATTGATTTATTGAAATCAAGCATTATTATATCAATATGTTTATCTCATGAAGTTAACAAATAAACAGTTGGTGGCCCTAATGACCTTTTATGTGTTAACGGGCCGTTAAGAATGTCATAATAATTATAAATATAATTTCAACCGTTTGACGGGTTGGAATTAGGATGAAATTATTTTCTCTGTGGTATGAGTCGCCAATAGGGGGCGCTATGTGTATGATTTGCACGTGTAAATCAAGACTAGGGTCGTACTGTCGCGTGTTACCTGTACGTGTAATTCAGGCGGCATAGGTAGGGACACACGGACGTGGAGATTTTCATTTTGCGGTAAAATGTAATAGTTAAGGATAATGTAAAGGAGTGACATTTATATTCATACATTGTATATTGTGTATTTGTAACAAATTAGTGTATGATTTACATATTTGTTTGATAAATCAGTCGCGATGCCTCTGTCGCCGTGAAATACATTTTCGTATTTTGTGTTGTTTATCCTATTGGATAATAAAATAGAGAATATTAACAATAACAAATAAACAGAACAGGTTTTTTAAATCTACCATTATAGCGTCACAACGTTCGTGTAATCCGGCGTCACGCGAGACTTGCGATAATATCATGTATAGGTGTTACAGGTACCGTGCTGTGTATTCTACTTGTCACAAACATAACTACGTTATCTAATATGGTACTGTATAATTGTACTGCGTAAATTTTGTACATACCGTATTTTCTATTTTAGATATTTAGTGTCAGTCTTTTCTGCCAGTATGTATTTTCCGAATTATTCTACTTTGCCTATATCTATTTTCGGTATAATTCTCTTTTTTAATCAGAATGGTGTTACTGTTTCTCGCCGACATGAAAATATTCTTTCCGTTCACATATGTTCACTTTCTTTTTGCAAACAATAATCATTTTCGGAATAATTCTTTTACCTAACAGACTAGACAAAACTGACGTGACACAATTTTTTTATGAAATCTGTTGTCATTAAAATGCAGAAGATGGCAATCATAACCACTCAACCAGTTTTATATCTATCCGTTTAAGTCAAATTTAACGAGTTTTTGTCGGTACCTTTAAATATTTCTCTCACAAGCGTCAACCCAGAAGAGCACAAACCGTAGAAAAAAGTATATTGTAAAAGATTTATAGAGGCTGATATCCGACTCTGCTTCTTTCAGGGGGTGATTTGTTTAGGAACAGGCAAGACTCGCCTTTCCGTTTAACAGCTAATCTACAGAAGACAAACTCTTGTTTAAGATATTGGTATATAAACATGTTCAGTTTTGGTACAATGATTTACAGGACAGAAGAAGAAGAGGGTTTGGTGTTCTACGATGCTGTGGTCACATGAATATTATCACGTGATTTTCTGACTAGCGCTAGCTCATGCTGAACTTGATGTAACATTTTAGCATGCATATAATTCTTTGTCTAAAACTATTATTTACGTTGATATTTTGTTCTTGTTTTCTTAAGAATATTTACCCATTATAAAGGTTTTAATCAAAATTTAAAAAATAAATCCTTGCTAAAATTGGTCTTGTCATGTTAAAGTGGACAATGTGAGGTTTCATTATTTTTCAGAGTAATATTTTAGCTTTGTGTTTGAGATTACTATTTGGGCTGTCCCGAATCTGTGTCTACGCACCAAAGACTAGCTTTACAAGATGTGAACTTTTCATAGTGTTTACATGTGGTCATGTTATGGAGGATTTCCGAGTTGGAATTTGCTGAAATGTAAGTATTTTGTTACCATGACAGTGTTGTTGATTGTAAGATAGGTGTTTAGAATTAAATTTCTTCTAAAAAATTTGTAGTGTTAGGTTGGAATTAGCAGTATTTTTGCATTTTAAGCATTTTTTCAGTAGGTAACCATGACAATCACATGTCAGGGGACAGTTTTGATTTGCATAAATTTTATCTCTCTACTATTAATGCAATTGTTATGTAGTTTATAAATATATATACATGTAATGATGTATTTTTCATAACCAATCTACTATACCTGTATATCTCAAACATGACCAATAATTTCAGGTAAAATGCAAATTAACTGTTTCCTGCTACCTAAGGTTTCCATCGTCGGTATCGTTCGTCGTATGTATAAATAGATCACTTCAGTCTTCACTCGTGTTACCTTTTCTCTTTCTTCTTCCTCTGTACATGTTACTGATACTGTTACTGACTTCCCATTGCTCAGCTTTGAACATACCTGGGTCTAAATTATTTAGCGTTTTTGTATATTTAATTTATTTCTGCAATATTCGATAATTAAGTTTAAATTAAACCCGAACTCGTACACGAAAAGTTACGCCAGTGCTGAAGAAATACATTATTATATGTCAAAAGAGACAAACATTGTTCTTCTAACCTCTCTGTGCCTAAAAGTTTGATAAGTAAACGGAAAAACTCGCTTTCTTCAACAACCACAGCTCCAATCACATTTTGACAGAGACCGCAATGTTACATTTCCGTTCCATTTTAAACAGTCTGTTATACATTATACATCAACTCTCGCGTGATAGTGTAATTCTAATCGTGCTTTTAACAACTTATCAGATACGAGTTATCAGATCAATCAGATACCTAACCTCACCCGGCTCTCTAACTTACACAGGTAAACTTGTCAATCACACAATGTCAACACATTCGATAAATAAGGTCTTCATCAAATTAGCCCAGATATCCGATGCTTAATGCAATGGCCTGTTTGTGAATGTGTAACTTCTGTACAAAGGTGTCAAATACGTAACAAATGACCAGTATAAACAAGAAGGTTGTACAAGACACACAAGTGAATAGCACCTTCTAATAATTTAGAGTTAGATACAGTACAGCCAAACAATGAATTAAACTGCATTATACAGCTGGTAAATTCTGAAGCCTATGAGGCACCTGAGGAAAATTCACAGTGACCGAAAGAAAAGACAAAATCTAGATTCGATTTCATCCCCAACTCGTACGATTACCAACAGATCATGTATATTGCAACTTATAAATTGTTGGTTCTCACTATATGTATTGTAGCATCTGGGAACACGATACCCAGTAATTTAACCCCGATTCATAAAACTAACCAATGTACATGCTTTCGGCGATTCAAGTGCCTTGACATATCATTGAGATTGGTTGTAAAGGTAATTATATCTTTCATGACGTATATAGTATCTGAAATGTGTTTTCCTTTCACGAAATTTTAGAAAGCAACTCATGGAGTAATTTAGGCTAGCAAAAATTTAAAATTCGAGACGAGTTACATGCAATGAAAGATACCTTTCATCACATAACTAAGCAAAAATGAATTCTGACAGGTTTTTAAGTTGAAGTGTGAAGGACAAAATAAAACTGAGGCAGACATTTTGGGTTTCTTTTTTTAATTTTGCATTAATAGCGTTACGTTACAACCCATATTATGCCATTATCACAATTCATTTCTGACTTGCGTGGTCAATGAAAAACTCTCCGGGGCATATTACACGATGCAAATTTATTACACTGGATAACAGGCCGATATGTTATCAAAACTTCAGTTGTTACACGGGGTCTTTATATTGAAAAATACAATCGATTCCATTTATAAAGAACCTATCGACAATTTCCCCAATAATTACTGAAGTATTTGGCGTTCCTGGTGTATTGCTAGTGTAATGTATTTGTAAACGGGTTGCAAAGCGTCCATTTGATCAGACCTAAAGGTGGTCTTACGTATTTTAACGCTGGAAAAATTCGGTTACCACATCACTATCGTTAATACTAATCGGCAATTCTTAAATAGCATGGCAAGACCATACAAAATAATCGTCATTTGTTTTATCATTTAAGTTTTAAACGGATTTCTCTATCTCTTTCTATTGGAAAATAGCGAAAAAGGAATGTCTTGAACAAAAAATTATATAAAGTACGCAAGTGAAAGCACCTTTTAATTCAACTTAACAGTTAGATACTTTAAAGTCGAAAGATGAATTAAATTACATCATACAGCTGTTTCGTCTTTCTAGGACTCGTCGATGATGTTACATCATACAGCTGTTTCGTCCTTCTAGGACTCATAAGTGATGTTACATCATACAGTAGCTTAGTCCTTCTAGGACTCGCAGTCTAGTAGTTGGAGCTATATAATCACTAGCTGCCACTAGTAGTTGGAGCTTCACGTCAGTGAGTCCTTCTCGCTGCTAATAGTTGGAGCTTCACGTCAGTGAATGACTAGTCTCGCTGCTAGTCTCGCTGCTAACAGTTGGAGCTTCACGTCAGTGAATGACTAGTCTCGCTGCTAATAGTTGGAGCTTCACGTCAGTGAATGACTAGTCTCGCTGCTAATAGTTGGAACTTCACGTCAGTGAATGGCTAGTCTCGCTGCTAATAGTTGGAGCTTCACGTCAGTGAATGACTAGTCTCGCCACTAAATAGTCTCGCCACTAATAGTTGGAGCTTCACGTCAGTGAGTCACTAGTCTCGCTGCTAATAGTTGGAGCTTCACGTCAGTGAGTCACTAGTCTCGCTGCTAATAGTTGGAGCTTCACGTCAGTGAATGACTAGTCTCGCTGCTAATAGTTGGAGCTTCACGTCAGTGAGTCACTAGTCTCGCTGCTAATAGTTGGAGCTTCACGTCAGTGAATCACTAGTCTCGCCACTAATAGTTGGAGCTTCACGTCAGTGAGTCACTAGTCTCGCTGCTAATAGTTGGAGCTTCACGTCAGTGAGTCACTAGTCTCTTACACACAATAGTTGGAGCTTCAACAATCAGTGAATGACTAGTCTCGCTAATAGTTGGAGCTTCACGTCAGTGAATGACTAGTCTCGCCACTAATAGTTGGAGCTTCACGTCAGTGAATCACTAGTCTCGCTGCTAATAGTTGGAGCTTCACGTCAGTGAATGACTAGTCTCGCTGCTAATAGTTGGAGCTTCACGTCAGTGAATGACTAGTCTCGCCGCTAATAGTTGGAGCTTCACGTCAGTGAATGACTAGTCTCGCTGCTAATAGTTGGAGCTTCACGTCAGTGAATGACTAGTCTCGCTGCTAATAGTTGGAGCTTCACGTCAGTGAATCACTAGTCTCGCCGCTAATAGTTGGAGCTTCACGTCAGTGAATTACTAGTCTCGCTGCTAATAGTTGGAGCTTCACGTCAGTGAGTCACTAGTCTCGCCGCTAATAGTTGGAGCTTCACGTCAGTGAGTCACTAGTCTCGCCGCTAATAGTTGGAGCTTCACGTCAGTGAATCACTAGTCTCGCCGCTAATAGTGGAGCTTCACGTCAGTGAATCACTAGTCTCGCCACTAATAGTTGAAGCTTCACGTCAGTGAGTCACTAGTCTCGCCACTAATAGTTGAAGCTTCACGTCAGTAAATCACTTATTAAATGTCTTGTTGGTGAGATATTGGTTTTCACGTCTAGGGGAAATATGGTTAAGTTGTGATTAAAGGAGCAAAACACCATCTTAGATAGATGTTTGAAAGATATTGAATCAATTATTCACCACGAGATAACTTTTATCGTGGTGTGTATGTGATAACCACTGAGCGTATATGAGTAATCTCAGAGCTATTTTCCCAGTGTCATACTCTGAGAAGAATTGTAGTCGGTACATCACTGTCCCGCTATATATACTCCTAGAAATGCGCAGGGTAAACTTTGAAGATGATTCTAGGCAAGACGTGGAGTATAATGTTCAATATTTTAAAGTAAGGATGAAGATTATTTCGTACAGAACAAACTTTAAAATCAACTAATTGCATCTGGTAAATGATTTAGGAGTAATTGCAGGGAATTGAAAGAGAACTCTGTAATCTGAAATCGAAATGGACTGTGTGGGAGCTGGGTAGTCAATATCGTGTATGTCCCCTATTTGTTTTCTCCACAGCCCTGATTCTCCTAGGCATGGAGTTCATGAGTGAGTTTATCCTCCTCATTGGAATGTTGATCCATTTTTCCAAGACGGCTGCTTTCAGTTGGGCCAGAGCAACAGGGGGAGGCTGGTGTCGTTGAACTTGTGTATCCAGCTGGTCCCACAAGTGTTCAATAGGGGATAGGGACTGTATGGCGGCCAGTCCAGTGAGTGTATATTGTTGTTCGTAAGAAAGTCGCGACATATCCTCGCTACATGGGGCCGAGCATTATCCTACTGGAAAAGATGAACCGGTATTCATCAGTAAACAAGACGCGTCTTCACTGCCTCAATGGGAGTATTCTGGAGGCATGTGCCGCCAACGAAGCCACACGACGCTGGCGGTAAGGGGCAGACCTACAAACGATTGACATGCTCGCATACCAACTTCCCGCACATGTTTGCTTACAGTTTTTGCATAGATAGAATGGTTATGAGTACCTATGGTATGAAGGACAGATTCAGTGGCAGTAATGTGCCGCTTGCGCACATGCGCGAGACGAATAAACCTGTCCTGACGTTGTGACGTCACGCGCGATTTAGGTCTGTCAGCAACATATATATTAAATGTACATGCATATCATGTAATCACAATGCTATCTCAACACTATTTCTTATCGATATCGATCGAAGAATGATTAATGCTAGTCACACCCCCTAAAGACGGCAGAATGACGTCAGGCCTTTACTCAATTTCCTTATGTCGATTGAATAGTTCAGTGTGTAGAATATCGATCTTAAAGTCACGATTTGTTCATACGGTGTCCGTAGACAACAAAACAAAAATGTTTCCGCTGGGATTCGAACCCGGAACCACTAGCATACTGATCTGACGCTCACAGAGACGTATCTAGCCGATATTGCAGCTAGTGATTTACTAGTATTACATTCTATTCAAAAGAATGAGATACTTGGTTAGAAGTTAAGGGAGGGTTTAGGCTTTCTATATGACAATGGTCGACATATTAAAAACTGGCACGAGAGTAACACATCGGAATGTGCTGTTGATTTATCTCTGGTCCGGAGAACCTATTTCTTTAATAATGAAGTAGTGGTAGAAATTCGATAGTGGGGTATTATTTGAAGGTAAACTTTCAGTTCTGTCTTTTTAATCCCTGGTCTATCTCATTCATTAACTACAGAGTCCAGGCTTTCGCTGTATAGTGAGTTTTAGAGAGCGTCTGGAGAGTTTAACACAAACTACCGAGTTTATCATATAACACTAGTTATTACATCGACTAATATGTCTTTATTTAAATAATAAAGTTAATTTTAGTTTAGTTTTACTGCAGTTAAAGATTGAACTCGAGTGTAAATGTTCATCTGTTGATAATCAGGGTTTTCTGACAAATGCCAGTTGTGACCGAGTTCGTTGGGTTAATCTGCCACACCCTGTAAATCGCGTGTAGAGCAATTGTTCAATCTACGAAGTGTAGACGAGGTTCGTTACTTAATCCTGACCCAAACAATGACCACCCTGGACTACACTCGACAAATTATGACTTACCTACAGCGTGACTCTCTCAGTTTTCACTTACATACTATTGTAACTGTTTACATATACATAGCAAACAACAAAGGAAGGTCAAACTTTCGCGAAACAAAAATCTGGATTACTAAATTTCACTTTAATATTTGAGACGTTTACAGTATGTAGCGACGAATTGTTCTGTGTACTAATGTGGACAATACTTTGTAAAAGGTTCACTGCTGAATACAAGGTAATCAGACCGTGTGTTACAAACCAGGAAGTGAGTAAGATAGTCTGGTCTTGTGCCACATTATGACTTCTAACTCAGTGGATTTTTATCTAAGAAACCGTTCAGGTGTTGGGTAATAAACAAAGACCTAAATACATACTGTTTAGAAAGGACATAAATTTGACACCATATGTATCGAGTACGGAATTCTCAAAGTACGACACATTTTGAATAAAAGAGACAGAACTTTTAAATACTTTGATAACAAAATTTGAACAAGCAACGCTGCATTTTAATCTATTCTATTTTCAGGGTAAACTAACACCTCATACATGACGTCATACAGGGTAAGCCAACATCTCATACATGACATCATACAGGGTCCATCAACATCTCATACATGACGTCATACAAGGTACACTAACATCTCATAAATGACATCATACAGGTCAGGCGAACATTACAAATAAAATGTCATACAGGGTAAGCCAACATCTCATACATGACGTCACACAGGGTACACCAACATATCATGCATGATGTCATACAGGGTAAGCCAACATCTCATACATGACGTCATACAGGGTACACCGACAACCCATACATGACGTGATATAGGGTACACCAACATATCATACATGACGTCATACAGGGTACACCGACACCTCACACATGAGGTCATACAGGGTACACCAACATCTCATACATGACATCATACATTGTACACCAACCTCTCATACATGACGTCATACAAGGTACACCGACACCTCATACATGACATGATACAGGGTACACCAACATCTCATACAAGACGTCATACAGGGCAGGCCAACATCTCATACAAGACACCATGCAGTGTACACCAACATCTCATACATGACGTCATACAGGTCAAGCCACCATCACAAATAAAATGTCATACAGGGTACACCAACATTTCATACATGTCGTCATACAGTGCAGGCGAACATCACATATAAAATATCATACAGGGTAAGCCAACATCTCATACATGACGTCACACAAGGTACACAAACACCTCATACATGACGTCATACAGGGTACACTGACACCTCATACATGACGTCATACAGGATACACCAACATCTCATACATGATGTCATACAGGGTACACCGACACCTCATACATGACGGCATACAGGGTACACCAACATTTCATACATGACGTCATACAGGGTACGCCAACATCTCATACATGACGTCATACAGGGTACACCGACACCTCATACATGACATGATATAGGGTACACCAACATCTCATACAAGACGTCATACAGGGCAGGCCAACATCTCATACAAGACACCATACAGTGTACACCAACATGGCTTGATAAATTATAAATGCATTATATTTCATGGTTGATTCATGTAGATAATGAATACCATACATTTCACGGTTAGCCCTGGTTAACTTAACCTATACATGGGCTTCACATTTCGTCCGGGTAAATTTTATACTAATTCTTCAGTTTGTCGATGATAAATAATAAATGGCCTTTATACTTCACGACCTGTCCTTAGTTAAAGATAAATATCGCGACCGACACGTGATAATCCCTGCATTGTATGACACCTACCGAAAATAGGGGTATTGTTTTCTCCTCGTCTCCGTAATCACTTGAACTTAACGTCCAGGTGTATTGTTAAGTATCCGGGTACATCGAATAGTTAATATGCTCTGACATGAACACCACACATATATTCATCATTCAAAAAAGGGAACGAAAGCAAAATGATGAAACAAAAATTACAGAGTGCTGACATACATTACAGGTAGTCTGTTAAGCCCCTATACTAGGTGTATGCCCTATCTGTTTCAGATTGTCAGTTTTACGGCGTTTTGACAATTAATAAGGCCACAACGTGTCTGAGAACATGTCTATGGTTGTTTACACACAATAAAAGTGATATATGACGCCTGATACTTAAACAAATGTAACGATTAGGTAGATATTGTTTACGGCTCCACGTCTCTCAGAATTCTAACTGAAATCAACCCTGTCGTCACATTCAAATCATGTTAATATTTACCTGCCGATGAAGAAAAATAGGTATAAAACCCTTCTTACCTGTCCACATGTTTGTTTAAACATACTAAAAATACAACCCTATTGTAAACATATTTACTTTTACTTGAGATGCATATTTCATGTAACAAGAAAATCCAGATAGCTAAGTTTCCTTCTGAAATATAAAGCTTGTAGAACTATTTGAGAGTACGGAACCGTGAGACAGTGAGCAAAGGTAAAAAATAAAAGTAACATGTAGTTCTTTACCTACCTCTCGCTTTTCTTTACCCTTCGTGTCTTTAGTAATACGCTCCAACCATCCACAATGTAGCGTGTTATTCTCCGACATTTTGGAAATGTTGACATTTATCAAAGTTAAATCCTCACTCCAGAAACATGTCTGTCCACTGGCATCCCAGAACTTTCCCTACCAGGAAGTAAAATATACTCAGAAGCGTACCTTTAATTCGACTGTGTGTATATATGTGTCACACACACCTGTACTAATAGGGGATTGTATATGTGGCTAAACGACAACTAAACCTGGAGGAATTGTGCAAAGCTTATTATCTGAAGGGACACGAGTGCCAGTACTCCCATCGTGATTACCTACGCGTAAAGAGGTCTACATATATATCCCTATATACTATTTAGATACGAATTCAAGCCTCGTTGATTTTAAAAACCAGACAAGCAACTTCTGTAAGCGTGTCTCAAAATAGAACACCAAGGTAAACATCGCCAGAATTTAAATAGCACAGGCCATTCTTTGATAGGTATAGAAGTCTGAACTTCCTGGTCCAGAGTGACCCAAGTGTATAGAGCGACACTTCAACAACACTTTTATAAGTTCTACTAACGTGTGTGGTGTGTCACCTACATCAGCAATGTGACAGCGCATAGTCATTGAGCCGTAACACTTACTGGTTGTGCTATAAGGATTTAATATATAAGGATTTAATTCTATTCACATTAATTCTGGATTCTTATCTACAATTTTTTTAGTAAAATTGCGAAAATTTTATCAATACTCACACTTGTAAAACAATATTATGTAAATAATGGAATAGTGATTATAAAAACATCACTCCAGGTAAACAAAACAACGGCAAAAGAATTGAATTGGTGTTCATATCACAAATATATTGACAGGTATACCATTGGTTTTCTAATTGGGCACATCAAATCAATCTTAACCTATTTCCTCAACAAACAGCTTATAATACCCAACTCTAAACAGTGACAGTTATGGCATGGATTATAGACCAATTCCATTTCTATTTCTAGAAACAACTTTCAATCAAATACACGTGCTTTTCAGACTTTTGGTTTATCAGAAGGTTACTTCTTTTCGCAAACGTTGCCAGGAACTATCTGTCAAACACCATGCTTTTGCGCCTTTTGATTAGTCAAAAGAAGTTGCTTTAGGGTTTCAACAAATTCTACCACTGTGACCTTGAATAAGGATCAAGGTTATTTCTTTTTGCATTTTTTGCCGGATTTCATCCTAGCAACTTGTCAGTTAATTATCATGCCTCTATGCTTCTTGGTCATCTAGAAGTTGTTTTAAGAAAAGAATAATAAGAATCGTCGAGACATATATATATAGGCCTATATAATTATTCCACTTCGGAATGTAATCTGACCATCTTATTGGATAACTGTCGTCACATGGTCATCGCCATATTTCTATGTCTGATGTCTTGCCTCTTAGGCTTCAACATTAATGATAGTAGGCATCATTGTCGATTACTAGAAGGATGCAACAGTTTTATGATAAAATGTAATTAATTATTTGGCGCTATTATATCTAATTCTTGAATTCTATTAAAAATGTGCTATAAACTTGCGTGCCTTTTAACCAAGTTCTAAAACGCAAAATCCTAGTCCTAAACATGAAGTTTTTAGTGGAGGAATGCCGAAGAATCACACAGCACAGCTGTTATGTCCAAGATTCTGCTATTTTCCCCTACCGCTACACTGATGCTGACTGCTTGTTGATACACGTCACCAAACCAGCTGCTGTCGGTCTCTCCCAACTTCTTCTTAGGAACTAAAAGGTCCAAGACGCGGATATTGCGCCTGCGCTGGCTATCAAGTTTGTTCAAATGAACTTACTTGACCCACTTGGAAGGTGTCATGTCCCCCTACAATGACTGTCCAGTAAATCTTCTGCAGCCAACCTTCACAACAATTTACCATATCCGCCATCCCTTCTGACCAGACCCAGGTATTTTGTATTCTTCACCTCGTATGCCTCCTCCATAGCTCTGTCTTTGGTACTGTCAGTTCCACAATGACGATTCGTTTGTAGATGATCAGAGTATGTCAGGTTTGCGATATGATTTCATGTGAGAACTTCAAAATTGACGAACTTGTGTCTTGTTACACTCACTGCATTCTTCTGATATTTTTGCGAGCGAAAAAAGCAAACTGTCATAAACGACGGTTACTAATGAGAATGTATATCTCCCTTCCTTTAGAGAATACATTTAGCCTTACGGAAAGCTGGTCTAATGTATTATCCTTGTACATTTTCATGTTTATCCGTGTAAATCTTTCTTTTCTTCATAGTTTGACCACGTTTCGTCAAATTTGAATGAAGATTCTGTTGATATTTTAACATTATATCTTGAAAAAGTTGCAATATCTTTACAATATCTGTTAAATTTATTCTGGCACTATGTATATCTCAAGCTTTAATTATACCATATTACGGCCAGCTTGAGTAGCACATCTACAAGGCCATACTTCGTCTCCATGGATTTCCTGATGACTGGTATCAATAAGTGTTTATGTTCGGCACCACCAGACACTCCTGTATCCACCTTTTTAGGTCAAGATGTCGGTATCACTCTTACTTTGCATGAAGTCCCATATGCATTCTGTTAGAATCAACAGAAATATTTCCCCCTCCATGTTATGTAAGGAGATGGCACAAGACATTCCTAACGTCTTGGATTCTTCCTTCGGCAGCTGTCAGCTAGCCTCTCTCTCCTTCAAGCTACTAGTAATTAGCTTCCACAGTATCCTTATGTTTGGACATTTCTTGTACGCTATAGAGTAAACTGTTTGGTCCAGGCACTGATGCATCGGATCATTAATTAACTAGAGCAGTATTATCTTATCACGGACTTTTCTATCCCACACTACAGGAAACAAAACTCGGCCAATATTGAAAAAGGCAAATATTTATAAAAAAAAAAAAAATCGGCCAATATTGATTCGCGTGAATTGTTTCGAATAGGAAGCGAGGAAAACAAACTAGTCAATTGGAAAGGATCGTTAGTTAGCGAATTAAATCTTGACCCAGTTATTAGACCTCGGTCAGCTGTATTAGATCTTCTGCCTCAGACCAATACAGCTAGCCTTGGCGTAATAACACTGCCAGTATTGAAAACACTGAATGATAACCTATAATTCGACGCGATATAAAACGATGTTGACGTAATCAGCTTCAATGCGTCATAAATAAAAAGTTTTATATTTTTATCTTCAAACACAGGCACAAGTGTCTTGGATAGCTTGGAGAAGGACAACTACTCAGTCTCACATTTAGCTGTAAGGATAATTCCGCCATATTTCAAGAGCTTTTTATTCCTTGGGGTCCATTTCAGAGGGATCACACTATAATCTGAAGTACTGCATTTGTACGTATTTTAGCGGTATGATAATATTAGCGCTTTTCGCCCTCATGTTATTGGACTATTTCAAGTGCAGTACTAAAATATCTCCTTTCTGTCATTGAATTTACAAGCCAAATTTTACTCTTGAATTAAAACATTAATTAAAGACCGTTTTTCATAGGCAGTATATATATAAACGTTTCATTTACCTCAAGCGCAATTTTCCTGCGTACCAATGACAAGTCAAATATGAGAATACCCCGGAAATTTTTGGGCTCATGACACATCTGAACGGTACACTACTTTAAACTCACACTTAAATCAATTTAGATTTTGAAGAGGAAACATTGTAACCAATTTACAGTTACATTGTATAAAGTGGCTTGTATACATGAAGCATGAATATGACATATCGTATATAAGATGATACAATTCTTGATATTACCATTTTCAAATTGCTGGAGTAGACCAAACAGACCAAAAACAAAATGTAATTTGCACAGCTCATCAAACCACTTGGATGATATTTGACTTATTAAGTCAACTATATGCCTGAAAGTGCACGTTTCATATGAAACGACATTCAGAAAGCATTGTTATACTGTTGATGATTCAATTTTTTTTTTATCAAAATCACAATGTCTTGCTAGTTATTATAGGATATAAATGGATAGACAAAAGATCCAGCACTCCTGACCATTCATGTAGATAATCGGAAATACCCAGAAATATGTCCCTTTGTCAGGCAAATATAAGAGATCACCAACCTCTTCAAAATGTGCGTCTCATTAGCAAGACTTCGACAGACAATTTCTATATATCACCAACTATTCCCAGCTGTATTCCCTTGTCCAACAATCTCTATATATCACCACCAATTCCCAACTGTGTTCCTCTGTCCAACAATCTCTATATATCACCACCAATTCCCAACTGTGTTCCTCTGTCCAACAATCTCTATATATCACCACCAATTCCCAACTGTGTTCCTCTGTCCAACAATCTCTATATATCACCACCAATTCCCAACTGTGTTCCTCTGTCCAACAATCTCTATATATCACCACCAATTCCCAACAGTGTTCCTCTGTCCAACAATCTCTATATATCACCACCAATTCCCAACTGTGTTCCTCTGTCCAACAATCTCTATATATCACCACCAATTCCCAACTGTGTTCCTCTGTCAACCAATTTCCAACTGTGTTCCTCTGTCCAACAATCTCTATATATCACCACCAATTCCCAACTGTGTTCCTCTGTCCAACAATTCCCAGCTGTATTCCTCTGTCCAACAATCTCTATAGATCACCACCAATTCCCAACCGTGTTTCTCTGTCCAACAATCTCTATATATCACCACCAATTCCCAACCGTGTTCCTCTGTCCAACAATCTCTATATATCACCACCAATTCCCAACCGTGTTCCTCTGTCCAACAATTCCCAACTGTGTTTCTCTGTCCAACAATCTCTATATATCACCACCAATTCCCAACTGTGTTCCTCTGTCCAACTATTCCCAGCTGTATTCCCCTGTCCAACAATCTCTATATATCACCACCAATTCCCAACCGTGTTCCTCTGTCCAACAATCTCTATATATCACCACCAATTCCCAACTGTGTTCCTCTGTCCAACAATCTCTATATATCACCACCAATTCCCAACTGTGTTCCTCTGTCCAACAATCTCTATATATCACCACCAATTCCCAACTGTGTTCCTCTGTCCAACAATTCCCAACTGTGTTCCTCTGTCCATCTCTATATACCACCACCAATTCCCAACTGTGTTCCTCTGTCCAACAATCTCTATATATCACCACCAATTCCCAACTGTGTTCCTCTGTCCAACAATCTCTATATATCCCACCACCAATTCCCAACTGTGTTCCTCTGTATATATCAACAATTCCCAACTGTGTTCCTCTGTCCAACAATCTCTATATACCACCACCAATTCCCAACTGTGTTCCTCTGTCCAACAATCTCTATATATCACCACCAATTCCCAACTGTGTTCCTCTGTCCAACAATCTCTATATATCACCACCAATTCCCAACTGTGTTCCTCTGTCCAACAATCTCTATATATCACCACCAATTCCCAACTGTGTTCCTCTGTCCAACAATTCCCAACTGTGTTCCTCTGTCCAACAATCTCTATATATCACCACCAATTCCCAACTGTGTTCCTCTGTCCAACAATCTCTATATATCACCACCAATTCCCAACTGTGTTCCTCTGTCCAACAATCTCTATATATCACCACCAATTCCCAACCGTGTTCCTCTGTCCAACAATTCCCAACTGTGTTTCTCTGTCCAACAATCTCTATATATCACCACCAATTCCCAACTGTGTTCCTCTGTCCAACTATTCCCAGCTGTATTCCCCTGTCCAACAATCTCTATATATCACCACCAATTCCCAACCGTGTTCCTCTGTCCAACAATCTCTATATATCACCACCAATTCCCAACCGTGTTCCTCTGTCCAACAATTCCCAACTGTGTTTCTCTGTCCAACAATCTCTATATATCACCACCAATTCCCAACTGTGTTCCTCTGTCCAACTATTCCCAGCTGTATTCCCCTGTCCAACAATCTCTATATATCACCACCAATTCCCAACCGTGTTCCTCTGTCCAACAATCTCTATATATCACCACCAATTCCCAACTGTGTTCCTCTGTCCAACAATCTCTATATATCACCACCAATTCCCAACTGTGTTCCTCTGTCCAACAATCTCTATATATCACCACCAATTCCCAACTGTGTTCCTCTGTCCAACAATCTCTATATATCACCACCAATTCCCAACCGTGTTCCTCTGTCCAACAATCTCTATATATCACCACCAATTCCCAACTGTGTTCCTCTGTCCAACAATCTCTATATATCACCACCAATTCCCAACCGTGTTCCTCTGTCCAACAATCTCTATATATCACCACCAATTCCCAACCGTGTTCCTCTGTCCAACAATCTCTATATATCACCACCAATTCCCAACTGTGTTCCTCTGTCCAACAATTCCCAGCTGTATTCCTCTGTCCAACAATCTCTATATATCACCACCAATTCCCAACTGTGTTCCTCTGTCCAACAATTCCCAGCTGTATTCCTCTGTCCAACAATCTCTATATATCACCACCAATTCCCAACTGTGTTCCTCTGTCCAACAATTTCCAACTGTGTTCCTCTGTCCAACAATCTCTATAGATCACCACCAATTCCCAACTGTGTTCCTCTGTCCAACAATTCCCAACTGTGTTCCTCTGTCCAACAATCTCTATATATCACCACCAATTCCCAACTGTGTTCCTCTGTCAACCAATTTCCAACTGTGTTCCTCTATCCAACAATCTCTATATATCACCACCAATTCCCAACTGTGTTCCTCTGTCCAACAATTCCCAGCTGTATTCCTCTGTCCAACAATCTCTATATATCACCACCAATTCCCAACTGTGTTCCTCTGTCCAACAATTTCCAACTGTGTTCCTCTGTCCAACAATCTCTATAGATCACCACCAATTCCCAACTGTGTTCCTCTGTCCAACAATTCCCAACTGTGTTCCTCTGTCCAACAATCTCTATATATCACCACCAATTCCCAACTGTGTTCCTCTGTCCAACAATCTCTATATACCACCACCAATTCCCAACTGTGTTCCTCTGTCCAACAATTCCCAACTGTGTTCCTCTGTCCAACAATCTCTATATACCACCACCAATTCCCAACTGTGTTCCTCTGTCCAACAATCTCTATATATCACCACCAATTCCCAACTGTGTTCCTCTGTCCAACAATCTCTATATACCACCACCAATTCCCAACTGTGTTCCTCTGTCCAACAATTCCCAACTGTGTTCCTCTGTCCAACAATCTCTATATACCACCACCAATTCCCAACTGTGTTCCTCTGTCCAACAATCTCTATATATCACCACCAATTCCCAACTGTGTTCCTCTGTCCAACAATCTCTATATATCACCACCAATTCCCAACTGTGTTCCTCTGTCCAACAATCTCTATATATCACCACCAATTCCCAACTGTGTTCCTCTGTCCAACAATTCCCAACTGTGTTCCTCTGTCCAACAATCTCTATATATCACCACCAATTCCCAACTGTGTTCCTCTGTCCAACAATCTCTATATACCACCACCAATTCCCAACTGTGTTCCTCTGTCCAACAATCTCTATATATCACCACCAATTCCCAACTGTGTTCCTCTGTCCAACAATTCCCAACTGTGTTCCTCTGTCCAACAATCTCTATATATCACCACCAATTCCCAACTGTGTTCCTCTGTCCAACAATTCCCAACTGTGTTCCTCTGTCCAACAATCTCTATATATCACCACCAATTCCCAACTGTGTTCCTTTGTCCAACAATCTCTATATATCACCACCAATTCCCAACTGTGTTCCCCTGTCCAACAATCTCTATATACCACCACCAATTCCCAACTGTGTTCCTCTGTCCAACAATCTCTATATACCACCACCAATTCCCAACTGTGTTCCTCTGTCCAACAATCTCTATATACCACCACCAATTCCCAACCGTGTTCCTCTGTCCAACAATTCCCAACCGTGTTCCTTTGTCCAACAATTTCTATTTAACACCAGTACAGCATTATCATGTAATTGAAAAATATATGAACACATTGATATAATGTTGAAACAGATTTATTATTTGATTATGTGTTTTACATATGTGACAGTGTGGAGTGTTATACATGATATATACAATATATTCTATATACAAAACACACCCTGTATAGACAGTGTCTTACTAGATATATGTATATACTTATAAATAACCAAATCTTACACAATTGCAAAGATATTTCCATCTTGCTCAATTTGCCTGCCATATTTACTCAACATTTGGCATAAAATTACAAATGAAAAAAATAATTTCCTACCTGCTTGTTATTCATATCTACAGCAAACAGTTAGGCAATTTAGAAATTCAAAAGTGTTGCGCATATATTTGTACCCCATAATACTACATGTACATGTCCCAGATCAATTGATTTCTGGCTGGCATTGTGTATCTTATTCCCTTCAAGCTTTCATAAGGAAAGAGATCTGGTAATAGATTATCAGCCCATGACAGAGGTGAATCAATCTGGAACAGGTGCCAGATTAGGTAATTCTATATCCAGGGTACGGGGAGTGTCATTAAGATCACATGATTTAACTTCCTCCTTTTTTACATGAAAACACAACAATAAACATAATCTTAAAAGACTGTTTTTAAATCTTTCAGTTTCCCTAGTTTATCCACAATTCCGTTTCACCATAAGAATTACTGACCAATCGAAACAAATGATGTTTACATATATGACCATTAAAGTTTAATTCTAATAATTTAATACAGTATGATACGTATCAACAAACATTATTTAACATGTCTTTAATCAAAACTTCCAACAAGATATGGAAACAAGAAATACCTATAATTCAAAAAACACAGCTGCCAGTATTCCATTTCCCTATTACAACACCCAAACCAAAATCAAACCTTATATAGATAGTGGTAAATTTATCCTTAAACAGAAACTATACATGATTCATATCAGCACCATTTTACCCAGATAAATACACAAGAACCGTTGTCTGTACTTCTTACAGTTGAGAAAAATTCATTTACAACTTTACTCAATCAAATAATACTCTAGCTGTTGATTATAACTGAACATGAGCTAAATTTTGGAAATTTTCAACCAACAGTTGTGTGGTTGATTTTCATGCTGTGAATAATGAACATAATAAAAATCTCTGTTTTTTTATTAACAGATTTCCCGTTTAACATGATATAAATACTTAAAATGATCTTAACTTCGTCTTTTCTTATTCTATACATTTAATAGACTGGCCATAATTCTTTGTCATCTTGATTTTTCGGGGGGGAAAGTCTCATCATAACAAAATACTTTAAACTGACATATATCACATAAAACATTCAAATTAAATTAATAAATAACGCGTTTAATATGAATTTGAGAATAATGTGTTTGGACGGATGTAACAAAAATAGTTACAAGACAGCATACATGTATTAAATAATGAAAAATAAATAAAAAAAAAGCCACAAAATAAATAGTATCAAATGCTTTCAAACTTATAGCACATTTTCCCATCACCGTCGACCTGGAGATGTCGGAATTAACATCATAGCAGACACCTGAGAACTCCGGACATAAACCATGTTGATATCAGAGACTGGACAACAGGAATTTAGTGAATGTTACTTCAATCAATATTCAACGATACTGCGGTGTTTCTAGTTATTATTATCACAAGTTGGTGAAGAAGTTAATTATAAAAAGTGTATCACAATGAGGAATGTTTGTATGGGCAAGATAAGAGCAAAACAATACACCAAAGTCGTGAAAGTTTAATCTCCTTTACATATAAAGAATACAGTGCTAGTGCCACACTGTCTCAAACTAACAACAGCTGAAACATGAAACAAAATTCATTACTGTGAAACTTTTAAAAAGATGTTTGAATATCCTATATTTAATTTTGCATGTGAAATAAATGATATTTAAATGGAAATTGATTTTCTAATTGCACTTGAATCCTTAAAATAAAAATTAGATATAAAGTTTTATAAAAGGAATATATGCAAATGATTGCTAGCTCAAAAGATAAAAAAATGTCTATAGTGTCATATGAATTTTGCTTAAAGACACTGTTAAAATTAACAATCTGATTATTGCAGGTACATACATAACACAGTACGATGTAATCAGACTTGTTACATTTAAAACAGAACACCAGTGACTCCAGGAAGCATTAGTGGGAAATTTCTGTTTACAATGAGTCTGTGTCGAAATGCTTTCTGTATATATATCCTTACATGGCTAGCTTTCTGTGAATTTTTTTCATGTGAAAATCTTTATCTGAATATATATCTAGATATATGAAATATGACCTTATGCCAAGCTCCTGTGTCTATACATTCTGTAAATACATCCCTGTCTTTATAGCTTTCTGTAAATACATCCTTACCCTAATTAGCTTTCTGTTAATACATCCCTATCTGATTAGCTTTCTGTAAATACATCCTTACCCTAATTAGCTTTCTGTTAATACATCCTTACCCTAATTAGCTTTCTGTAAATACATCCTTACCTTAATTAGCTTTCTGTTAATACATCCTTACCCTAATTAGCTTTCTGTTAATACATCCTTACCTTAATTAGCTTTCTGTTAATACATCCCTATCTGAATTAGCTTTCTATGAATACATCACTATGTATTTTTATGAATACATCCTTTAATAAACAGAGACTTTTGTAACGAAATGCTACATACGTCTGATATTCTAAATTATTTTGATATTGAATCACCAATGTCAGCCGTACATCTCAGTACTTATACTACATATAAGGACAGATGGTTATAAAGAATATCACAAAGATTCTAATACAATTTTCTAATAACAACATAACTAAACAAAAACAAACAAGTAAACAAAAAGAAGACATTTAAGCAACAACAATACAACAACACTAGACACAAATAAAATTTGTCGTTTCTTTTGTGGAATTACATCCCCACCAACAAAACTAGGATGTTAAAAACAATTAAAAAGATGTGGGGATTTAATCAAAGTATGACAAAAGGTTTAACAAGGCACTTGTGGTTTAATTATAAAAGCTGTTGGCCATCTCTTTGCCATTTCTCATCAGCAATTAGATACTGTATCAAAGTTAAATATTGACTAGTTGATTATCCTTACTTGCCATGAAGGTACAACCTTAGTATCATAGGGAGTTTTTGTTGTTGATATTCAAGATTACTGTCTACTGATAAAAAATCCTTCATGAAATGTTTGGATTTTTTTTAAGTATCATGACTCAACCTAACTATAGGTAAAAAAACTTCATCTTCTTTTTCATATTTCACCAAAAAAAGCAACAAATTTCACAAAGCTTTGTATAATATTATTTTTTCTTTTAAATCATGTTATTGAAGTAGATATCACCAATAAAATTACTTACATATATATCTATATGAACATCTAAGTATCTATGTTTATGATAATAACTATTTTCTGTATATTTCACTGTTTAACCTATAAAATGGTATATGTGATTATGTCCTATTTTTGTCTACCTATCAATGTGTTCCTGATAAATAACTTTGATTTGAACTTTACAAACTGTCAGAATACAGATGTCACCTCCCATGAGGCTCGAAAGCTTTGGGGCGCATGTTTTGTGTCCGTGAACTACGAGATGGTGTCTGGTACTTGGGAGATCTGCAGACAGGAAAGAGATAAAAAAAATTCAATACTGATTTCACACGAGATGCAACATAAAAGCACATTCTTAATATGATACATTTTTTGTTTATCCACACACATTCCCCAGGCTTATTCCATTCCTGAATAAATTACAACTCATGATTGGTTTTGAATTCTTAAGAAATACTCCTATTTGTCAAAAGCCTAGCAATCGTTTTAACACCGATCACAATAATAAGGTGATGCAATAGGGGGTTATAGTGTTCAACAGGGGAACACACAGAACTACTGTCATAACAGACATAGAGGTAGATATAAATATATGACAGATGAAAGAAGATGTCATATTTGAATATTAAATAAAGACCATGGAAACTGTAAAACTGATATAACGATAAGACTTAAAACATTTATCTTGGTGACAACCTTAATGACTAAATTCATATATACACTATTGTTTAAACCAGGTTACACTTACCGATCCCCTTTATTAGGGGTCTCCGAGATCAGCCTTGCTTTGGCTTTTGGTGTTGATTTTGGGGTAGATGGCTTTGCAAATGAAAATGAGATTTCAGAATCCTCCCTGTAAAGTACATAAAGAAAATCTGGGTATACATTTTATAATCCAATTTTTATCAAAATTTTTATCGTAAAATTTAGTCAAATAAATTTTACTTTAAAATGGCTGTAACTTTCTGTTTCAACTACCTGGAGTTGGAAATGTAACATAGTTTCATAGAGATCAGTCTCCCAGGACTCCAGATATTTGTTTTGGGGTATAAATCATAGAATAATCAAAGCCTAACTTAAAAAAAAAAACAAAAAAAAAATTCTTCATTTAAAATCTAAAAGAAATAGCGATAATAAACCTTCATTGTCAAAATCCAAAGTGGCTGTCAGTCGGCCATTTTTTTCCCAATCAATCTCAAAAGTGTTTTGAAAAGACACCACTTGGAACAGAGGGGACATACTAAATTTGAGGAAGATCCATTTGGTAAGAAATAGCTAATAATAGAAAGAAATGTTAAAGGACAATTTGACCAGTCTGATGATAATGGGCTAACGGACACTAGCCTAGAACAACATACATACTTGATTGGCATAAAGGCATCTCCTTGTGTAGTGTCCACCATACTGATGTTTTGACTGACCTTCTCGTTGTCTCGTGTGGGAACCTCACCCTGGAAAAAACATCATAATAACAGTAATATTCTCTTTAATACACATTTATTGCAATCAAAATTAAAGTCGACACAATTTTTCAAAATATCCAAATTTTTTAACAAATAAAGAAGCTTGCTGCATACATTTACTTCTGTACATTTTTATGAAGAATAAAATTGATTCTCCAAATTCTCTGGTGATACTCTAAGTTCACTGAAGGGGAACTATTCATCCAATTCTATTATACCAGGATAGAAGCAGTAGACAACATACCTCATCATCATACTCCCGTCGAACTGCGTCGCTGAGTTCTTGTTTGAGTGTGGTCACATGACGTTTGTGGGAGTCCACATCCTCTTCAAGAGCCTTTATTTTGGCATATGCTTGCTGCTGAGCATCCACAAATGCACCGACCAGATTCTGTAATAACGTTATAGAAACTGATGTTAAACAAGAGAATATTTTAAATGCTGGCACTCAGTTAAAATAGGTACAACTTTTTCACCGAAATAGGATACCATTTAATCTTCAAGGTAACATGCCAATTCTAATCATCCTGGTAACAGATTTTTCTACAGGTAACACTGTACACAGTAACACCATCCTGATAACAGATTTTTCTATAGGTAACACTCTACACAGTAACACCGTCCTGGTAACAGATTTTTCTATAGGTAACACTGTACACAGTAACACCATCCTGGTAACAGATTTTTCTATAGGTAACACTGTACACAGTAACACCATCCTGGTAACAGATTTTTCTATAGGTAACACTCTACACAGTAACACCGTCCTGGTAACAGATTTTTCTACAGGTAACACTGTACACAGTAAGACCATCCTGGTAACAGATTTTTCTACAGGTAACACTCTACACAGTAACACCGTCCTGGTAACAGATTTTTCTATAGGTAACACTGTACACAGTAACACCGTCCTGGTAACAGATTTTTCTACAGGTAACACTGTACACAGTAACACCATCCTGGTAACAGATTTTTCTATAGGTAACACTGTACACAGTAACACAGTCCTGGTAACAGATTTTTCTACAGGTAACACTGTACACAGTAACACCATCCTGGTAACAGATTTTTCTATAGGTAACACTCTACACAGTAACACCGTCCTGGTAACAGATTTTTCTACAGGTAACACTGTACACAGTAAGACCATCCTGGTAACAGATTTTTCTATAGGTAACACTCTACACAGTAACACCGTCCTGGTAACAGATTTTTCTACAGGTAACACTCTACACAGTAACACCGTCCTGGTAACGGATTTTTCTATAGGTAACACTCTACACAGTAACACCGTCCTGGTAACAGATTTTTCTACAGGTAACACTCTACACAGTAACACCGTCCTGGTAACAGATTTTTCTATAGGTAACACTCTACACAGTAACACCGTCCTGGTAACAGATTTTTCTACAGGTAACACTCTACACAGTAACACCGTCCTGGTAACAGATTTTTCTATAGGTAACACTCTACACAGTAACACCGTCCTGGTAACAGATTTTTCTACAGGTAACACTCTACACAGTAACACAGTCCTGGTAACAGATTTTTCTACAGGTAACAGTATCCAGGTTACATATTATTTGCCAGGTAACATATTATTTTATCAGTCTTCTAATTTTCACCACCTTATATAGTTACTGTATCTGCTGATGTGTAATGTTGGTCTGTAAAGGAGAAAAATACACCAATGTTTACTGAATGTGCACTATATGTTAGCCCTGCACACCCACTGATATGTCCAATATTTCCTCAGTTACTATCTAATAAAAACACTCCAGAAAAATTTCTAATGATGAAATTTGTTAACTGAACAATTCTTTTGCCTAAAAAAAACATATTAATGAAAAAAGCAAGATGAATTTAGGAATTTTAAGTCATAATAACACATTGCTCCATTTTAATGCAGAAATACACCAGGATGCACTGCTAGATTCAACCCGTCCATTTTGAATGTTGTTTGACGCAACATAACACACATAACAAGTATGACTTTGAATTATTCTGTTTGCTATATATGCAAATTTTGTTGATATTTTTTTATATTAGATTAACTGGAGGAAAAGTTAACATTTTGAAAAACATGGCATCCTCTTGAGTCCAGTGGTGAAAATAAGTCAAGTCTGTATTTTAAATTATTAAGTTTTAAAATGAGTGAAAAATACTCTTCAGTATCACATAATCTTATAGGACTTAATTTACCTGACATGTAATTTACCTGACATGTAATTTATCTGATATGTAATTTACCTGACATATCATTTATCTGATATGTAATTTACCTGACAAGTAATTTACCTGACATGTAATTTACCTGACATCTGACATGTAATTTACCTGACACGTAATTTACCGGACATATAATTTACCTAACATGTAATTTACCTGACATGCAATCAGTTCTGGGCCTGCCTTCCCTACATCAGTGGGAATGAAGTCAGCACTGAGTAACATTTTGGAGAGAGAAACATCTCGTCCCTGGAATCGTTTAGAGAGAGATAACTCTTGTTTCGCCTGTCAAAAATAAAACATGCTAATTAGACAAACATGAATATAGGTGACAAGGTCACTGGTGCACTTTCATGTAAATTTGATTACATGTTGTTACCAGTTAACAGAATTTATAAATAAAAAAGGAGATAAATTTCTGTTTTTTTTTAAGAAACATGTATTTCCTATTTCTATCAATCTATTACATTTGGTTGTATACACTCTTCCTCCCTGTTTACGATACAAACAGTTGAACTTCGTACAATACAGAACATTGAACTGATGATGTATAATAATCTCACAGATCACTCCAACAAATTCAACTCAATGAACAGTGTTTGTTTTGTTGTTCTTATTCCTGTTGGACGCAGAGGGCAGCAAATTAAGATGTAGAAGACTAGTTTTTCATTTCTGGCAAAAATATGTCAGAAATAAGAAAAATAAAATTATATAAATTTCCTAATTCAGAAGAAAAAGTTGAACAAGGATGATACAAACGACAGAACAGTCATCTCAAATTTGTAGGAGCTCAGAGTAGTGAAAGAAATTTCATGATAATCTGATAAAAATTAAGTCACTGAAGCCAGGACATCATACATACATGTAGTTTTATTCACTCATGACGAAAGCTTCCAATGGAGATGAAATTAAAAAAAAATTTTTTATCAAGTGAAAAGAAATTCACATAAAAGAAACACTAAGATGAGCTTGTTGTGATTGAATCCTACTCTTACGTATGACTGATTTTGACTTACCTTATCTAATGCAGCTTCTACAGAGCGTATGTACAGCGTTAAAATCTCCTTGTCTCTGCAAATATAAAATCATTCAGACAATTCTGATAAGGGTAAAATTATCTAGTTCACAACTAGTCAGTCCAAATTCTGACGGTCTTCAATTATTTATAGAAATCACAGACTAATATATTTTGGAACATTTTCTTCATGTTTGTAATGCCAATAGAATAGAAGTTCTTATAACACAAGCAGTAGAAGTAGTGTGACGTTTCAATGACCAGTGTGGAGTGTACTATCACTGACATACGTAGTGTAGAAGATGGTACAGAATCTATCAACTTTGTCGGTTATACTATAATCCTATGTACACAAAGGTCGAAAATAGTGTGACCAGATGGTAAACAGGTTATCGACTAACAAAATACACCAGAAGGTAACAATATAATGTAATTGACAGGAGGGGAGGTTGCAGACTCTCGCACATCTATGACCAAGTGTTAAAGAAAATGTCACCCTGTAGTCATTGACATGTCTCACTCAAATCTTCTACTGGTTGTGTTAAAAGAACTTTTTTCACAGACTATAGTTCAACTGTAACAAATATTTTCCTAGGAACTTGTCATCATTCCTGTTAAATCGCGAGAAAAAATACATTTTTTGTGGGGAGGAAGTAAGAGAGGTTGATTACCTTGCAACAGTTCTTAGAGCCCGCTCAGCATCGCTGACATTGGTGCTGAGAGATTTCTTCTCTCCCTCCAGTGTGATCACTTGTCGATTCAGCTGTCGAAGGGTTTGTTCCTTTTTCTTCATCTCAGACTTATGTTCAGCAAGCCCCTGAATGAACAAACATCTCCTTTAGTGCTAATTGCACAACATAATTCCACCTGGCCTATCTGATGTTATTTAACACATCCTCAAGAGTACTACTTTCTTTGATAAACTATGAAGAAATCTTGTCAGGAGCAATCTGATCCATTTCTCATATGGTTGTACAGTGTAGTAATGTGTCTCAAGCAAAGTGTGAACTATAACTCTGACACACTCAAAATCATTCTTTCTAGGAAGCAGATTGTTACAGTATCAGTTATCATTTCAAAGCAGATTTGTACATAATTTCCTTGGAATGATGTCTGACAGACCAGGCCATACCTGTACAGCACTTGTAAGGATCTGTTCCTTCTCCATTCCCTCTGTGGTGTAAAGGTCAAGACGAAGGGTCAGTTCTTCCAGTTGTCTCCCCTGCTCTAACAGCAGCTGCTGAGCTTGTTGTTCTCGTCGTAAGGCATTGTTTAACTCCAGGCAGACACTCTCAAACTTATCCATGGCCACAAATTGAGGGTCCTTACAAACAAACACCAACTTACTATTTACACCTATTATAATCATTATCTGTAAGCTAGGAGCACAAAAAGCACACAATCAGAGACATTTACACGCCAAAACAGGGAGCATAGTAAGATTGAAATACACTCACAATGGCTACTTTTAGAATCTGTTAAACAAAATTTCCCCAATATAATATATCAGGATTCTACTTCTTGCAGTATGGAGTAAAAATTCCTTAAAAATGTTTGATTTTTACAATGCTGTCTTCACTGTGAAAAGTCATAATCACATGTTTAAAATTTTCCAACTGAGATTCCAAATTACAGCAGACATTAAGCAGATCCAGTGGAAGATATCGTACATTTCTGATATAAAACTTTTCATCTGTTTACCTCAGACATCTGGTTTTTCAGTGCTTCATCACGGCTAGCTTCAATGACTTCTTCTTTCAGTCTTTCTACCTCTAAAAGCAGTCCACGGCGTTCTATCTCCACAGCATGTAGGCGTTGTGTGAAGTTCAAAATGTGATTCTGCAAGGCTCCAAGAATGTCCTGCAACATCCAATGGACTCTCTTCTACTTTTTTAATATTTCTTACAATACTGATACTCTTACACTAACATCACCGATGATGACAATTGATCCTTCTCTGACAGTCATAATAATACTTATCCATTATAAACTTACCTGGATTTGTGTTTTATTTTAATGCC
This sequence comes from Ylistrum balloti, assembly GCF_031769215.1. Classification (NCBI taxonomy): domain Eukaryota; kingdom Metazoa; phylum Mollusca; class Bivalvia; order Pectinida; family Pectinidae; genus Ylistrum; species Ylistrum balloti. The sequence goes on along the minus strand of NW_026782523.1, from coordinate 244,850 downwards.
CTGTATACCTTTTGGTATCCACACCCAACACACAGCCCCCCATTTATATCATGGATAACATACACATTAATCTTTAAACTAAACATGATATTCTATCTGATAATGAATTTTTTTACCTCTTACCTGTAGTTTTGCTATGTGTCTTACCTGTATTGGTGCTATATGTCTTACCTGTAGTGTTGCTATGTGTCTTACCTGTAGTGTTGCTATGTGCCTTACCTGTAGTTTTGCTATGTGTCTTACCTGTATTGGTGCTATATGTCTTACCTGTAGTGTTGCTATGTGTCTTACCTGTAGTTTTGCTATGTGTCTTACCTGTAGTGTTGCTATGTGTCTTACCTGTTGTATTGCTATGTGCCTTACCTGTACTGTTTCTATGTGTCTTACCTGTAGTGTTGCGATGTGCCTTACCTGTAGTATTGCTATGTGTCTTACCTGTATTGGTGCTATATGTCTTACCTGTAGTATTGCTATGAGCATTACCTGTAATATTGCTATGTGTCTTACCTGTATTGGTGCTATATGTCTTACCTGTAGTGTTGCTATGTGTCTTACCTGTAGTGGTGATAGGTGCTGCCTCTGTTCCAGTGGTTTTCCAACACACACTTTAGACAGACCCCTGCCCATCATTCGCATCAAAGAATTGCGTTCACGAAATGCTGTGTTTTGACTTCCAGTCACCCCTTCAAAATGACGGCCAATTTTGTCAACCAGTTTTGTAAATGTGTTCCTTGCTGCATTTACCAGTGCTCGTGATTCGATGGCTGTGAATGCAATTTGAAGTTCAGTAAAATAATATGTCATTATCTTTGATATGATCACCTGATAAACACAGAACAAATAACTTGCGATGTATCAAACAAAATGATGGTCTCTTTTCAAGTAAAGAATACCTCTAAACCATTCAGAAGTTATTCATAGACTTTAAAGTCTTTAAGAAGCTAGATAATTTTCTGGCTTTCAAAACAATGAGTAAAATAATATTATGAAACTTTTGATCAATGGTAGGCAGAAATACACTGATAATTAATTCAAATTTATGCAGCTAAAGGAATTCCCGAAAAGTAATGGAAGTTTGAACAGTCAATCAAAAACCAATGCGATATTTTTGCCCAGTGTTTTCAGAAACAAATAAAACATCAAGTCAATAGTTCAGTCTTTTGAATTATTTAGTTCACAGAGATGTATATTGTCACAATAGATGTCATAGTATGTACAGTAAATCAACAAAGACCTGGTTTTGAAATGCCCTTACCTCCATCTTTGTTCTTGATATGACCTATGACTTCAATCATTTCTGACATGGAGGAGACAACAGTGTGGAGAAGATCGGGACTGGACACCCATCTCATGATGTCCTGGCGAGACGACAGGTCATCTATTTCCAAATCATCACTCACACCATCTACAGCACACAAGTTGAAAAGTTGAACAATACACTAACCTTAATATCCATCTGACCATTACACAATATTATATCATCATTTCTCTTGTTTCTGGTCTGGAGAGCCCCTCCTTTGTTAATCATTTATCTTTTTCACTGATCTTTACCAATAACATTCAATGCACTGACCATCCATTTGCAATAGCACGGCTGTAATAGCCCACATCATTTACAAGAAGATCAACAGTAAATGTCCCATCCTTCACTATAATATCTTTTACCATTTTGTTTTGTTGGAAATATTGACAAAACTACAAAGCTGTAATACAAATTATCTTAACTCCTGAAAGCTATGCTGGGGCAGTATTTTGTCCTAGTAAAGTACTTGATATTTCTATGGAACCACCAACGGAGATTTCTCTGAAGCTTAGTCAGTCAAGAGTTAGACTGATAAGACAGAAGCCTGATTCCCCATTCCTAAAGCTAGAGAAAAAATAAACCCTGTCACCAGTAGGCTATGAAGAGCTGCTTACCTCTGAAGGATGTGACAGCTGGCCGTGCTCCTCCTGTACACACAGCAATGCCAGTACGGTAGAACACAGAAGTATCATACGTAACAAACATTTTTGTACATGAACGTCCCAGATATCGTAATCTGTTGGCAGCCAGAACAGCTATGGCAGCTTTCCGAAACACTAACAGCGGATGTCTTTTTCTGTGAATCTGAGTTTTACTCTTCGTATCGTTTTCATCCTGCATTTCTGATGCTAATGTGTCAACAAGAAGTTCAATACGTTCACGACACATGTCCCACATACCACACTGTTCTTCCAGTAGATGGCGCTGAGTTGCTAGATGCGTAGCCCGAGAACACATTGGGAACAATGCTCCTGCAAGAAGTCCACATGCGGCTAGCAATGACGCATTCTGTGTCTGAGCTTCCACGACCTGTGCACGAAGGTCTGAACACTCAGTCTCTAATCCCTGTTTTACTGTTCCTGTCATACGAATCTTGTCCCATGCTTGGTCAGCCATTGCTTGGCTTTTCTATAATGAGAAAAAATAAAACTAACATCAGTAACAGCTTTACGACCATTTTCATTCATTCAACAAAACCTTCTTTGAAATTGGTAACTAATCTTCAAAAACAACCACTATAAATTATGATTTGATTTCTTTTTCAAAAGGATCTAACCTTTTTTGTTGGTAAAAATAACAATCACTTATATACATACAAAAGATTCAGGAACAAAGTTCAATTTGGAAATTAAGTTTAAATTTAGGTTGGTGACAAGCTATGCTCCAACATTCACATTACGTCAGGTAACATTTAAAGTAAAATCTAGCATTAAGAAAGCCTTAGTGTACTTCATGATGAAATATTTCTTTTTTCAAGCTGCAAATCAATTTAGCTCCTAACTTTGTAAAGAGCTCTGCATACCTGTAAGTAATACTTTAACACAAGTAGAAGTTCAGACAAAATCTTATATTAATGAAATTAAAAACAGGTAGGGCTCTCTGTATTATTTTAAGATATGACCAGAACAAGTTAGGATAAAAAATAATCTCTATATCAAAACTCTAAGAGCTTTATTCAAACTTTAGCAACAACATGGTTCTCTAAAATATAATGCATATAATGTATTGCAGCAAGGCTGTTGTTCACTTAATTTTTATGCTTGTGCAAAACAGAAGTTCAGCTAATCCTTATGTCTGAACGAGACCAAAATGAAGTAAGTCCATACCTTTGAGGGAGACTGTAGTTCAGTTAGTCCATACCTTTGAGCGAGACTGTAGTTCAGTTAAAAGTTGTGCGTAGTGTGCCTCAATCTCTTCCTTCTGTTTGTGCCAGGACTGCTCGCGCTCCTTTGTGAGTGATGTGAGTTTGTTGAGCTGGTCTTCGTGAGAACGTTGCATCTCTTCCACCAGCTCCTCCTTTGATTTTAATGCTTCCTCTAAATGAGTTGTCTGCAATTAAAAAAGATTTCACTATTTGTCCACTGTCTAAGGTTGTGGGAATTATCAAAGATTTCACTGTTTGTCCACTGTCTAAGGTTGTGACTATTATCAAAGATTTCACTATTTGTCCACTGTGTAAGGTTGTGACTATTATCAAAGATTTCACTATTTGTCCACTGTGTGAGGTTGTGGGAATTATCAAAGATTTCACTATTTGTCCACTGTCTAAGGTTGTGGGAATTATCAAAGATTTCACTACTTGTCCACTGTCTAAGGTTGTGGGAATTATCAAAGATTTCACTATTTGTCCACTGTCTTCGGTTGTGGGAATTATCAAAGATTTCACTATTTGTCCACTGTCTACGGTTGTGGGAATTATCAAAGATTTCACTATTTGTCCACTGTCTGAGGTTGTGGGAATTATCAAAGATTTCACTATTTGTCCACTGTCTGAGGTTGTGGGAATTATCAAAGATTTCACTATTTGTCCACTGGCTAAGGTTGTGGGAATTATCAAAGAATTCACTATTTGTCCACTGGCTAAGGTTGTGGGAATTATCAAAGATTTCACTATTTGTCCACTGTCTAAGGTTTTGGGAATTATCAAAGATTTCACTATTTGTCCACTGGCTAAGATTGTGGGAATTATCAAAGATTTCACTATTTGTCCACTGGCTAAGGTTGTGGGAATCATCAAAGATTTCACTGTTTGTCCACTGTCTAAGGTTGTGGGAATTATCAAAGATTTCACTGCTTGTCCACTGTCTAAGGTTGTGGGAATGATCAAAGATTTCACTGTTTGTCCACTGGCTAAGATTGTGGGAATTATCAAAGATTTCACTATTTGTCCACTGGCTAAGGTTGTGGGAATCATCAAAGATTTCACTGTTTGTCCACTGTCTGAGGTTGTGATTTTTCTATTTGCTATCTTATATTACCATTGAGTATTATTTTTTTGTATTGCTAGATTATTAGTTTTGTCCATTCAACTGATAACAAACTAAACCAAGTTCAACACAATCAATTCCCTTTCACAAAAAGATATTTTTAAAAATACAAAGAAAAATCTTAAAATGTCATTTGTATAAAATTAAATATCAAATCCTTACTTACTGGATCAATCTGGCTTCAAAATTCATCTTAATTATAACATCAAAAGTCATAGTTGTTTTTCAATTTCTGTCTAGTTATCAACCAACTACATAAGCAGATTACCTTCTCCTCTGATCTCTGTACAACAGTCACCAGACTGGACACTTGTTCATACACAAGACTGGTCAGGTCAGCCCAAGAAAACTGGGTAAAGTTGGGCTCCTTCATTGGAATCTTTCCAGCTAACAGACGATGATGCATGCCGTGTAAAAATGCCAATTTTTCCTAAACATACAAAATCATATTTATCTATATCAATAAACTTGTAAATGTCTGTAATGCCATCACTCCCACATATTTAAGTATGGTTGTTTGATGAATTTGCATCAATCAAATATGACCTCTGTAAGTAATTACATACTTTTAATTATGAAAGACAAGCTACTGACCTCATCTTCAGCTTTATGTCGTTTTACCAACTTCATGATCTGGAAATTAAAAAAAAATTACATATATTGATGGGACAACAATTTTTCTTGTCATCAAATAGAACCACATAAAACATAATACACAGAATCTTTCTCTCATTATTTACCTCCTCACCCAGATTTGTCTGGGTACTTAATATTTAAATAGACCTATGGATTCTACCCTCATACATCTACCACCTCAGACAATTCCATCTAGTAGACATCTAGACTGACCTTTGACCTCTCTTCTCTCACTGCCTATAGCTAACACCTCAGAGATCTGTTATCAGAGTGCTATTATTTTTTCTATATTTAGACTGTCCTCTGACCTTCCCCTAACACTTACCTCCTCAGATAATCCATGAATACGTTTCCTATCTTTAGTTTGGTTAGAACTAGTACTCTGTAAATCCATCTTCATTCTGGCCATGTGACTGTCAAGAGCTCCATACTCAGATCTTACGCGATTCAACTCCTTCGCTGTTCGTGTGTAGTTTTTCTGGGCGTCCTTAAATGGAGAAATAGCACCTGAAGATATCTCTGCATATCAAAGTAATCTTGTATACAAACCTCTCTTTTATTCTTCAAATACATACTTCCTGACAAATCTTGAATATGTCTGATTTGATGATTTGCTAGAAGTATACATCCTTGGTTCCTAAATCTTCCATGATAAAGCCATTACATTTACAAAGTACATAGTATTTTATTACACAATGAAAAAGAAAGTTTGTTTTATGTTCTATGCATGTGATGTAATTTTTGCATTATTTTGTGTCTTGATAATGGGGCAGATTGCCTCGAAAATTTGACAATTTACCTGTCTATGTTGTTATAACTTCACTGACCACAAGTATATATAATACATACATAATTAATACTGAATAAAAACTGCCTGGAGATTTCTAAACTTTCTTAATAGACTTCATAATTTAGTTATATTACAACTTACACAGCAACTGAGAGATACCTACTTCTAATGACTTATCCTTGGCCCACATCATCTCTTTGAGTTGGTCAACCTCCCTATTTAAACTGTCTGTCAGCTTCTTCATTCGACCCAGCTGTCAAAACAGATATCATCAATGGTAAGTAGGATTTCACTGAACATGTTCCTTAACATAACATATTTCACATGCTAATCTATATTCGATATTCAACTAAAAATTTACAAGAAATGAAATAAAACCCATTGCACGTCTTTCTGAAAGATTTTGATCACAGTATTTTAATTTTTACCTTCCAAAGTGCATGTTAACATCCTTAAACGTAGCAGTGACTATCAAACTTGATATTTTCAAAATGTGGATAATAGAGGAAATCATCCTATTATTTCACTAATATCCAAAACAGATGAGTAAGTCTTTTTTCATCCCTAAAAGCTAACAATCTAGAGATTCAGAACACACCACCTCACCTCTCCAGACGTGTTATCCAGACGCTTCTTGTATTCAGACAAAGTTTGTCGTAAGGACTCCAGCACTACAGAAGGATTTGGTTGTTTTGAGGAATCTTTCTTTGATTCTGTATTGAAAGAACACAGTGTTTTTATTCTGAAATTGAGTACTGATTTATTATGAAGCAAGTCATCATAATATACATAGTTCTTAGTTACATTACACATCAGTAGGGGCCAACTTTGTCCACTAAATTTTGAAGGGAGCTTGGAAGTGTATTCCACCTGAAATTGTTACTGGTTGTGAAGTAGTAGACGAAGTGTCTAATAACTGCCCTTGGTAGGCTCCACACAGAGGATATTAAGGCATAGTTCTATAGTGTCTATTTACTGCCCTTGGTAAGCTCCACACAGAGGATATTAAGGCATAGTTCTATAGTGTCCATTTACTGCCCTTGGTAGGCTCCACACAGAGGATATTAAGGCGTAATTCTATAGTGTCTATTTACTGCCCTTGGTAGGCTCCACAAAGAGGGTATTAAGGAGTAGTTCTATGGTGTCTATTTACTGCCCTTGGTAGGCTCTACAGAGAAATTATTAAGGAGCAGTTCTATTTATAGTGTCTACTTACTGCCCTTGGTAGGCTCTACAGAGAAATTATTAAGGAGAAGTTCTATTTATAGTATCTACTTACTGCCCTTGGTAGGCTCTACTGAGAAATTATTAAGAAGCAGTTCTAATTCTCTCATGTTTCCACCATATGTCTCCTCTAGGTATATCTGACGTTTCTTGGCCTTAGTTAGCTCATCTTTGAGTTCGGAGAAATTTTTCTGGTGATGCTCCAGCTCCTTGGACAGATTGCCGATCACAGATTTCTTGTCTTCCACTTGAGCTGTCAGCTGCTTTTTGACAGAGCTATATTCTCGTTCCATCCTACAGCACAGAGTTACTTTTAGTTAATACAGTCAAAGGCTTTACAAACTACACTGTTCACTTAAAATCCATTTATCTTAATGCCTGGTCCAAATTAGTATTTCATACAAATAATTACTATTAAGTAGGTTGAAAAACTTCAATTTGACTGAAGTTTTCTATTCTATTCCACTCTTGCCATTCAGGGTAAGGTAAATCAAATAAAGTACACAAACTACATTCATATTCTGAACACAGTGTACATTATAGATCTACAGCACTGTCTACCTAAATGTAATGAACTTTAACCCTTTCACAAAATCTTCCTGAATGCAGTGAACTTTTAATCATTTCAGCCAATCATCATGGATGTAGTGAACTTAAACCTTTCAGGCAATCTTCCTGAATGTAGTAAATTTTAACCGTTTCCGACAATCATCATGGATGTAGTGAACTTTAACCTTTCAGGCAATCTTCCTGAACGTAGTAAATTTTAACCCTTTCAGATAATCTTCCTTGATGTGAAATTTAATCTTTCAGACAATCTTCCTGGATGTAGTAAACTTTAACCTGTTCACACAATCTTCCTGGATGTTGTGAAATTTAACTCTTTTACACAATCTTCCTGAATGCAGTGAACTATAACCCTTTCACACTAAAAGACATATGTTAGAGGTAATCTGATGTTAGCACATTAGGTGCTGGAATTTTTACCCTGTTGTAGGACCTAATAGATCAGTTTCTGCATGACGTTTATATGCAATTGATGTTGATGCACATATTCATCATTGCCCTAATGTAGTAAAAGTTGATCACACACTAAAATTTAATTATACCAAAATAAGTACATGCTAACAGTATCTTCCTAAATGTAGTAAACTTTAACAGCACAATGCTATTTAAAAGTATTATAAATACCAGTACTTTTACTCATCAACAGATTTTCAAAAATCATCTACATAAGAATACTTACTTGTCAAGTTTGTTAGAGAGATCCTTTCCGTTCTTGCGCTCCTCTTCGTAGCTGTGCTCCAGTTCTCGGATCTGTCTAGTGAGGCGATCGATGGCTTTGTTGGCCTCGTTATTGGCCGATTTCTCTACTTCCATTGCACCCTCCAGATCTCGCACCCTCAACTGCATTTAAATAAGAGTTGTTTAATAATAAGAATGTTAAGTTTTGAAATTTGATATTTTCACATAAATTAAAGGGTCTGTTGAGTGAAAAAATTGTCAATTCACCATTTTTATACTTCCTGTGTTTCATTGAATGTAAAATTAAGGAAATTATATCATAAAAAATGTGTTAAACCTGTTTAACTAATCAAAGACAACTGTAAGCTTACCAGATTTTGTTTTAAAAGAAAGCACTCAGTACCACCTCTAAATGCACCCAATCAAATTGACAACATCCTGCGACCTTCAGATATCATTTCAAGTATACATTATAAAGTCTATTATAAAATAAATGCCCATTATTGTGAAAAGTCAATTACCAATTTACCTGTATATCACCATACAACAAAAGTTGATCAATATGTGTTGTATATTATTATGTAGTCCTAATAATGATGAGAACACATCACCTGTACAATCTCAGAGTTGAATTTTGATTCAAGATGTGCAGCTCTCTCTGCCTCTATGCTTTCTTCCATTGTTCTGAGTCGCTGGAGTGCTGTCTGAAGGTAATCAAAAAGTTTGAACTGATTAAATGGTCTTTAAAAGACTACTTTAAAATCTTTATTCTACAAGACTGTAATATTACAAATATGATAACTCAGAAATTTTGGCTAGCAGCTTTTAAATCAATGTAAAATCTTGGTTTTGGATATGTCTATCTTCTCTTTTGGTGAAAAATTTTGGTCTTGAGCTCCAGCATTATTGTACTCTTTCTCTGTCTTACCGATATCTGAATTTAAAAGTTCTTTTTTGGTGTGAATATTTTTGTTGGATGCCTGGCAGAATTCTCGGAATTTCCAACATATTTTTGTTGGATGCCAGGCAGAATTCTCAGAATTTCCAACATATTTTTGTTGGATGCCTGGCAGAATTCTCGGAATATCCAACATATTTCTGTTGGATGCCTGGCAGAATTCTCGGAATATCCAACATATTTCTGTTGGATGCCTGGCAGAATTCTCGGAATTTCCAACATATTTCTGTTGGATGCCTGGCAGAATTCTCAGAATTTCCAACATATTTCTGTTGGATGCCTGGCAGAATTCTCGGAATTTCCAACATATTTTTGTTGGATGCCTGGCAGAATTCTCGGAATTTCCAACATATTTTTGTTGGATGCATGGCAGAATTCTCGGAATTTCCAACATATTTTGTTGGATGCCTGGCAGAATTCTCGGAATTTCCAACATATTTTTGTTGGATACCTGACAGAATTCTCGGAATTTCCAACATATTTTTGTTGGATGCCTGGCAGAATTCTCGGAATTTCCAACATATTTTTGTTGGATGCCTGGCAGAATTCTTGGAATTTCCAACATATCATTCTGATACCTCAAACAGAGCAGTATCCTAAAACAGGACAATGATCCTACCTCCAGATCTTTTTTTAGACGATCCTCTCTTTCCTTGGCATATTCCATTTCTGTCAGAGTTCTCCGTAAATTCTCCAACTGATTCCTTTGTTCATCTGTTCACAATTCAGAACATATTAAAAGTCAGGTACACTAGACCTGCCCTTCTTGACCAGAATGTTTTCGTTAAGTATATTACCTATCTTAAGAACATAACATTTTTATGTTTCAAAAGTTACATTAAGGAAACCCCATATAATGTTGACCAAATGTTTTGTAGATGATGTTTACATTGTAATTAATATAAAACAAGGGTTCAGAGTTCTGATACAATCTCTTGATGGATCTGGTATTGTAGTACAGGACTCCCAACAACAACAACTTTCCCAAAAAGCAGATGTACACATTTATCTTTTCTTACTTTCAAGCTCTTGGTTCTTTTCTTGTAAATCTGACAGGGTACTGCAAAAATAAATGAAAGAAAAATATGGAATCTGGTAAATTTTAGAGGAGATATTTACTTAGGTACAACTTATTTGTTAATGTTTCATTATTTCATTGATAGATTTACATTTTTATTTAACTGGTTATGCTCCCAATATAATTGGGTTACGTAATATGAAAGACAAAATCTTTTTTTCATAACCATCACTTACACATTTAATTGTATTCAGAAACAGATCTTGTCACTACAACAATCAGACTTCAGAATAACTGTACTAACTAATACTAGAGGGATCTTGGCACCCACCATTGTTTGATCTTTATATGCCCTTTGAAAGTTGGATCTTTTCCCTTCTTTCCTCTTCTCTATTTTTACTCTTAATTATAACACATTTGAATATTCCTTTGCAGAAATAAATGATAATCTTTACCTGCCAAATACAAAATGGCCACCTGGAAGTCATTTTGTTTCTTCTGATCAGTCCCAAAAGCAAACAAGCACAAGGAGAGATCAAAGGGAATATACGTATGAAAATTGAGAGATATCCATTCAGTACTTCTTCAGAAATAGCAATAACAATCTTTAATAAGTAAAATCCAAGATGGCCACTTTTCCGCTATTTTGTTTTTCTGATCATTTCCAAAACTATATGGGAACAACTAGAGACCAAGGGGAACCTACATATGAAGTCTGAGAGAGATCAATTCAGCATTTCTAAAGAAATAGTGAAAACAAACTTCAATAAAAAATCCAAAATGGCTGTCTGTCAGCCATTTTGATTTTTTGATCAGTCCCAAAATCAAACAGGCACAACAAGGGACCAAGAGGAACCTATATATGCAATTTGAGAAAGTTCCATCCAAGACTTCTCAAGAAAAAGTAATAACAAAAATTGTTTACGGACGGACGACAGACGGACTGACCATGGACACAGAGCGATCTGAATAGCCCACCATCTGATGATAGTGTGCTAAAAAACAAACTGATCACCACTGATCACCATGCATTACCAGCTGGCTAAAGTGTTCCCCTGAAAGCCTATGTGATGTTTTAGTGCTCAGTTTTTCTTTCAGAATGTGTGTTTGAGGTAATAGGCATTGACAGACTTGATAAAAAGGTAAAGAATGCCAGCACCAGGAGTTTCAATATAAAATGTCTGAATATCTTATCTTTAAAGCTGTTCAATTCCATAGAAATTTCAAATTATCTGACCAAGTGACTGAATATATTTAGTCTTTAATTCCATGGTAAGTATCACATTGAAATTTCTGTTCAATCTGAGTGCTAAAATTAGGAAATGAGGGTAAAAAGTGTGATATTGCAGACAAGAATTATCTGAACTTTAAAAAAAAAAGTTAAAATGAATTGATAAATCAAGCACAATTTAAACATAAGAGTAAGAGAGTGATTCAAATTTCTTCAGAGGTACCAGTGACAATGAATTTATAACACAACTTCCGTACCCTTCTTGCTGTAGCACAATTGCATCTAGCTTATCTCTCTCTGCTCTCAGTATCTCCTGTTCTGTATGGCTCTTGGCTATTTCATGGTCCTGAATCAAAGAACAGAAATCATATTTTTATGTTGCTTAATGAAATTCAAATGGCACATGTGTTAATATCTTTACTAGTGTGTATCAGTCAACTGTAATGCACATCATGTATAATACAAAAACCAATCCAAATAAAATATCACGATACCTGTATCTCTCCTGTCATTATCTTGTTATTAATACAGTTAAACAAATTGCATGATGAATTTTCAAACATATAACATCTTAATTACATGCAAACAATATAGAAAATGAAAGTGTTAGGCCTACTGATTTCTGCAGTTACTAATGAAAATGAAAGGAGTCATGCGATTGGTTGATTTTGGTGCATTAAGCCAATTAGTGTTTTACAAAATCTAATTCAAAAGGAGTCAAAACATCACAGCTGACAAGCCCCAATGGGTTCGTCAGAAGTATCCAGAAATGTAGAGTATCGTACCACTACTGTATCACTCCAGCCCAGTGGTAAGTCATAAAGGAGTAGGACAATCACAGTATTCTGTTGGGGAGATTCTAAATGCAACTCACTCCATTGACTATGCATATTGACTCACATTTTCCTCCTTCTGTCGTTGGATTTTGTTCTCTGCAGCTTCGACTTTCTCCTGAAGATTGTTCCTCTCACTTTCTGTCTTTTTTAGTGTCTCTTCCAGATCAAGGATCTTCTCTGAAAGTTAAATTTTATATAAAGGAGTTGTATGTTAGAACTAACAAAGGTTATTGAAGCCAGTTTATAGTCTGTTCATGCTAACAATATTTTTAAACAACAGTGGAAAATTTTCTGCTAAACTGGATACGTCAATTAGTATCTGGATGACAGATATATAAACAACATCAAGTAAGTGATATTGAATACAAGTGTATCTATCATGATTAATATCTATCAAATGAACACAAAGATAATTACATAAAATAAGTCAGGTTTGTAAGATCTATCGTTATATAAATGAGTTACAGTGTAAATATACTCAATAGGACATCTAGAATCTGATTGCATGACATTGTAGTTTAAAAATCTATTTGTAGGACATCATGGTTTAAGAATCTGATTGTATGCCTCTAAGACAGACTCAGGGTTAAATTAGCCAAGAATGTCTGTCTTTTTACTTAGTTCAAATAAACGTTATTCGCTATTTGGAAAATATCACAAAAAATTTCTATTTTGACAAACAACAAGAAAATTCTAATCCTCAATTGTCCCTAACACAAGTATTCAATGTCTGAAGTGACTGGAGGTCTTCGTATAAAAGTGAGTTTGTTTACAATTCTCCTTTCAGGTTCATTTACTGATACATAAATCTAATCATCCCTACTTTCTAACTGTCCTCTAGCATCTTTGAGTGTGGCATCTTTTTCAAGTGTTGCATGTTTTTGTTGTGTAACCTCACGACGTGTCTTTGTCAATTCAAATTCCAAGTTCTGTCGCATAGCTTCTCCTTTCTCAATCTGGGCACGAAATTTAACCAGTTGGCCCTCCAAGTCAGCAATCTGAAAAAAAAATGAAATGAATGACTATTATGTTTATGAAATGAGGTAAGAAAAATCACTCAACTAAGTTTGTCTTGGATGTCAATATTGACCTGTTACGATAATTACCTACAATAATCAAGAAAATGATATAAAGTTTCTTCATTCCTGACATCAGCATAAAGTTTGTGGTCATGATTTGTTCAGAAATAAATGGATAGATAACAGAATTGGGACACAACAAAGGTAAAAATACAATATATATTCCCCACCTCCCAATATCAAATAGCAAAAGCATAAAAAGTTGGAAACAGCATGTTTATATATGACTTAACTGCCTTAAGACAAAATAAACTGATTCATCGGATACATTCAGAAAGAAATCTTAACACAAAATGAAATATACGGAAAGCTTTGCATGGAAATCCTTATTAGAGGACAAATATCTTTTCAAATTCATCTGTGTGAGTTTATAAATACCTCAGCATTGTTCTTGCTGGCTGCTTGTAAACGTTCTTTCTCAACAGCATTCAAACGACGTCTCACTTGTCCCACTGTTTCTGAAAAATGAAATGAAAGTTTGTGTAATGCACATGTGCATTTACTCATACATATGTATTGGTAGTTCCATATCATCCAACAACACTGATACTAACTTTCCAAGATATAACTTTGATAAATTGACTTTAAATATCAGTCCCAGTGATATGATTCTCATTTACATATACTTGAATAATCATTAACAAAAATCGTTTCAATGTATGTTAAATCATTTTCATGATATGCTTACAATCTTGGTATCTATTACATACTTATCAGTGTTTTACGGTAAATGAGAGTACATTGCATCAAATGATGAGTAAGAACTCTCTCACTAATAAATCATCAAACCACAGAAATTTGACTGACCCTGCTCAGCATGCACATCTAGCTGAAGTTGTTTGATTTGGGACCGCAATTGATTATTTTCTATGCGATATTTCTCTTCCTGCATCGGAGTTGTAAACATTTTCCAGCTTTGTCCATCTCCACCAAAGTAATTGTCATCGCCTTTCTGCAAACAGAATGACAAATATAAGACCACTTTGTAAACCCTTAGACTCTCTTTCACTATATCTGTTTATAATGTCAGTTTTTGTTTATTATTGTTTTATTGAGGACAGGTCATTCCTAAACGTTGTACAGGTGTACTGTGAATTTCAATCAGGTTATTCTATTGCACAAATACCTTTCTTTTACTCATAATTATAATCTAAAGGAAATGTTATCATAGTTCATGATATCCAAATTGTTTACTTAGCAAACATATCTGTAAGATTGAAGTTTTAGAAAGATTATCCACTGCACTTTCTAGTACATGTATACATAGTAATATACATAAAGATTACTTACTTTGGGTGTTTGTAACATTTGTTCTTCTTGATTTGAGTCTTGGGAGTTGCCTTTTTCAGTTTCCATGGTAACAGCACTTTGTAATTAATTCCTAAAATAATCATTGATCATTATCAAAACATATCACAACTAAATATGTCCATGCTTTAAACAGGTGTCAACTAAATGCACTAATTAGAAACTTTATCTGTGGTGCGTGGCTTAATTAGTTCTTTTACCATTAAAAAATTCATCATTATCTACGCAAAGAAAAATTTCAGACCTTCTGATCAGGGATAAATCTAGACAAAATTTACTACCCCAAAAAGGGTAGTTTTCCCCAAGCAGTAGTTTTCTCCTCTGAATATAAACAGTTCCCAATCAAGAAATATACTGATAACATGGGAAAGTTTCGACAGGGAAAATTAACCTCAAAATAGAGCTAATCAGTAAATTTTCCAAACATATTTTCAAATCATGCAAAAGAAATATCAACCAAACCTAAACAATGCAATATTTCTTCATGTAATCATCATATACTTTACCCCGTCTCTCTTTTGAATTCTTACCAAGAGGACAATCCAAAATTTTCCCATTTCTCAAAAAAAAAAAAGGGGGGGGGGGGCCAAAAATTAATTTCTCTTTTTCTATAAAGGGTAGTATTCTTCAAATTTGAGATAAATAAATGCTGAATCTTTTCCCAAAAATAACTGCATAAACTTTCATTGAATGTAAATTATTTTTGTTTGTGAATTTGATTTTCTTGCATTTTTGTTTTGTTCACACACTTTGCTTGTGACTGAACCCAGCACCTCTGAGTTTCTAGGCTTATATGTAGCTTCTGTTGATTATTAATGGAGTTCTCCATCATCCAGATGGTTGTGTGTTTGACTTTGCAAGTCACTACCAAAATGCTCAATATTCCTAGAGAGACTGTTAACAGATCATTCATCTGAAGGGGGAACCCCAGACTCAGCAATTACTGAACAGTTTACCAGGGACGTATAATACATATTCTACGTCCCTGAGTTTACTGACTAAACATAAAAGCAAGAAGTTATCGTTTATTTTCATTGTTAACCATTTCTGTGTTAATTAAAATTGCCAGCGATCAGATCATTTATAAAGCATTATACCCCTATTGTAGAAGTCACTAATTACTACTTGTATCAACAAAGACGCAGATAGCAGGATGCGTCATCTAGGCTAGTTATACCTATGTCTTGCCTACTTCAACAGTGTGAAGATTTCGCAAATTTGGTGTGGCAAGGCTTGTGAATTTAAACAAATGTACATGCAATATACAATGCGTGTCCTGTACATTTAACGTTTAGATCATTCCTTTGGAGGAAAGATTATAATTTATAACATACAACAAATGCAATATTTAACTTTAAATTACAATGTCGGTCATCACAAAAAGTTATGATATGTTATGCAGTAAAATGTTGAACAACTGAACGTGTTGAAACTGGAAAACATCATTCAAATGTGCAACTCTGAAATTCGTTTAAACATAAAACTCAATTTAAAAAACATGCAAACAAACAAAAACAGTTGTGCTTAGAAATAATACTCTACCGTTTTCGTATTCCTGACACTTTACAAAACGAAATATTAGAAATAAATTACATATCCCGCTGACATGTTTTTGTTTGAGCCGCCATAATGTTTACAACAACCGGAGTGGACGAACGGTCTTGTCTCTGATTGGTTAAAATTAACGACCATTGAGAAGCCGCGAAAGGTTGAATGGACTTGCCATAACATGTCGACAGCGGGTTCACTTTAAATGGGCACTCTGTTTATTGATTTGTACACAGCCTTTTAAGGCGTTTTTACATTCAAATTGAAATGTTATTATACATTTGTTTATGTAGGCCCACAAAATACAGACCAATTTATATATCATAATTGTGTTAAAAAACAGGATACATTAGAACAAACTAAGATAATTTTGACTTGTGTTCGAACAATCATCGTGGTCACTTATCGAATCAATGTATCATAAATCGAATCAATGGTTAGTAGATTTTTCTAACACAAGATTAAATGGGAGAACAATGAAACAGCAAAACACTAAATATCTTTAGTTTAGTTTCCACATATTTCATTTAAATCAAATATATACAACGGGATTGGCACAAGTTATCAAAGTTTATCAACGTGTTTTGTTATAAATCATAAATTGTCATCACATCGGCATGACATAAATACATGTACATGATCGTCATACCACATAGTCAGTGATGACATCATTACCCCCTCCTCCTCCCCCTCCTCATCATCATCATCAACGGTAAACAATCATGTTGTAAAGAGCGACAGACTTCTAAATGAACCATTAAAATCCGCTTTGTTAAATTTTGATCGTCAGATCATGTTCAAATTATGTTTAAAAAATAATGTGTTGTGATACACTATGGTGTAAATCATCTTTCATCCGAACGAGAATATGCCAGGACGGGTAATACGTGTTATAAATTTAGATATAAAATCAGTTTGAAGCCATCGTCGTTCAAATATAAACAATGGTAAATGTTTTTAATGCTACTTCGTTGTGTTCTCGGTCCTATGAATAATGCTTCAACGCATCCTTTAAATATTATTTATCTAGTAGCTGCCTAGAAGCGTTGTTTTGACCGTGGTCGTTACGTTTATAGACCATTTACAATTTGACGGTATAATTCCCCAACAGCTTGTCCAAATCAATATCTCGGTATCATTTAAGTTTTTACCTTGGAAAGGTGTATGTTAGTTAGATCGTTTAAGTTACACGGAGTAACATAGAATTTAGAATTATTAGACGTCACCATGTTATATGGTAAAATGTTTATCATTCTGCAGAAAAGTGAGAGAATTGTGCGCTAGGATTTTTCAGTCGATAATTCTGTCCCGTCTGTCGCCATGCTTGGAAGTCATGCACCGTCTACCAGTAGTAAACTTTGAAGATTTTTAAATATCTCCTCCGCATGTACGATTTAGCTCAGGCTTGCTTGATCAATATGTTCAGTACAATTTGGAATAATCACAAAACATTATTCACATATATGTAATAATCATACGATTGTGTAATGGGCATTTGATTCTGCCGAAACATGAACTGTCTTTCAAAACTATTAAATGGCAAATAACATAATTCTAAATTACACAAGGTGTAGAATTATTATAATACAATTTATTCCGAGATCTTCGAGTTCAAACAAGGATAAACCACAAGCGATAACACGACCGAGAAGAACGTTTATCAACTGGTATTTTATATATCATACCACTCTAAGGACACAGGACAATCTGAGTACACTCTTTCACTTAGTTTAGTCTCTTCGTATTTTCCATTGATATCTGTTTGCAAAATACACCATTGGTATTTTTGTAGAATATCAACAATGTCTTGAACAAATCCTCTGCCCAAACGAGACAAATGAATTTCGAACATATGTTAAATAAAAATCTCTCGGGTTAGGTAGCCAACATCCATTGTACATACTCTACCAAGAAATAACATTTTCTTTTTACTGAGATGGTCCTATTTTAAGAGTTGGCTCATAATCAAATACAATTCAATATGGCCAATATGACGCCATTTAGAATAAAACATTTCCGGCTTGTGTTCCAGTTCCATTGGTGCCATTGAATTGAAATTTTATGGAAATATGGGGAAAACTGAAATAAACATTGTATTGTTTTTGTTCCCATAGAGTTGTGATAATGTTTCCCACTACTGCTATATGTTGTTTTTATAATAAGATACCCGTTCGCCTCTTATTTCCGGAATAATTTGTCTCATTTTTCAAGGGCTCGTGTGATAATAATTGGTTGCGGCTATTTCGGTACCCCAAAACGATGTAGTGATCTAAAAAACAATAAATGTCGTAATTTTATAAAACCACGGACTTATTTCAAACCTATAGTGTTATCTGGCTTAACTGCATATAAAACGAAAGTAAAACTACTCTGTACCTGGATTTTTTTCCTAGATGCGTTTCAGCTGTCGGTCTATTATTCATTAGAATGTACTTTGTAACACTTGCGTTGGTAGGATACTTCTTGCGCGAGTGATCACGAAGATAGCGTAGCAATGATATTATTTTAATCAATGAGAACCTATACACAACGGCAATCGACTTCAGTTCACACAGGTCGCAGTGTGCTTGATGGCTTTGAACCGACTGAGTGAACACGACTAAACTTTGTTGATATTTATTGGTGTCATGGTTTCCATATAAACGTGAAGTGATGTGACTTGGCACGAGGACGTTGTTGTGTTGAAGCTGTCGCTTGGTATCTTACAGAAAGTGATGACCCTGTTCGTACTAATGTTATAAAATGTGAATCCCACAGGTTGTGATCCAACCTACTGGCCTACAGATGTAAAAAGGTAGGTATAGATGCCGTGATTTGCTTATTTTTTTCATTTTTACGGATGGGACGTAAAACAGCTTACAATACGTTTTCTTAATTATACATCACATATATCTCAGATTAAGATTACAGCTTAGCAGGTATTTGAATTTCCTGTAGCCCAACAGGCTGTCCTTTTACATCTATTTCATGATAAAAAGATGGGTTAGAATTATCGAGTGCTTATGGCGATGTTCTGTAGACATTCTCCGATCAGTACTGGATGTTAGTTATCATTTTCTAGGCCTAAATATTGCAATTTTGTGAACAATGATTGAGAATGAAATGTCAAAATCCCAGAACCATTTGTCTCCCAACGCTCTTAGTTTGAGCATGGACTTTGATATAATTTATCAAGTCCATGCGTAAATCATTAGTATGAGTGTAGTGGTCAGACAGAAAAAGATAGTACACAATGGCAGCCGTGCCCGAAAGGTTTTACATGTCGGCCCCTTTGAAGTACCTCAGAAAACTATTTTCATTGAAAAGAAATCAATCGAAGATGATGATTAATCATTGCAAAATAGAGGTCTATAAGGGATTTTTTGTTGGTCACTTTTTTTCCTAATGTACTAAAACAACACAATTTTAATGACCTTTCTTTTATATGTAATAAGAATAAGTATATTTTTTGTATATTTTTAAGAAATAAGTAAATTGAAACAAAGCAGCAAAATTATTGTAAAGCATTCCACTTAAATATTCATGGACAGCTGAGCTAGCTACATATGCAGAGTTGGTAGGATTTATTTTAGGTTTTGAGAAAAGCTTTGGATTAAATGTATTCTACCTATACAATATCTTTTAAAAGGAGAGTAGATAATAACTGAGAGTAAACCAGTTAAGAAAACTATTGATGATAGAAATAATTTTTGATTTACATGTAGGTTACCAGTTACGTGATTTGGGTCCTGATGGCTTAAGATGTTTTTCCTGCAAAAATCGTATTTCATCAGTTCTTCCTGATAATGACACATTTTCTGGACACTAATGAATTGTGGTTATTTTTCTTTGAAAAAAAAATGAACAACATCTTTTTAAGACATGGAATGATCACACGTTTTGTGGTAACGAATTCTCAAACTTAATAGAACATTAGAATGTCATATTGACATTTATCTAGATAAATCTTTTTTTTTTTTTTTTTTGCTGAGTGAGGACAGGTAAGTTAAGGTGTGTGGGAGGGAGGTTTTTGTTATTCATCGTCTGTGTATGGTTCATTAATTTTATTTAAAATTTTTGTCTAACTGACCATAAGTTAGTTATAAAGGTGAAATAGGGCATGCCTGTGTCACTAATCAATGGCAGGTCAATGACACCCATTCAATGTACTAGTTATTTATCAAAGACAATATCAGTCCTATATGATTTACTTGAAATACCAACAAGCCAATCCTTGTACAAGAAATAGATTAGTGTTGGGATTTCCGTACCGAGTATTTGGAATTTCCTATTCTTCTGGACTATTTGAAATTCCATGTTAAAAAATGTGTTCATATTAGATATGATTTCTGTAAAGTGAAATGTCTTCTGGCTTCATATATTGATTAAAATATATGAAAGTATTATGGCCACTGGTATAGTTAAGTTTCTGTATAACTGAGCGTTATGTACATTTATTCTTTTTTTCAAACTTAAGGTCTCAGACCTCAATGGTACAAGGGTTTGTTTAAATGACTCAGACTGGTGAACATGATTAAATCGTGGAAGTAGTGAGCAATGTAGAAGATGATGTGATAATTTATGATTGTGGTGCTTAAAACTTAAAACTGAAGAAACATGCTCAGTTTGACATAATTGCTTCCATTTTCTGAATAAGAAATTTGGGTTTCAGAGGTGGATAAATAACAATCTGAAAAACAAATCTTAACAAAATGGCGAGTCGTGCGATCTCGCTAGAGGCAACAGGAAACAGAGTCCAAAGACTTCAAGTGGGCAGAACCAGTCCTCTACAAACTGAAAGTACTAACATCTTACAAGAGTTCCAATCTAGCAGACGGACAGCTCGTAGTAGGACCAGCCGCACAACAGGTAATAGGCATGTCAAATATTCCTGAAGTTCTAGATACATTGTATTGGTCAGAAAGAATGCTCTGTAGGACTGTAGCAATCGTCCATCTCTTACTATACTGGCTAAAATGCCAGGCATTGGAAATACCAGGGACTTAATTTTGGGGAGTCAATGACATCAGATTTGTTGTAGAGAATCAGGGACACAAGTTTGATTGTGGGGAATCGGGGATACAAGTTTGATTGTGGGGGATCAGGGACACAAGTTTGATTGTGGGGGATCAGGGACACAAGTTTGATTGTGGGGAATTAGAGACATAAGTTTGATTGTCTGGGAGTTATCTGAAATGTTTGAGACCAATCTTATCCAATTGTTTTCCTCAACAGTGTTCTGGATGATTTTAGAACTAATCTCTGTAACTTTAAGGTTTAGTGTGTTGATGTCTTTTGTTTTATCAGATGTGAGAAACGTGGATCTGCTGTCAACTAATGAGGAAGAATTACTTCTACCTACATTTGCATATCGGGATCCTTCCCAACGAGCCAGGAAGCTCAAAGGTAAACAATTTTTAAACACATTTGTGTGAATATTATGTTGTGTCGATTAAGATTCGTATTGATTTTTTCCCTGTACCAGGGAACCTGTATTGTTTTGTTTAGTCTGAAGGCATCAGTTAAAAATCTGTAAGAAATACCTTTAAAATGAATTAAAACTTAATGACAGTTCTGTTAAAGATAAATATATCCCTGAAAACAGAAGTATTTCTGAAAGGAAGATAGTTTAATTAATTTGAAATATAAATTTCTCCCTGATTTCTGGCAGGGTATTCATATTGTCTGAAACGTCGTTTTTAAGCCCACTGTCATCAAGTGGTGGTCAATGATCCTTGAATCCTCGTCATTTTCGGAGAGATTGTTACCACTTTTTCTTGGGAAATACTTGATAGATCTTTCTCAGATTACATATATAGCTTACTCTTGATCCCTAGTTAAGAGTTGATCAGAAAAAAAGGTTCTTGAGAAGTACTTGTGGATCATTCTTAAAGTTAATGTGGAGGTTCCTCTTGGTCCCTAGTTTTTGCCATTTTGATTTTGGGCTGATCAGAAAAACATAATTTCTTACAGGTAGCAATCTTTTGACAAGAAAAGTTTGTAACTGTTATTTCTTGTGAAGTATATTTACTGTGTGGATATTTCATATATTGGTTTGTCTTGGTCCCTAGTTTTGCCCTGTTGATTTTGTGACTGAACAGATGAACCACATGGTTGAGAGGCAGCCATCTTAGATTGGAAAGTAACAATCTATATTACTATTTCTCAAAGTGGAATTCTAAGATTTCATATAATTAAGGAAAGACAAGGCTCTTGTTAGCACTTTCTTTAACCAGATAAAGACCAAACAGTATTTGCTGTGAAGCTCCCTCTCAGATCTCGTTATCAGATACTACCATGTATACCTCTTTCTGTTGCATAATAAATGTTTTTGACATACATTCTGTATGATAGTTATATGCTTCCAACCATTATATAAGATAGCCATTATGTACTCAGTAATAAGTGGTTTAGGAATGACCTGTGTGTTTTTACGGTAAATATTATCTTAATTAAATGGATGGATTATTTTGCAGTTAGGATTTCTGTTTGTTGAGCAAATTTTAAAATATTGAATTTCAGACAACAAAAATAATGATCAAGACCACTTGAGTAAGAGGGACAAAATTTGAATGTTCAACAGCAGAATTTGCTTTTCTTTGGAATAGAGTTTCAGTATCTGAGTGATAACCCAATTTGACTGCTGTTTACACTGAAACTTTTGACTGTTTAACTTTTGCTGTTTTGCCATCCAGAAAACAATAAAAAGTATAAGAATGCTTGATATGACACCTGAAATGAAATTGTGAATCAAAGGTGATAAAACCCAGAGCAAATAGCAAATATTTCCCCATATACTGTACTGAATTTATCATTAATATACACACACACCCCTCCACCTCCTCCTCCCCACTTAATAGGTTTTCTTCTGGTACAATTTACCATGTGATAAAGAAAAACTCTGTTAATCTACAGTTGATGGATGTTTAGAATATCTACAAACATGTCATTCCAATACAACAAAATCCCCAAGAAAATTACAAAATAACTACAATTTCTATTTACAACATTGTACCTGACGAGCTAGGTTTGAGAATTTCATGCCCCCAAGGCATTTATTAGAATAAATATGGTGTTGTAGACGTGAATACTTTAAACCTGATGTTTTGTTTGATGTGACTGTTCACAGCAGGGACTGCAGTAGATCTGGGTACAGACGAGCTGTTTGATAAGAACAAAGTAGAAGATTACTTTGATATTGCGTTTGCTTTAGTAAGTATTTGGTGTATGCATTATTTAAGATACAAAAAAGTCCAATTCTTGATATCAATGGACTACTTTGTGTACTGTAAACAATATACATGGCCATCCATAAATTTGTTTACACTCCTACAAACAAATATTTCAAACTTCTTTAAACATAATTTTACATCCCAGTTTAATGTTGACATTGTTTACTGGCCATCAATAATGTATCATTTAAAAGATACAAAGCCTTAAGTACAACATTTTCACATATTTTGTTTTATATTTTCAGCAATTTTTTTACTGAAAAACATAAATTTGGAAAGGATCCTTTATGTTAGTGTAATTTTGGCATGAAATAAAGGAGAACAACTTAATATATGTATTTTGGAAAATAAGCAGATCCCTTGACCCTTTGAAAGTATTGTGCAATCCTCACTGACATATCAGTTATTCCCAATAGATTAACTGTTACAATTTCTCATGAACCTACACTGTATACAATCAAGTCAGATTATTGAGGTTTCTATCTGATGACACAGTGTGTTCATTATTATGCTGTAAAGATTTTGTAAACATATATATGTTTTTTAGGGTTTTTTTGGTGGTCTTAGTTTCTTTTTTAATTTTCCAAGAAGGTAAAACATTATTTGTGATTAAAATATTTTTTTTCCAGTCTGCCTTAACAGTGCATACGAAAAACGATACTTACATTAGAAAACTGACTCTGTCTGGTGTAGAACAGCTGACTGACATGGTTTTTCTGGTGCTGAAGTGTCAGGAAGTCAACCTCCAATACCTGGAAGATTTTACACTTTGTGGTGAGTGTAATCTGACCCTGAATTCTGGTACTCAATTTCACTGACCTCTTTTTATGGTCCGTAGTTTTGATCCTCAGCACCCTGCCCTCAGCACTGGCACTGAATCCTAGTCATCAGTGCTGACCCTGAATCCTTGTCATTAGTACTGACCCTGAATCCTAATCATTATCACTGACCCTGAATCCTTGTCATTAGTACTGACCCTGAATCCTAATCATTATCACTGACTCTGAATCCTAGTCATTAGCACTGACCCTGAATCCTAGTCATTAGCACTTACCCTGAATCCTAGTCATTAGCACTGACCCTGAATCCTAGTCATTAGCACTGACCCTGAATCCTAGTCATTAGCACTTACCCTGGATCATTACACTGACCTTGAATCCTTATTCATCATATGTTTTACCAAGACCCTTAGCATTTACCCTTGATACTGGTCCTTAGTACTAACCTTTCACCTTGGATTTGCACTGCACAAATTATAGTCCTCTGCATCAGTTCACCTAAACATATCTCCAATCAAACCTTTGTACCTTAACAACTTTCTCCACCCCCTTCCCCATTTCCTCACAGTTCTAATCTGCTGTTACACAGCCTTATAGCATAATATATATTGTGCTGCTGTCCCTTTAACATTTCCATACAAGTCATTATACAGGTAACTTTGTTGTTACAGGTGCACCATACGTCACAGACCAAGGTATTCTATGGCTCTCACAGATACCAGGAATCAAAATTAAAAAAGTAAGGTACCAGCTTACAAGCTGTATATTTTTATTTCAATCATTTTTTTTTTTTAAATTTCATAAATCATATTTGCTATTGTATGGCATTGTTATGGTGTAACATTGCCAAAGTCAGTTTTGTATTACCAGCTGTCAACTGCACATGAAAATTGCAAGTAATGTAAGCAAATTGAGGTTGTCGTCCCTATGAATGAAAATTGAAAATGATAAAAACTAAAGCATTGAAATTCTTTCTTTTGATATTCATAGGCACATGAATGCAAACTGGATAAAGAGAAATTAGATATATATCGCTTATACACTTTATTGAATTTGCCCTTATCCTGTTGGTATTTATATGCCACTGAATGCCATCTGAAAGTGGTTTAATACTCAAGTGATGTATTAATCCCAAATGAGGTTGTGCCCTTTGAAGTCATTTTGCATATCAACCCCGTTTTAAAGAGTTATATTCCTTTCTTGTGAAAAAATATTTGTCTTGCTATGCATTTGCTAATTCAGTCTTTTAATCAAATGCTTTAGAGTGAAAGGGGAAAGAGACTAGATCAGTCTTGCATAGAAGCCATACAGATACCTTAGAAGGCCCGCTCCTCTTAATGTCTTGTGCCATTTTGTCTAAGTGACTTTTTCAAGAGGAAGAGCATGAGTTTGATATGAAGTATGCTGTATATGACATCATGATTAAAATGTGATTTACCGTATTCGTTTTGAAAAACTACGTTCTTTGAAATTATGCTGTGAATATGAAATGTTGAATTATCATTGAGTTCTGACAGTATAATTATGTACGTTTGATTTCTAAGCACAAAAAAGTTAGTTTGGTTTTACATGAGCATTTGTTCGTTAAATAGATAATTTATTTAGACAGAACACTATCATGAATAAGAATTATGCAATATTTGCAGGTTTCAATAGAAGGATGCCCAAAGTTAACAGATCGCTCATTACACATTCTCCTGGACATTAATCTAGAAGCTATTCTCATGAAAGCAGTGTCTCGCATAGCTTGTCTTGGTCCAAGTAAGTCCATATGGTGGTCATCTGGATTTATACACAACTTGTATAAGTAAGATCTGGAGAGACATGGTTAAAGAATTTTCAGCTTTATCCTATTAATACTGACAAATTTTGTGAATCGGTGATGAGATTTGTAATCATGAAATACAGACAAAAATTGCCAAGTATAATTTTTTCCAATACTTATCTTTGTGGTATATTTTTTTATTTATATATTATATTCTTTATAAAGAACATGCCCTAGTGTTATCTGACTCAATCTGAATGAAGGTACTAATACACTGTATTCAACATACTGTTTACTATTATTTTGTACCAATCTTAGATAATAATAATATGGTATTACTATTTTTAGCGGTAAACAAGACGGATGTGTCATTAAGTGGTTGTCAGTTGATATCTCCTCCAGACACTATGTTACAAGCAGACCCGTGTCCTATTGGAAAAGGTAAAATGAATGATATAGATACTGTAAATGACTTAGATTTTATTTTATTTCACAAACGTACCTCTACAGACATATTAGTGAATGCATAATTTCACAAACGCTGATCCAGAATTGACTATAAATTTGTGTGTGATGAGCTTTTAGAGACATGGGCTCTACAAGACTCCAGTATCATTAACAGATGACTCCATATTGGTCACCATTTTGTTTTGTGTGTGACTATAGCTGAAAATGTGTGCATTGACTGATAACACATATCTAACAGTGCAGTTTGTAGTTGTATGGTGTGGAATATATCGTGGAAACAACATGGTTACCATCAACAGCTGTTATCTGTATTTTTTTACAATCTTATCCCAAAAATGGATGTCATTTTCCTGTTTGTAGTGGATAGTCTATCTGGGTATCAGTGACAGATGATCCTATATATATGGTATCTCTGTATGTCCTGCTTTCCAGTAGTTGGTATGATATTTCATTATTTCTCTGCTGGTGTCTTTCTGAATTTATTGTGTGGCTTCTGTCCAATTTTCTGCTTCCATTGCAATGAGAATTTTGTTCATGTTGTATTCATTGTTACAAATGATGTCAACATCTAAGAGGCAGTGCTTCTGTAATTCTGGTCTCTCCTGTGATCTAGGTATAAATTTCTATTGTGATGCATATCCAGTGTAGAGATAATATCCCCATATTAAGGTGTGATATGGTGCCTGTTTGGTTTCCAGTAGAGATAATATCCCCATATTAAGGTTTGATATGGTGCCTGTTTGGTTTCCAGTGTAGAGATAATATCCCCATATTAAGGTGTGATATGGTGCCTGTTTGGTTTCCAGTGTAGAGATAATATCCCCATATTAAGGTGTGACATGGTGCCTGTTTGGTTTCCAGTGTAGGTATGAAATCCCCATATTAAGGTGTGATATGGTGCCTGTTTGGTTTCCAGTGTAGGTATGATATCCCCCATATTAAGGTGTGATATGGTGCCTGTTTGGTTTCCAGTGTAGGTATGATATCCCCATATTAAGGTGTGATATGGTGCCTGTTTGGTTTCCAGTGTAGAGATAATATCCCCATATTAAGGTGTGATATGGTGCCTGCTTGGTTTCCAGTGTAGAGATAATATCCCCATATTAAGGTGTGATATGGTGCCTGTTTGGTTTCCAGTGTAGAGATAATATCCCCATATTAAGGTGTGATATGGTGCCTGTTTGGTTTCCAGTGTAGGTATGATATCCCCATATTAAGGTGTGACATGGTGCCTGTTTGGTTTCCAGTGTAGAGATAATATCCCCATATTAAGGTGTGACATGGTGCCTGTTTGGTTTCCAGTGTAGGTATGATATCCCCATATTAAGGTTTGATATGGAAGACTTCAAAATAAGTCAATTTTAACAATAAGTCTATTCTGAAAATAATATGGTAGATTCTTAAATAAACATCAGTTGACTTTCTATCAAAGCCACACCTTATTTTGAATTTTTAGCCTTTCTGTCTTGTTTTGACCTCCACAGACAAAGATCTTCCACTGTCGAGCTACAACTTCACTAAGTTGGTGGTGATACATGAAGCAGATAAGGAGAATGTAACATGGATGTTCACTGAAGACAACAGAAAGCCAGGTGATACAGTGGCAGTAAAGAAAGCCTGGATGCCACATTCCAAAACAGAGCAAAAATACAACATATTTGAATGCACTGGAGGAAAGGTATACATCCTCTTTCAATAGTGACAGATATTTAGGGATCTAAATAAATACATTAAACACTCATTAGCAAATGAAGATTGAATTGATACCAGTATTTTGTTCAGAGGGCTGTGAGATCGTATTAACCTGTTTGTTCCTCCACATATCACCTAAAAGATCAACAGTGATAACTTGATAAGTTGCCCCCCTCCCTCTTTCCACCGTTGCTGTCGTCAGTATTACATGTTTCCTTTTCAGGGTTACGAGAACTGGGTGTTGAGCAATGGTTGCATTATTGTACTGCCGTTCTCCAACACTGACGACATCTCAGCCAAGAAAATGGCGTCCCAGATTATGTCTATTATTGGCCAGGTAAGTTATTTTATTCAGTCATACAGTCTTCATACAAGCCTGTATGTGCTGGTGAGTAAAGTTTTAAATTCAGTAGCATTTCCAATCAAGTCTTCCATTCTTTTTCTCGACCTCACCTTTTCTTTCGGGAGGAGAGATCATAATATGTTACCTATGTATGACTGTCGACAGTGTTCCATTCCAAATCAGTGTCATATATCTTGAGAATTCTCAAAAGATTTGGTTTATATTTATCACATAGCAATACTGTGTTACATTCAGTTCTTAAGATGGTCACTGGTCAAGGTTGAAGAGGTCAAAGGTCACACCTAAAAACTTATGTAAATTGATCAAACAATGATATTTCTCTGCATTGGGCGTGCAGGCATGCGACTTGTCTTGCAGTTTTCTAGATAATTGTGTGACATTCAAACATTTGTACTGGGGAAATCCTCTCTTAGTCTTGTGTTTGTTACAGTATCCGGAAAATGTGTTTGTACTGGGGAACATAGGCCAGCCGGAAAGTGGAGAGGAGTTTAAGAAGAAGGTTTATAAAGTGCTGGAAGATTGGCACACATACCTGACTACTAACAGTATCACCTACAGTCGGTCAGTGTTAAATACCACATTAAATGGATGCATCTTTGGTCAATATTTTGTTTAAGTGAAAGTCATCTTTTATATTGTAGTATATAATTCAGGGTTTTTTTAAAAACAAATTTTCACTATTTTAGCCTGAAACATTGGAGTATCTAGAGAATTAATTAAATTATATCGCTTGTTTATTCCGACACTTCAATGGTGAGAATATGACATGGTTTAAACTTGATATTTCACTTTACACCACATTGCAAAATTTATACATGGGTAGATGAGGCTGTTGGTATATATCTACTGCTATGTATAGAAACCATCAGGACTGCTGACTGATTACAGCTCTGCCTTAATAACTGTAAATAATGCCTCCTGAAGGAAATTGTTAATATAATGACAAAGTCTGCCACAGCAGCTTCCCTCGGGTTTAGGGTGCAGATATACATTCTCTGTAACAATAAGAAACTTTGCCATGTCTGCCACAGCAGCTTCCCTCAGGTTTAGGGTGCAGATATACATTCTCTGTAACAATAAGAAACTTTGCCATGTCTGCCACAGCAGCTTCCCTCAGGTTTAGGGTGCAGATATACATTCTCTGTAACAATAAGAAACTTTGCCATGTCTGCCACAGCAGCTTCCCTCAGGTTTAGGGTGCAGATATACATTCTCTGTAACAATAAGAAACTTTGCCATGTCTGCCACAGCAGCTTCCCTCAGGTTTAGGGTGCAGATATACATTCTCTGTAACAATAGGAAGCAGGTCTGCCACAGCAGCTTCTCTCAGGTTTAGGGTGCAGATATACATTCTCTGTAACAATAGGAAGCAGGTCTGCCACAGCAGCTTCTCTCAGGTTTAGGGTGCAGATATACATTTTCTATAACAATAGGAAGCAGGTCTGCCACAGCAGCTTCCCTCAGGTTTAGGGTGCAGATATACATTCTCTGTAACAATAAGAAACTTTGCCATGTCTGCCACAGCAGCTTCCCTCAGGTTTAGGGTGCAGATATACATTCTCTGTAACAATAAGAAACTTTGCCATGTCTGCCACAGCAGCTTCCCTCAGGTTTAGGGTGCAGATATACATTCTCTGTAACAATAAGAAACTTTGCCATGTCTGCCACAGCTACCTCCAAGTTTGGAATCTAGGTAACAATTTGAATTCAATAGCTAAAGCCAGCAAACAAAAATCTCCATGAGGGGAAAAAACTGTTGCACATTCTATATATACATGCAGTCCCTGCATTATGTACCAGTCCCTGTTGTTGTCTCAACATCAAATAAATTAGAAAAGAAGGGAAACAACTTTGATGCTGAATGACTGAGACAAAAGACATAAATCTGGTAATTAAGGTCAGTTTGAGGAGTAATTACAAATTAAGAAGTATGATAACTATTACTTTTTAACTCCTAGGAACCAAGATCATAAGATGATAAAGAGGCACAACTTTGAAGCACAAATGCAAGTGGGCATTGGTCAAACACTGATGGACAATGTCCAGAATTTAATGTCCGACAAGATCAACATTCCCATAAATCCTGTAAGAAACTTGCAAAACCTTTTAAGATTATGTCGACGATTATGGAGTTCAATGTTTATAGGATGTTTTAAGTATAAGTAATATTAATAAGAATTGGCAAAAACAAAACAAAAAGTTTGAAAAAAAATATTAATTAAATTGAGCTGGTAATATCTGCTTGCCAATAGTGATACAAAAGCTGTGTCCATGATTTAAAATTAAGTCATATTTCTTCATTTCTTGGAAGATGTTCAATAGCAAGTTATAATTCATTCATTGATGGGTATATATATTTTTCTTGATTTCAGCTTTTGATCCAACCACCTCAGCCAAATACCTATGAAAACTCTTTGCCTACTTTACTAATGACAGATTTGGTAAGTAAGAGTAATATAATTCCCCCTCCCCAAGAAAGGACTTCTATGTATGTTTACAACTTGTTTGAAAGGATATATTGTCAATGTAGCCTTGATCTACTGTAAAATACTGACAGTTAAATTGGGAAATCAAATGACAAGTCATGGCAATTTAATACAGTAACTATTCGTAATTAAACAACAACACCATACAATGATATTTATTTAGTATTCAAATCTTCAATACACAGAGATTAAACTGCACACAAAAAAGTACACACTGTTTCTTCAGATAATCAGTATTACTGGAAAGGAACACATTTTTGTATGTATGAAAATTTTCAAAGATTTTTGATGATGAAGTCACATAGAGTTTGTCCTTCAAAGTCTCGTGTCTTAAGTAAAATGATGTTTATATTTTCTTTTGCTAGAAGAAGAGCAAAGACTCTTTCCTGCAATTAGCCACAGACACTTTGAAACAGGTTTTCCCTTGGCATTGCTCCAGTTTTTTTCAAGAAACAATCTCTGCCTTTGATGCTGTGATAAATGCCAAATTCTCAAGCATCCTTGCCACGATAGAAGTTTTTAAGGATGTAAAAGTATTCCCAGCTGAGGTGGTGAAACAGATTGATCCAAATGGTGGAACCATAGGCATGGACAAGGCTTTGGAAGTCCTTCACACAAAGGTAACATAAGATTCAATATGAAAATAGTTCTATGATGTTTCTCATGATTTTGAGTCACACAAAATAAAGCATTCTGGGACATTCCTTTATGCATGTTCTTAAAATTTTTATAAACTAACTTAAACTAGTCTATCATTTTTAAATTACTTATCTCTCTTTTTTGGGGGACAGAATGTTGGTGTCCATTTAAGATAATTAAAAAACCCTTTGAAATTAACTGTAAGTCATCACATTAAGGAATTTTATTCTTAATATTTGATGATATCAGCATTTCTGACCATTTCTTTTCACATGTTTTTGTCAGTTATCCTATTTAAACATGATGAGTTCCCCATCTGGAACCAGGATGGGGAGATAGGGAATAGAATTGCATTGTCATTTTGTTTATCCGTCTTTCCGTACTTGTCACTGGAACTTCATACTTGGGATATGGGATGAATACCTTGGGGAGGCAGAGTGTCATGTATCACAATGGTAACTTTGCCATACACTTTAACCTCTGACCTCCATAAAAAGGTCGTCCACGCTTTATCTCGTACACTACCTGTCACTGGAACTTTTTACTTTGGATATGGATTCATCTTGGTAAAGAAGTATGTTATGAATTAATGGTAGGTCACTCTGACCCACATGTTGACCTTTGATTCTCAACAAAGTAAAAGTGGACAGTGCTCACTATCATATACTACTTGTCAGTGCAATTCACTCTGACCTACATTTTGACCCATGACATAACTGGTATATTGTACATCACAGAAAAAGTTAAAAGTTGGTCTGGGATCAATCTGCTTCACTACTAAACACTAGAACTTCTTATTTGGGACATTGGATCACTTGCAGTGCATTCTTGGCATATAAGTCTACATTTGCTCGGGAACTGCAATCTGCCAAAATTGTCTCTTTTTTTTTTTAACATACTGATTTTATTTCAGTTTGATTCATTAAGTTGAGAACTAAAGGCTGGTATCTATGTGTATTTAACAGAGTTGTGGGTTATAAAACAATTGGGATTGATAAGAGTCTGGATTTATGTAAAGCTTAAAAAAGCACGATACAATATGTGCATGACGTGATGCTGCTGCCTTTTTATTAGAGGTATATAGCCCTTTCCATGTCAGTCCCTCACTTTGGAAATTGTTTCATTTTGACCCCATCGTATCATAACATCAAATTCTACACTGATGATCTGATTCTGGTTTATATACATGTATTTCTGTTAAAATATTGTTGATGGGACTTGTTACTATTAAGGATAGAAATGTATGTACATGATTTGTATTGCTTCAGGTATTGATTTCACAAAGTGATGTCTTTGAAAATTGGTGCGTATCCATTGTGCTGCAATCACGAGAGTTTCACACTACTTTTTTTGTTTTATATTCGTATTTATAACTGTTTATTTAAATAAAAGATATCGTTAGTATATAAAAATATGAAATATTATTTGTTACCTATTCATCACTCTCATGTCGTGAGACACGTATCCAGTTAAAATCCAATGAAAATAACTGGAGATAAGTCTAATATTTCATTTGGTCCCATCGACTTTGACTTATCTGTGACTTTATTGTATAAAGAGTACACTAATGCTCTCTAGAAATTTGCTAGTTACAAATGTATAGGAGGCCTGTGTTTTTCTTTGAGATCAGTACTGACTAGAGATTTAATTTTTTTTAGGGAAATTGTCTGTACTATCCCCATGTCAATAAAAAACCATTGATCAATGACATTGCCAACCTGACATGTATTACCAATCTGGGACCTAAAGCTCCCCGCCTAACAGACATCCCCTGGATAGGGCAAAATGTACCCTGCTGGAGGAAAGATGATTTCTACAAGTCTCGATTTACTACTGCTAAAGAGGTAGGTACTGATAACACACCTGTGACTTTCACTTCTCTGTATACATCTAGGACTTACATCTGTCAATACACCTACGACTTAACACCTGTCAATACACCTACAACTTAACACCTGTCAATATACCTATGACTTAACACCTGTCAATACACCTACAACTTAACACCTGTCAATACACCTACCACTTAACACCTGTCAATATACCTACCACTTAACACCTGTCAATACACTTATGACTTAACACCTGTCAATATATCTATGACATACAACTGTCAATATACCTACCACTTAACACCAGTCAATATACCTACCACTTACAACTGTCAATATACGAATGACTTAACACATGGCCTATACACTCAAGTTATCTACCTGTAATACAGGTAACACACTGACCTATACACTCACATTATCTACCTGTAATGCATGTAACACACTGACCTATACACTCACATTATCTACCTGTAATACAGGTAACACACTGACCTATACACTCACATTATCTACCTGTAATGCATGTAACACACTGACCTATACACTCACATTATCTACCTGTAATGCATGTAACACACTGACCTATACACTCACATTATCTACCTGTAATGCATGTAACACACTGACCTATACACTCACATTATCTACCTGTAATACAGGTAACACACTGACCTATACACTCACATTATCTACCTGTAATGCATGTAACACACTGACCTATACACTCACATTATCTACCTGTAATGCATGTAACACACTGACCTATACACTCACATTATCTACCTGTAATACAGGTAACACACTGACCTATACACTCACATTATCTACCTGTAATGCATGTAACACACTGACCTATACACTCACATTATCTACCTGTAATGCATGTAACACACTGACCTATACACTCACATTATCTATCTGTAATACAGGTAACACACTGACCTATACACTCACATTATCTACCTGTAATGCATGTAACACACTGACCTATACACTCACATTATCTACCTGTAATGCATGTAACACACTGACCTATACACTCACATTATCTACCTGTAATACAGGTAACACACTGACCTATGCACTTAAGTTATCTACCTGTTATACAGGTAACACACTGACCTATACAGGTAACACACTGACCTATACACTCAAGTTATCCACCTGTAATACAGGTAACACACTGACCTATACACTCAAGTTATCTACCTGTAATACAGGTAACACACTGACCTATACACTCAAGTTATCTACCTGTAATACAGGTAACACACTGACCTATACACTGATCTATACACTCAAGTTATCCACTTGTAATACAGGTAACACATGACCTATACACTCAAATTATCCACCTGTAATACAGGTAACACACTGACCTATGCACTTAAGTTATCTACCTGTTATACAGGTAACACACTGACCTATACACTCAAGTTATCCACCTGTAATACAGGTAACACACTGACCTATACACTCAAGTTATCCACCTGTAATACAGGTAACACACTGACCTATACACTCAAGTTATCTGCCTGTAATACAGGTAACACACTGACCTATACACTGATCTATACACTCAAGTTATCCACTTGTAATACAGGTAACACATGACCTATACACTCAAATTATCCACCTGTAATACAGGTAACACACTGACCTATACAGGTAACACACTGACCTAACACACTGATCTATACACTCAAGTTATCCACTTGTAATACAGGTAACACATGACCTATACACTCAAATTATCCACCTGTAATACAGGTAACACACTGATCTATACACTCAAGTTATCCACCTGTAATACAGGTAACACACTGACCTATACACTCAAGTTATCTACCTGTAATACAGGTAACACACTGACCTATACACTGATCTATACACTCAAGTTATCTACCTGTAATACAGGTAACACACTGAACTATGCACTCAAGTTATCTACCTGTAATACAGGTAACACATGACCTATACACTCAAATTATCCACCTGCAATACAGGTAACACACTGACCTATACAGGTAACACACTGACCTATACACTCAAGTTATATACCTGTAATTCAGGTAACATACTGATCTATACACTCAAGTTATCTACCTGTAATACAGGTAACACACTGACCTATACACTCAAGTTATCTACCTGTAATACAGGTAACACACTGAACTATGCACTCAAGTTATCTACCTGTAATACAGGTAACACACTGACCTATACACTCAAGTTATCTACCTGTAATACAGGTAACACACTGACCTATACACTCAAGTTATCTACCTGTAATACAGGTAACACACTGAACTATGCACTCAAGTTATCTACCTGTAATACAGGTAACACATGACCTATACACTCAAATTATCCACCTGCAATACAGGTAACACACTGACCTATACAGGTAACACACTGACCTATACACTCAAGTTATATACCTGTAATTCAGGTAACATACTGATCTATACACTCAAGTTATCTACCTGTAATACAGGTAACACACTGACCTATACACTCAAGTTATCCACCTGTAATACAGGTAACACACTGAACTATGCACTCAAGTTATCTACCTGTAATACAGGTAACACACTGACCTATACACTGATCTATACACTCAAGTTATCTACCTGTAATACAGGTAACACATGACCTATACACTCAAGTTATCTACCTGCAATACAGGTAACACACTGACCTATACAGGTAACACACTGACCTATACACTCAAGTTATATACCTGTAATTCAGGTAACATACTGATCTATACACTCAAGTTATCTACCTGTAATACAGGTAACACACTGACCTATACACTCAAGTTATCCACCTGTAATACAGGTAACACACTGAACTATGCACTCAAGTTATCTACCTGTAATACAGGTAACACACTGACCTATACACTCAAGTTATCTACCTGTTATACAGGTAACACACTGACCTATACACTCAAGTTATCTACCTGTAATACAGGTAACACACTGACCTATACACTGATCTATACACTCAAGTTATCCACCTGTAATACAGGTAACACACTGAACTATGCACTCAAGTTATCCACCTGTAATACAGGTAACACACTGACCTATACAGGTAACACACTGACCTAACACACTGATCTATACACTCAAGTTATCCACTTGTAATACAGGTAACACATGACCTATACACGCAAATTATCCACCTGTAATACAGGTAACACTCTGACCTATACACTCAAGTTATCCACCTGCAATACAGGTAACACACTGACCTATACAGGTAACACACTGACCTATACACTCAAGTTATCTACCTGTAATACAGGTAACACACTGACCTATGCACTTAAGTTATCTACCTGTTATACAGGTAACACACTGACCTATACAGGTAACACACTGACCTATACACTCAAGTTATCTACCTGAAATACAGGTAACACACTGATCTATACACCCAAGTTATCTACCTGTAATACAGGTAACACACTGACCTATGCACTCAAGTTATCTACCTGTTATAAAGGTAACACACTGATATAGATTCCAAAAGTATTGGTTATATATGTATTACATGATTTTTACCTGAGGATTTTCTTTAACCCTTTTGCAGACCCAGAGAAATACATTTATAGATGTTCTACTTGACATGGGAATGATGTTCCAATTTGCATGGCCATTGAAAGATCCCAATCAAGGAGATCCTCTTACTTATGTGATGACACAAGACCTTCCTGATATCCCAGCTGTATCCCTGGTAAGTAATTGTACCCTAAAACCTCAGCTGTATCCCTGGTAAGTAATTGTACCCTAAAACCTCAGCTGTATCCCTGGTAAGTAATTGTACCCTAAAACCTCAGCTGTATCCCTGGTAAGTAATTGTACCCTAAAACCTCAGCTGTATCCCTGGTAAGTAATTGTACCCTAAAACCTCAGCTGTATCCCTGGTAAGTAATTGTACCCTAAAACCTCAGCTGTATCCCTGGTAAGTAATTGTACCCTAAACCCTCAGCTGTATCCCTGGTAAGTAATTGTACCCTAAAACCTCAGCTGTATCCCTGGTAAGTAATTGTATCCTAAAACCTCAGCTGTATCCCTGGTAAGTAATTGTACCCTAAAACCTCAGCTGTATCCCTGGTAAGTAATTGTACCCTAAAACCTCAGCTGTATCCCTGGTAAGTAATTGTATCCTTACACTCTAGATATAGAACAATACCAGGTATCTTGTCATATTTCCTGCTTATATAGGTATTATGGATTAATCAGAAATGTTGTTTGTTAAATGTTGCCAGAAGCATATGATTGTATATATACAAAGTTTCATTAAATAGTTCAATCTTTACTTCTTTTCTCAGGACGAGATATGGAGTCCAGGGTTACCTGAAGGAGAACACCAGAGAGATGCTTACTTCACCTTCCCCAGTCTACCTCAATTATTCTTACCCTGCTTTCTCAGGTAATCATTTCCTTAATATAGGTGAAAAATAGCCATTACTAGTAAACAATAACCAATTCTTGTAAGCCATGTCAAATGCAGATAAATAATACCCAATTTCAGGTAAAAAATAGTAATAAAATTCAACAATACCTGACACAGGTAAGCACTACCCGGTACCTGTAAACAATACCAATTACAGGTAAATAATATCAACACAGGTAAACAATTCCTAACAAAGGTAAGCAATGCCTAATACAGGTTAACAATATCCATACTGGTAAACAATACCAATCACAGGTAAACAATACCTGACACAGGTAAGCACTACCCGGTACCTGTAAACAATACCAATTACAGGTAAATAATATCAACACAGGTAAACAATACCTGACACAGGTAAGCACTACCCGGTACCTGTAAACAATACCAATTACAGGTAAATAATATCAACACAGGTAAACAATTCCTAACAAAGGTAAGCAATGCCTAATACAGGTAAACAATATCCATACTGGTAAACAATACCAATCACAGGTAAACAATACCTGACACAGGTAAGCACTACCCGGTACCTGTAAACAATACCAATTACAGGTAAATAATATCAATACAGGTAAACAATACCTGACACAGGTAAACGATACTGCATACAGGTAAACAATACCCATTATAAGTAAACCATACCTGACACAGGTAAGCAATACCTAATACAGGTAAACAATACTTAACATACATGTAGGTAGACAATACCCATTACAGGTAAACAATACCTTATACAAGTAAAGAGTACCTAACACCTTATACAGGTAAAAATGAAATAAATGAAATATATTTATGTATTTTAGGTTACTTAGTTATGATAGCTTTGCTATATCTCTCTGAATAAATTTTGATTACAAAACTCATCTTTTTCATAAACTTTGGTTTTGGTTAGCCATTTTTGTCCATACAAATCATTAAGTTGTTATAAGTTAATGTACTTTCCTGTTTTATTTACAGAAAATTGCAGGAGGCTTCGGAGATAGTGTTACTATGGAAGTCAGGCCTCATCCTTCGTCAGGGCCCAGTCATGGTCTTGGTGGAACTCCTTACGAATGAGATTAATCAAGGTGAGAGTACAGGTGAATTCTTCATTAATCTGATCTAAGTTAGTGTCCAAGTGGAACTCTTTACTGAAGAGATCAACCAAGTTTAAAATATAGGTTGATTTGTGGGATATTATTTAAATTAGTATTGACTGAAATAACAAGAGTTTCGGAACATAATTCATAAATGTGAAAAGTTTTTTTTGTGCTAAAATGACATGTAAGTCAAGAGATTGATTAATACTTGCAATATTCATATTCACAGATTTGCCTACTATTGTAATCAGCGCTCGTGTTGTTACAAGCGTCATGGTAGATGTTCTCACCATCACCTTTAATAATATCACAGCAGTATTAACAGGGATGTTAATTTCAAAGAATATATATGCAACGGTAAGAATTTCAATATATTTTTATATTCGATAACCTCTACTCTGATGGTGACCATTTTTCTGAAAATCACCTCTACTTTGATGGTGACCTTTTCCTCTGATGAACACTTCTACTCTGATGGTGACCTTTTCTCTGACGAACACCTCTACTCTGATGGTGACCTTTTCTCTGATGAACACCTCTACTTTGATGGTGACCTTTTCTCTGACGATTACCTCTACTCTGATGGTGACCTTTTCTCTGATGATCACCTCTACTCTGATGGTGACCATTTCTCTGACTATCACCTCTACTCTGATGTTGACCTTTTCTCTGATGAACACCTCTACTCTGATGGTGACCTTTTCTCTGATGATCACTTCTACTCTGATGGTGACCTTTTCTCTGATGATCACCTCTACTCTGATGGTGACCTTTTCTCTGATGATCACCTCTATTCTGATGGTGACCTTTTCTCTGACGATCACCTCTACTCTGATGGTGACCTTTTCTCTGACGATCACCTCTACTCTGATGGTGACCTTTTCTCTGATGAACACCTCTACTCTGATGGTGACCTTTTCTCTGATGATCACCTCTACTCTGATGGTGACCTTTTCTCTGATGATCACCTCTACTCTGATGGTGACCTTTTCTCTGACTATCACCTCTACTCTGATGGTGACCTTTTCTCTGATGATCACCTCTACTCTGATGGTGACCATTTCTCTGACTATCACCTCTACTCTGATGGTGACCTTTTCTCTGATGAACACCTCTACTCTGATGGTGACCTTTTCTCTGATGATCACTTCTACTCTGATGGTGACCTTTTCTCTGATGATCACCTCTACTCTGATGGTGACCTTTTCTCTGATGATCACCTCTACTCTGATGGTGACCTTTTCTCTGACGATCACCTCTACTCTGATGGTGACCTTTTCTCTGACGATCACCTCTACTCTGATGGTGACCTTTTCTCTGATGAACACCTCTACTCTGATGGTGACCTTTTCTCTGATGATCACCTCTACTCTGATGGTGACCTTTTCTCTGATGATCACCTCTACTCTGATGGTGACCTTTTCTCTGACTATCACCTCTACTCTGATGGTGACCTTTTCTCTGATGATCACCTCTACTCTGATGGTGACCTTTTCTCTGATGAACACCTCTACTCTGATGGTGACCTTTTCTCTGATGATCACCTCTACTCTGATGGTGACCTTTTCTCTGATGAACACCTCTACTCTGATGGTGACCTTTTCTCTGATGAACACCTCTACTCTAATGGTAGCTTTTACTCTAATAGTGAGCTTTTGTTGGAGACACTTGTCAACTATTTTTCTTTTTGGATGATTTTTGGAAGAAATTGATTTGTCAGATTCTTTCAAAGTAAGATGTAGAGGTTGTGCGTGCTACATCAGTGTTGTTTAGACTGTTGGTGAGGGTCCAGGGTTATAAAATGGGCAAAAATTGGACGCATTCATTTTGTTGCACCATCATTCATGTCTTGATGTACAATATAAGATGTTTATATCTTAATGTTTTAGTCATGATAAGTATACAATGCACTCCACTTTATATACACATTATTGGGATTTCTCTGATGTATATATAAAATCTTGGGAAAGTAGAAACTAACCATTTCTGGAAAATGATTAATTTGTCAATTTTTAATAAATGGTAGGTCTGGGCCCCAATGGTTGGGATGGATGGGGCCCAATAGGGAAAGTACAGACTACTCTTTCAAATCCCACTTTTCCTTTTGGAATGAAAAGATAGGGGAAATGGAGCAAATTGTTGAAAAGCCATCTTTTCCTGTAGAAATATCAGAATTCTGTTCCAGTTTGGTCTGAAGCAGGCTTTGGTAGGGAAATAGGGCAAATTTTAAATTCTTTTTCTTTTGTAGAAATGCTTTGATGTTGTCCCATTTTGGTCCTAAAATGCTTGACTGAATTGAAAACCAGTATACAGTGTATATACAGTGGGCCTTGCCCCTGGAGGAGGAGGCGATGGTGTCTACAGAGCAATAAGAGAATTTTAGAAAAGCTTTTCTTCTGTGCTGAATTTTATCCCAATTTGTCCTGAAGCTGAGGGAATCAATTTGTATAAAGATGGGCCGTAGCCCACTGTGGTGTTAGTGGCAGGGAAATTGAATAAATTCTTTAAAATCCTTTTCCTTCTGTAGAAATATAAGGATTCTGTCCTAATTTGGTCTGAAGCATAATGCGGTAAAGAGATTTAATTTTCTATAAATGGTGGGTTCTCTCTGGCATGGAAACAAAGAGTGGAAAAAGAGAAATTCCGTAAAATCCTTCTTTTGTGGGAATACCATAATTCTGTCCTGATTTGATCTGAAGCATACCTAGTTGGAAGGAACCTAATTTCGCATCACCCCGGAGTCTGATAAATGAGAGATGTAGTCCGTTATATGGGAAACGTAAGTTCTTAAAAATTCTTCTTCTATACAAGGATATTGTCCAAGATTGGTCTGAAGCAGTGAATAGTGAATCTAACTTCTGTTTTATCACAAGGCAAGGATCCAACAGGCAAATTATCTCAGAAATTCTTTGTTATATTTGAAATTCTTCGTTAAATGACTAGCTGAATAAGCCAGGTGATTGATGCTGGCCCCTTGAGCCTCTTGTTCAAATTTGGGCTACAAAAGGATACTGATGAAAAGGATCCCTCCAAAAAATATTTCAACTGTAAAAAAATCTCTCACTTTATAAAATTTTCAGAAAAAACACCTAATTGCACAAAAAATGACATTTGAGTATTGTTACCTGGGAGTAACTTTACATACACTATTGATGGACTTTAAGAACATTATCAAAGGCAAAATGCAATAATCAACATTGAAATCTGTTTTACTGAAACTTTGAAAATTTCAACCTACACATATTTGGAAGACAATATAGATGGCATATCGGTATATGTAGCTATATTTAGAGAAATCAGCAAAAAAAGGCAGGTTTGGTGGCTAAGTGTGATTCCAAAACATTTTGAATTATATGTTATCACTAAACTGAGAACTAAGGAAGGTCACTTTTCTACTTAAAATGATTGTATTTTTTGTGCAGAAAACCTTGTGCTGTCAGCAGTGTAATCCGACCAGGGACCGCAGGGTTGCTCTTGGTGCTTCTCAAAACTGCTGCCATATGTCTGAGTTCAGTTTACAACATTTATCAGAAAAATCAAGAGAATTTGACTGCAAGAAAACAAGGAATGGTCATTTCACCTCAAAGGAAGAGTTTGCCAGTTTAAACTCAGGTAAAATCATATGAGTATCAGGATTAAAAAAAACAATGATTTTTACGGTGAAACATGGTTGGGTAGTGCTATGGTAAAACAATCACATTATCTGAGGTATGGCGTCACCTGTAGGTTCTTGGTAGTTACTCTGGTTAAATCCTTTCACAAGACCACTTGACCCATTTTCATGGTCACAGGGTCAAATTTCAAATGACATTTTCTCAGTATCAAAAAGGCTAAGGTACTGATATTTACCAAATTTGGTTAAATGAATGACCTTTACCTACTTTCTAGGTCATATGGGTTAAATGTATTTTAAGCTTCATTTTAACTAGGATATATACTTGGTATCTTTGTAAGCTGCAGAACAGGTGTGCAATTCAGACCCATAGGGCATCTTGTAATAGGACATTATATATCAAACCATCCTACTACAGTACCTTAGTATCCTCACATCAAATATCATTATAAGCCTTAGACCACAAATATTTCAGCATTGCTGGATCGACAGTCTCTGGTACCGAATCACACAGACATGACAAAATTAGTACAGAAGGACTACAGAATGGCTAAAACAGCTTCTGTCACCACTGAGCGAAACAGACAACTGTGTAACACAACACTACGTTGCCACCTCTGTAACAACTGTGCAAAAAATGGCATCAACTGCTATTACAACAGGGACCCTGGCATTACCAACAGGTAACTATTATAAAGTATTAAATGATGACACTTCTACTAGGTGATCCTTGACATGTTCAGAGATATCACTATACAGTGTAGGTGATCCTAGACATGTTCAGAGATATCACTATACAGTGTAGGTGATCCTTGACATGTTCAGAGATATCACTATACAGTGTAGGTGATCCTAGACATGTTCAGAGATATCACTATACAGTGTAGGTGATCCTAGACATGTTCAGAGATATCACTGCACAGTGTGGGTGATCCTAGACATGTTCAGAGATATCACTATACAGTGTAGGTGATCCTAGACATGTTCAGAGATATCACTATACAGTGTAGGTGATCCTTGACATGTTCAGAGATATCACTATACAGTGTAGGTGATCCTAGACATGTTCAGAGATAT
Source organism: Ylistrum balloti (assembly GCF_031769215.1). NCBI lineage: Eukaryota > Metazoa > Mollusca > Bivalvia > Pectinida > Pectinidae > Ylistrum > Ylistrum balloti. The sequence continues at coordinate 201,209 of NW_026782523.1, read as the reverse complement.
CACTATACAGTGTAGGTGATCCTAGACATGTTCAGAGATATCACTATACAGTGTAGGTGATCCTAGACATGTTCAGAGATATCACTACATATACAGTGTAGGTGACCCTAGACATGTTCAGAGATATCACTATACAGTGTAGGTGATCCTAGACATGTTCAAAGATATCACTATACAGTGTAGGTGATCCTAGACATGTTCAGAGATATCACTATACAGTGTAGGTGATCCTAGACATGTTCAGAGATATCACTATACAGTGTAGGTGATCCTAGACATGTTCAGAGATATCACTATACAGTGTAGGTGATCCTAGACATGTTCAGAGATATCACTATACAGTGTAGGTGATCCTAGACATGTTCAGAGATATCACTACATATACAGTGTAGGTGACCCTAGACATGTTCAGAGATATCACTATACAGTGTAGGCGATCCTAGACATGTTCAGAGATATCACTATACAGTGTAGGTGATCCTAGACATGTTCAGAGATATCACTACATATACAGTGTAGGTGACCCTAGACATGTTCAGAGATATCACTATACAGTGTAGGTGATCCTAGACATGTTCAGAGATATCACTATACAGTGTAGGTGATCCTAGACATGTTCAGAGATATCACTATACAGTGTAGGTGATCCTAGACATGTTCAGAGATATCACTATACAGTGTAGGTGATCCTAGACATGTTCAGAGATATCACTATACAGTGTAGGTGATCCTTGACATGTTCAGAGATATCACTATACAGTGTAGGTGATCCTAGACATGACATGTTCAGAGATATCACTATACAGTGTAGGTGACCCTAGACATGTTCAGAGATATCACTATACAGTGTAGGTGATCCTAGACATGTTCAGAGATATCACTATACAGTGTAGGTGATCCTAGACATGTTCAGAGATATCACTATACAGTGTAGGTGATCCTAGACATGTTCAGAGATATCACTATACAGTGTAGGTGATCCTAGACATGTTCAGAGATATCACTATATAGTGTAGGTGATCCTAGACATGTTCAGAGATATCACTATACAGTGTAGGTGATCCTAGACATGTTCAGAGATATCACTACATATACAGTGTAGGTGACCCTAGACATGTTCAGAGATATCACTATACAGTGTAGGTGATCCTAGACATGTTCAGAGATATCACTATACAGTGTAGGTGATCCTAGACATGTTCAGAGATATCACTATACAGTGTAGGTGATCCTAGACATGTTCAGAGATATCACTATACAGTGTAGGTGATCCTAGACATGTTCAGAGATATCACTACATATACAGTGTAGGTGACCCTAGACATGTTCAGAGATATCACTATACAGTGTAGGTGATCCTAGACATGTTCAGAGATATCACTACACAGTGTGGGTGATCCTTGACATGTTCAGAGATATCACTATACAGTGTAGGTGATCCTTGACATGTTCAGAGATATCACTATACAGTGTAGGTGATCCTAGACATGTTCAGAGATATCACTATACAGTGTAGGTGATCCTAGACATGTTCAGAGATATCACTATACATTGTAGGTGATCCTAGACATGTTCAGAGATATCACTATACAGTGTAGGTGATCCTAGACATGTTCAGAGATATCACTATACAGTGTAGGTGATCCTAGACATGTTCAGAGATATCACTATACAGTCTGGGTGATCCTTGACATGTTCAGAGATATCACTATACAGTGTAGGTGACCCTTGACCTCTGTACATTTCTGTGTTATAGGCATTGTCGCTGTAGTTTCAAGGAAGATGTGTGTTCCTTCTGTGGAGTGTGTGCTCACTGTATCAAGGTTCTTACTGTAAGTATAAGCTGTCATTTTGACTCACCTGTCCTAAAGGCAGAAATAGAGGGGAAATAGAAACGAAGATATGAGGAGATTTTGTCCCAATAGGTATGAAGCATGTTTGGTAAATGGTGGATCTCATCTCTAAGGGGCTAAATCCTTCTTCTGTAGGAATGTCAGGGTTCTGTCTAGATTTTGTCTGAAGTATCCTTTGGTGAAAGGAATTTGATTTTGTATAAATAGTGGGTCTTGGATCTGTGGAGAAATATCAGGAATTTGTCCAAATTTGAAATTTGGCCACATGGGAGGGGAGTGGTGAGGCCCAATAGGGAAAATAAAGCAAATCCTTTAAAATTCTTCCTTCATAGGGATGTTTGGATTCAGTTCAAATTTAGTCTGAAACATACTTGAGTGAAGGAAATCAAACTGTTTAATCAAATAGTCTTAGCTCCCCGGGAAGGGGGTGGACTGTCCATTAGGGAAAATAGAGAAAATTCTTTAAAATCCTTCTTCTCCTATAGGAATATCAGAATTTTGTGCAAATTTGGTCTGGAGCAATTTGTTGGTAAATTGATCTCAATTGTTATTAATGATGGGTCTCAAGAAATTTACTTTAACAAATCAATAATTCATAGACATTCTGGGTGATGGAGAAAGATTACACATAATAGCTTGGTATTACATGTTTATAATGATATTCTTTTGTGGACATTAATGTACATTTAGCCATGTTGTTTTCGACAATATTTTTACATATTTTTTATTACATAGTAGCAATATACCTACAGAAGCATTTTCTTGTTTGAACTTGTAATTAATTTTCCTTATACATTTATTATTACAATTATTCCTAAGTTAATTGGTCCAGTCTTATGATGTTGTTTGTTTTTAGTAAGTATGTATAACTGAGTTGGCACTTAATTAATATTATGTTGTAATTTATTTTGATCTTGTTCTTTTTGTTACCTAGGTAGCGCATTCTGTGATACAGCCATGCTTTAAAGCAAAACAATTTAATGAGTCTCCAGACATTCAGAAATCAACCTGTATCCTAGAATTTCCAAAGGAACCTGTCCTGACTTACAAGTTTCCCTATGCCCTCTCTTTGTCCTACTGTGGCGTAGTCAATATTCTGATGCTGTCTGACGTAGCTGAGTTGACATTTACCTTCACCAAGTAAGTACCATAACTCATTTAAATGGATTGAAAGATTCTGACAACTGAGATGCAATGCCTTACACTAATCAGTTTGTCCGTCAGTCTGTCTGTTTTTGCTTTCTGCACTTGTGTTTGTAGTCAGATTTTAACCAAATTTGGTATGTAGCATAATTATCATTAAATCATGAATGGGTGTGATAACTAGTGAAATCTGTCAATAATTTCAAGAGTTATGGGACTTTGGATGAAAGAATTTGACAATTTCATTACCCTCTGCACAATAACTTGCATATATGTAGCCCACTGTTCTCCTAATTTCGTATGTTGATTTATATCAATTAGACCTCACATTCTTTTGATAACCAAGGTCATCTGTCAGTATTTTCAAGAGTCGTAAACATTTTCAACTTCTTCTCAAGTTCTATATGTCTCATTGAGCTGAAACTTACCTGAAATGATTGTGACATGATCCTGACCAAAGTATGTTAATTTCGGGTTGGTCCGAAATCCATCATGGCCGCCATCTTGAAAACACATTTTCGACTTCTTCTCAAGTTCAAAATTTGAAATCTTGTATTTGATGTCAGATGACCGTTAAGGCCCATGGGCCTCTTGTTATTACTTTACGCTCGCTGCGTATTTGATGTTAGATCTTCGCCAAATTTTGTTATCATCATGTCTCATAAGTGCTGCTGATTTTGATGTAAATAAGTAAATCAAATACGACAACTAAGCTTCTGATTGGCTTAGACATTTTCTCCTTCTTCCCAAGAATGGCTGGTGGCATGGCCTTCTAACTTGGTACAAATGACCATCATGATGTCCTGCATGTGTTGTATTGTTTTTCACCTGGATTTGAATAACCAAAATAGCCACTGCCTTCTGATTGACTGAGACCTTTTTTAACATCTTCTCAACAGCGCCTTTCTCCATTGACTCCTAATTTGATATGATTATCATGAAGTCCTGCACAAGTTATTTTTTTTTCATGCAGATCGGAAAATCCAAATTTCCATTGCGGTTTCTGATTGACAGAAACATGTTTTAGTTTTTCTCTAGAAAGGATGGTGTAATGGATTTCTAACTTGGTTCAATATTATCTTTATAAGGTCAGGCCCATAAAGTGCTGCTGAATTTTGTGATTCACAAGTGTATGATACTTTCTGTGCAATAGTTTTCAGGCATGGCCCTTTCTCGACATTGGTTTAGTTTTATTAATTAATGAAATGATTTTTGACACTATTCAATCAAACATGACATATGATATTCTGGTTAAAATGTAAACAATTGTACTGGCACAATATCAGCCTTCAGAATGGAACCCTTATATCTGACTATTTCATTTTCTCTTTCAATAAGAATTGCAACCAAATCAGGACACAAATGGAAAGTATCAGAATGTAACACTGGGGACCAATTGGAAATCAGGGTTATACCTAAAAAGGTTTGTACTGACTTAGTGTGAAATGGCAACATTATGAAATAATACCCTGAACGTTGGGTAAAACAGTATTTTTATGTTACTGGTGATGCACTATAACATGGATGTTCTTATGTTACAATCAGTTTGAAGAAATAATGAATGAGGTTTTATGATTACTACATTGCCACTTTCATCAAACAAATAGCCAGTGATAAGCATATTTGTACTTGTGTATACTGTGTACCTGATGGAAATGAAATCACTTTTCAACTGTAATTTAATCTTATATACATTAAGGTAGAAATTCATGTGATGAAATGGTAATAACATCAGGGGACTTTTAATAAATGGTTCTAATCAGGACAGGTTAAGGAGATGGGATTATTGAGAACAGGATAAGGAGATGGGATTATTGAGAACAGGATAAGGAGATGGGGCTATTGAAAATAGGATAAGGAGGTGGGGTTATTGAGAACAGGATAAGGAGATGGGGCTATTGAGAACAGTATAAGGTGATGGGGCTATTGAGAACAGTATAAGGTGATGGGGCTATTGAGAAAGGAGATGGGGCTATTGAGAACAGGATAAGGAGATGGGGCTATTGAGAACAGGATAAGGAGATGGGGCTATTGAGAACAGTATAAGGTGATGGGGCTATTGAGAACAGTATAAGGTGATGGGGCTATTGAGAAAGGAGATGGGGCTATTGAGAACAGGATAAGGAGATGGGGCTATTGAGAACAGGATAAGGAGATGGGGCTATTGAAAATAGGATAAGGAGGTGGGGCTATTGAGAACAGGATAAGGAGATGGGGCTATTGAGAACAGTATAAGGTGATGGGGCTATTGAGAAAGGAGATGGGGCTATTGAGAACAGGAGAATTGAGAACAGGGTGATGGGGCTATTGAAAAGGAATGGGGCTAGGATAAGGTGATGGGGCTATTGAAAATAGGATAAGGAGATGGGGCTATTGAAAATAGGATAAGGAGGTGGGGCTATTGAGAACAGGATAAGGAGATGGGGCTATTGAAAATAGGATAAGGAGGTGGGGCTACTGAGAAAGGAGATGGGGCTATTGAGAACAGGATAAGGAGATGGGGCTATTGAAAATAGGATAAGGAGATGGGGCTATTGAGAACAGGATAAGGAGATGGGGCTATTGAGAACAGGATAAGGAGATGGGGCTATTGAAAATAGGATAAGGAGATGGGGCTATTGAGAACAGTATAAGGAGATGGGGCTATTGAAACAGGATAGGATAATTGGAAAGGAGATGGGGCTATTGAGAACAGGATAAGGTGATGGGGCTATTGAAAATAGGATAAGGAGGATAAGGTGATGGGGCTATTGAAAATAGGATAAGGAGGTGGGGCTATTGAGAACAGGATATTGAAAATAGGATAAGGAGGTGGGGCTATTGAGAATGGGGCTATTGGATAAGGAGATGGGGCTATTGAGAACAGGATAAGGTGATGGGGCTATTGAAAATAGGATAAGGAGGTGGGGCTATTGAGAACAGGAGATGGGGCTATAAGGATAAGAGGTGGGGCTATTGAGAAAGGAGATGGGGCTATTGAGAACAGGATAAAGAGAGGATAAGGAGGAGATGGGGCTATTGAAAATAGGATAAGGAGATGGGGCTATTGAGAACAGGATAAGGAGATGGGGCTATTGAGAACAGGATAAGGAGATGGGGCTATTGAGAAAGGAGATGGGGCTATTGAGAACAGGATAAGGAGGTGGGGTTATTGAGAAAGGAGATGGGGCTATTGAGAACAGGATAAGGAGATGGGGCTATTGAGAACAGGATAAGGAGATGGGGCTATTGAAAATAGGATAAGGAGATGGGGCTATTGAGAACAGGATAAGGAGATGGGGCTATTGAGAACAGGATAAGGAGATGGGGCTATTGAGAACAGGATAAGGAGATGGGGCTATTGAGAACAGGATAAGGAGATGGGGCTATTGAAAATAGGATAAGGAGATGGGGCTATTGAGAACAGTATAAGGTGATGGGGCTATTGAGAACAGGATAAGGAGATCGGGCTATTGAGAAAGGAGATGGGGCTATTGAGAACAGGATAAGGTGATGGGGCTATTGAAAATAGGATAAGGAGGTGGGGCTATTGAGAACAGGATAAGGTGATGGGGCTATTGAAAATAGGATAAGGAGGTGGGGCTATTGAGAACAGGATAAGGAGATGGGGCTATTGAAAATAGGATAAGGAGGTGGGGCTATTGAGAAAGGAGATGGGGCTATTGAGAACAGGATAAGGAGATGGGGCTATTGAGAACAGGATAAGGTGATGGGGCTATTGAAAATAGGATAAGGAGATGGGGCTATTGAAAATAGGATAAGGAGGTGGGGCTATTGAGAAAGGAGATGGGGCTATTGAGAACAGGATAAGGAGATGGGGCTATTGAGAACAGGATAAGGTGATGGGGCTATTGAGAAAGGAGATGGGGCTATTGAGAACAGGATAAGGAGATGGGGCTATTGAGATCAGGATAAGGAGATGGGGCTATTGAGAACAGGATAAGGAGATGGGGCTATTGAGATCAGGATAAGGAGATGGGGCTATTGAGAACAGGATAAGGAGATGGGGCTATTGAGATCAGGATAAGGAGATGGGGCTATTGAGAACAGGATAAAGAGGTTGGGCTATTGAGAAAGGAGATGGGGCTATTGAGCACAGGATAAGGAGATGGGGCTTTTGAGAACAGGATAAGGAGATGGGGCTATTGAGAAAGGAGATGGGGCTATTGAGAACAGGATAAGGAGATGGGGCTATTGAGAAAGGAGATGGGGCTATTGAGAACAGGATAATGAGGTTGGGCTATTGAGAACAGGATAAGGAGGTTGGGCTGCTCAGGACAGGATAAAGAAATTGAAGTGCTGTGCACATGATCAGGAGGTTGGGCTACATGGGACAGGCACTGTAGGTGGGGTCTATAGGGGATAGGAGGACAACACTATCTATTGGGATGGAGATAAATATGAAGCTGATTTAATTTTCTTTGTTTTAACAGATAAGTGGCTCTTTTAGCACAGTGCTTCTTTTGAAAAAGAATGGTATTCAGCTCAATTGTACATCTACTGATTCACAACGACAGCTCGAGTTAAGTCTTCAGGGAAATGCTAGAGATGACAAATTGAAGATGATGGTTACTGCCCCACATTGGATGGTAAGAGATATAATATTGAGGATATGATATATAAATACTAAACATCAGGGACTTTTTACATTACCTGTGGAACTCTTTATTGTAGTAATTTCTTTTCCAAACGTCTGTCACTGTTTGTTGTTGTTCATCAATCCTTTCTTCCCATACTCAGAAACTGGATGTACCAAGGACATTGACCAAAACATATCCAAAGGTGTTTAGTCTCATCTTTTTGCCTCTTATTTAAAAATTTGTTTTTTTCAATATGCCACCAGTTTCTACTTTTAACTGACTTTCTTTCAGCACAATTATCTGTTTCTTTTGTTTTGATATCTGAATGTTGTATTCATCCAGTGAAAGGTTGTCAACAAAAGCTGTTTGGAAACATTCAAAACCAGTAAACAGAAGAAGCAAATATGAAATAAAAATGTTAAATGCAATAAATGAATTAAAAAAACCCTTTCCCACTAAACCTTTAAAAATAAATCCCAGTATGTGTATCACATGACTATTTAATCCAGATCCTTCTTATGTTTGTAGCCTATGGGCAAAATCAATGAATCCGAGAAGAGCTTGGATTTAGTTCCGTGTTGTAATCCTGCCTTTCCTACAAGTAAGTTTGATGTTTGTTGTCCTACAAAGTAGATTCCACATCTTTGTCCAATGTGTAATCTACAGATCTCTAATGAACACTAAAATGCTACAAGGCTATTGTTTGCCTCATACTACCGTAGCAGTTATGTCCCTTTTCTGTTGTGATTCCATACCACTTGAATCAATGGGATCCCACTTAAAATGCATTTGTTAAATTATGTTTGATTGGAAATTCTGTATGCAACATGTACAATTATGATGTACCTGAAATATGTTATTTAATGACAATTATGATATGTCATGTATTTGATATAAATAATTTTCACAGCATCTATTTGTGAAATGATAATTCCTATAAGTCCTCAACCTTACTTTGCCGGCTATATGTTACATCCATCAAGACCTCTTCCTGCTGTAACATGGTTGGTAATTGAAATAGCGGTCATGTTTATTATTAGCGGTCAGCAATGAACGGGATACTGATTGTCGAACATAATATCTGAGGCATTCACTCTCCAAATGTGTCAGATACATGTACCGTATACATATCTAGGGCTGTCATAATTCCTGAAACACGTGTAACAGAGGTCATTTTTAATTCCAATGACCCCGCTAGGAATCGAACCCAGGACCCCTGGTTTACTAGTCTGATGCTCAACCAATTGAGCTAAAGAGAAGTTGTCTGTAGCCGAGTGGGATTTTGTGGCTAGTATTTTACCAGGGTTACATACTCCCTCTCTAGGATATAACTTGTCCTCATGTGTTCAGGGGTCACAGCGGTACTTGTGAAAGTAACGCTGGTGGTCCTCAAGTTTCCAGGGGTCACAGCAGTACTTGTGAAAGTTAGCTGGTGGTCCTCAAGTTTTCAGGGTCACAGCGGTACTTGTGAAAGTTAGCTTGTGGTCCTCAAGTTTTCAGGGGTCACAGCGGTACTTGTGAAAGTAACGCTGGTGGTCCTCAAGTTTTCAGGGGTCACAGCGGTACTTGTGAAAGTTAGCTTGTGGTCCTCAAGTTTCCAGGGGTCACAGCAGTACTTGTGAAAGTTAGCTTGTGGTCCTCAAGTTTTCAGGGGTCACAGCAGTACTTGTGAAAGTAACGCTGGTGGTCCTCAAGTTTTCAGGGGTCACAGCGGTACTTGTGAAAGTTAGCTTGTGGTCCTCAAGTTTCCAGGGGTCACAGCAGTACTTGTGAAAGTTAGCTTGTGGTCCTCAAGTTTCCAGGGGTCACAGCGGTACTTGTGAAAGTAACTCTGGTGGTCCTCAAGTTTTCAGGGGTCACAGCGGTGCTTGTTAAAGTAACGCTGGTGGGCAATGACTAAGTACTATTCCTGGGTCCCTACATGGGCGCCAATGTAACAGAGGTAATTATTTATTCCAATGCCTCTGCAAGGAATCAAACCCAGGACACCTGGCGTACTAGTCTGACCCTCAACTGATTGAGCTATGGAAAAGTTCTCTCTAGCCAAGTGGGATTTTGCAGCTGGTAATTTACCAGGGTTACACACATAAGAAATAATGTATCATGGGTGAAAACCACTGATGTGTGAACTTTTATTATCCAATTATAAGTGATTATCAACAAAAGGCAGTGGTACTGTTCAAATGGTTATATCATGTGACCTATGTATTAAGGAAATTTTGACATGCTGACAAGTTATGATAGTTCTTAGATACATATATATATATATGTTGTCTATAAGATGCTGCTATGGTTAATTAGAACAAAGTGCCACTGAAGTATCAAGCATAGAATTTCTTACAAGACCAAAACATGTTCCAATTTTTAGCCAATCATCATTGGATGTTAAACTCTTCAAATTGACATATGTCCATTGTCAGTTGACTGATCTTGAGAAGATCAATGCATGTTCCACTTTTGGTAAAAACTACCATTTTTACATAACAACTTTAAAGTTTTTAAAGTGTCACTTGTAGCACTTGAACAGGAATTTCTGTCGTACTACTATGTACCATAATCGTTGTCCTATTGTTTTGTTTGAATTGCATTTCAATAGTGTAACTGCAGCACAACTGTAGCACTTTCAGGATAGAACAGCAAAAATGTACAGGTCTGTACTTGATAAACTTTTGGAATATTGTGTTTATTTTCTAGATATATCTTCAGTCACAAACTTATGATTATGTGGTGTGAATGATGTACGAGCATGCATGCTACTCTCCATGGGCCCTTAATCTAAAGGTGACAATGCTATTTGTCACATTGGCGCCTAACGTAGGGACCCAGGAATAGTACTTAGCCATGTCCCACCAGCATCGCTGTAACCCCTGTAAACTCAAGGACAAGTTATTTCCTGGAGGGGGAGTAGGTAACCCTGGTGAAATACTAGCCGCAATATACCACTCTGCTAGGGAGAACTTCTCTTAAGCTCGATTGGTTGAGCTTCAGACTAGTACGCCAGGTGTCCCGGGTTCGATTCCTAGCAGAGGCATTGGAATAAATAATGACCTCTGTTACAATATTTCAATTCTGAGATTCATAACAATAATCTTTATCAATTTAGAGGAGGGGAAGAAGTACAGCTAAAAGTGGTCCAAATGTCTGTTTCTTGCCCCCTTATGTTCCATTATGAATCATTTTTATATCTTGAGAACCTCTCAACCGATTTGGTTCATATTTACTGCATAGAACCATAACATCATCATCTACTCTTATTCTATTGAGGTGATCAGAGGTCAAGGTTACAAGGTGAAAGGTTACATTTACTTCTGCAAATTCATCGAACACTATGTCTTAGCTGCCAGACTGGATATAGGTATTTCATGTCCTACTGACATTATAAAATAAATTTTTGTGGAATTTACACATTTACTTCATTGTTCCTGAATCTGGTGATACCTTAATATTGATGATAAGAGATGTGTAATTTTTACAGAATCTGAGAGACAGATGACAATGATGTATGCTTCAGTGGAAGAACAGCTACACACGATGACAAAAAAGTCCACAGGTGAGTTTTGATTCTGTAATCACATTGATCCCTAATATTCCCTGTAACAGAAGTCTATCTTTTTCAATGCCTCTGCTACATTTCAAACCTGGAACCTCTGACCTATTAGCCTTTAATGCTGATGAAACTGAAGAGAAATTCTTTCCAGCTAATGGGTATATTGCAGCTAGTTTTTTTACCAGGGTTTCATTCCCTATGACTAAGTATGTAGAGATCTGTCTGATAGCTCAGTTTTTAAAAATTAGCAGGGGCTTTTAATGACACTAATACAAATATTTTCCATATTTAATTTTCAAAATTACCTTCAGGTGAAAATAGTGGTTACATGGGATGTGAATCTACATATAATGCCCAATGAATAGATCTTATTATCTATGGTTAAATTTATTATTTGCTATTTAATTCCAAACTGTGTTCCTTCAACTTGTATCCTCTTTGACATTTCCCATCATTAAGTATCTGAATGAAAATACCTATGTTTGAACCAGTGTAAAATCTATTAGTTATAATGCATACCTTCATAGATGTATCTTTGTTGTCGCCTCCTTAGGTCACTGGTCAAATGCCTATGTAGTGCAGTCAACAGGGCATGACTGTAGGGGTAGGTTCCTGAAGTTACCAAAATAGATACCAGGGCAAGGCTGCAGGGGCAGGTTCCTCAAGTTACTAAAATAGATACTTCCATTACATGATGTATTTTGATAGAATTTAAATAAACCAATCACAATCTTCCATATCTATCTCCTTCATATAGCTATGGTTTCAGGAATCATATTCATTTAAAGATACCCACGTATTCAAAAGATGTTTTTTTTTTCTACAGCTGTAGTTGGAGTTTTATTACCAATGAATTTGACTGTCGACAAAATTCTGTATCCTACCATGGGACTAGTGAAGGACCAGAAAGATCATCTTTACCATCCGATCTGTACTGGAGACAGTTCAGGTATCACACAGAGAACTATTTATACTGTTTGATCTGTTCACTAAACCATAGGCACCAATTAGAGAGCTAGTTCTTCTGTACAGTAAAGTGGAGTGGTTAATCAAAGAACCTGTTCAGTGTAGGTACCACTTCGAGAACCTGTTAGTGTCTGTCTTCTGTACTGTAAAGTGGAGTTGTTAATCTGAGAACCTGTTCAGTGTAGGTACCACTTCGAGAACCTGTTAGTGTCTGTCTGCTGTACAGTAAAGTGGAGTTGTTAATCTGAGAACCTGTTCAGTGTAGGTACCACTCCGAGAACCTGTTAGTGTCTGTTTTCTGTACAGTAAAGTGGAGTTGTTAATCTGAGAACCTGTTCAGTGTAGGTACCACTCCGAGAACCTGTTAGTGTCTGTCTTCTGTACAGTAAAGTGGAGTTGTTAATCTGAGAACCTGTTCAGTGTAGGTACCACTCCGAGAACCTGTTAGTGTCTGTCTTCTGTTCAGTAAATGATGTCAAGCCAAATATATATAATATCAAGGATGTCAGATGATAAAATTGGCAAGGGGATCAAAACTTGTAATAACAATAAAATACACTAAATGGTTGTAAATATTTCAAATATTGAAGCCCTTTAAATCCTTTTCTAGTGAAAAGTATTGAAGCAAACAGATGGCCAGCAGTCAACCTTATTCATCTAGTGAATAATGAGGGCATTCCAGTAACAGAGTATGAAAAACTGAAGATGCCTGAGTACCTCATCTGGGGTACACTTGTCATCTTATGCCACTACAAAAAGGTAGGCTGTGTCTTCACACACAATGATGATGTAATACACAACCTCATCTGGGGTACACTTGTCATCTTATCTCACTGCAAAAAGGTAGGCTGTGTCTTCACACACAATGATGATGTAATACACAACCTCATCTGGGGTACCCTTGTCATCTTATGCCACAAAAAAAATAGGTTGTTTGTATGTAAACAAACATTGATGATGTAATACACAACCTCATCTGGGGTACACTTGTCATCTTAACTGACTGTGAAAAAGTACTGTAAAATTATATCATTTTTTGTTGATCAATGTTCCTGATTTTTCAAAGCGAATTACAACTTTATGGACACATGTCTTTGTAGATAAATATAGTTCATTAAATATGTTTGTGCTAATTTCACAGTCATATGACTGTCAGTTCGAGTGTGGTGTTTCTTGGTAAAAGGAGTGTTTTCGGGATTTCTTGGTATAGGAATAGAGGTCAAAGTAAACAAACCATGTATCCTATTGTTGCTTTTTGTTTTAACATAGAAACCAAGGAATTGAAGTCATATTTCTTTACATTACAGCTGGATTTGCCTCCCTTTGATAAGCTCTTTCCACAGCTGGCCCCTGCTCATGTAAACAATCTACAGAGCAGCCTTGTAGGTACCATTTTTTTCAAAATGAGTTTGTTTCAGGAGACTCCTAGGACATAACAGTTTCAGGAGACTCCTAGGACATAACAGTTTCAGGAGACTCCTAGGACATAACAGGACATAACAGTTTCAGTGTAGAGAGACTCCTGGGATATACCATAGTGTAGAGAGACTCCTGTGATATGTTGTAGTGTAGAGAGACTCCTGGGATATACCATAGTGTAGAGAGACTCCTGGGATATATTGTAGTGTAGAGAGACTCCTGGGATATACCATAGTGTAGAGAGACTCCTGGGATATATTGTTGTGTAGAGAGACTCCTGGGATATAAGTGTTGTGTAGAGAGACTCCTGGGATATAATGTTGTGTAGTGTAGAGAGACTCCTGGGATATACCATAGTGTAGAGAGACTCCTGGGATATACCATAGTGTAGAGAGACTCCTGGGATATATTGTTGTGTAGAGAGACTCCTGGGATATATTGTTGTGTAGAGAGACTCCTGGGATATACCATAGTGTAGAGAGACTCCTGGGATATACCATAGTGTAGAGAGACTCCTGGGATATACCATAGTGTAGAGAGACTCTTGGGATATACCATAGTGTAGAGAGACTCCTGGGATATATATTGTAGTGTAGAGAGACTCCTGGGATATACCATAGTGTAGAGAGACTCCTGGGATATACCATAGTGTAGAGAGACTCCTAGGATATACCATAGTGTAGAGAGACTCCTGGGATATACCATAGTGTATATTCTGTAGTATAGAGACACTTAGGACATAACATAGCTACAAAAGACTGCTAGTGTCATTGACCTTGATGCTAATCGACCTGTTAGAAAATTTGGACAACAATGTTTCCATTTTATGTTGTTTATTTGTCAGTGTTTTGTATTAATTGATGTAATTCTAAAATTGTTGTTAAGAATTTTTGACTATGACAAATTAATTGGCCTTAACCGATTGAATGATTGAGGATACAGGATATTTTTTCTGAATTAATTCTTTTGGTGAAAATTATTACCAGGAGTACTTTTGTTGTTTTATATTGAATTTAGTATGATAGAATTTGAAGAAATTTTCTGTCATTCACTCCTCAGGATAATGTGGAGAAAAAAATTAACAAAATTTGAGCTGTTCTTTCTAGAATTCCTAACACAGGGATGGAGGGAGGGAGGGAGGGAGAGAGAGAGAGAGAGAGAGAGAGAGAGAGAGAGCAAAAGATTAAGGGCTGCTAACCTCTGTTGATTGCATCTTTTATTGTGGTTTTCTAGTTGTCATATGGAGTCCAAAGAATCTTGAGAATGGTGGCAGTCAACATGTCCTTCACCTTAAAGGAGGTGGCCGTGTGGAAGGCTAGAGTTAATGTTCATGTGGTGAGTTTAAAATGGAATTACTTTTTTTCTCTTGTAAGCTCACAAGCTCGCTTGGAGTTGGGGGGGGGGGGGTGGAACTGCTTTATTCCTTACCAAACTTTACTCACTTATTAAGCATTAAGATATCTTGGACAGGGTTGTTTTGTCAAGGTCAAAATCATGGGTACTTACTGTTTTGAAGGAAATGAGTGGCAGTGCTCTAGCATTATTATTCCTGACAGAATATTGTAAGACCTCACACACTTAAAATGACAACAACACATCAATACACACTAGTTATGAAACTGTATTGTCAGATTGTCCTACTTATGTATTGCATTGTTCCATTATCAACACCCAACAGCACCATCTTCACAAACCACTATAGTATTATCATCAATGGTTTGTGGGGGCTGTTTGAAAACATGCTTCAACAGTACTCTGTATGCTTGTTAATTAAGTTAGTGTATACAATTATTTTTATCTACACTTATCATTTTTAAATCATATATTCAAAAAATTGTCTTGAAAATTGTCCATGACAAAATAAACTTAATCTTTTTATTTCTTTTTCAGACAATGAATACTTTTCTCAAACGGAATATAAACAAATCTGGACTGAAGCTCAAAGATCGAATGTTCCTCTGCCCTGGCCATGAAGCTTGTCTTCAGTCTGAATCTAAATTGGCAGAATTTAAGACTGACATTTTCCAAAGATACCAGCCCTTTATTAGCCAGATTCAGAGACACAACAAGTGTCTAGAGACAATCCAAAAAACAGCTTTCGAAGATCTCCCTAATTTACGTTCATTTTCTGTACAAAAAAACTTCCTTGAAGTTTTACCAGACACAATAGTAAAATGCAAGTTCTTGAACGAGCTGTGCTTGGCAGAAAATGATCTGTTGGATCTACCCTCTGCTTTGTATAACTGTACAGAACTGACTCATTTGGACATTAGCAGTAACAGAATGGAGAAATTACCTAACGTTATTACACTCATGGGAAATCTTAGGGTTCTACGTGCTGACAACTTAATGTTAAAGCAGTTGCCAGATGCCATTGGTAACTTGGCAAGATTGAATGAACTGAGTCTGAATGGCAACTGTTTGACAACTCTGCCGAAGACTTTCAAGAACCTTAAACAGCTGACAAGTCTCTCTCTGGTCGGAATCAAGTGGCTGGACAATAAAAACAACCTCCTCCTATCTAAAGAGAACTTTGTGACATTCCTCGAAAAGGAAGGCATTAAGAGATGGATTACAGCCAACCCAGAGGTAGGCAGAAGTCTGAACGTTTAAAGGATTTCTCTGTTGCTTTAGATATTTTATTAAATAAAATAATTGTGTGAATTTGATTAAATATTCTGTGATTCGTTCAGGGCGTCCATGTTTTTATTTTGATTCCTAGGTAATGGGTGAAGAGGACATGTTTAAATTGTTTGACCTGGATAATAGCGGGACTTTGGACACACAAGAGATTGCCAAGGTTAATGCCAGCCTCTTCACTATTTTTCCAAGGTTCGGATACAATGGAAGGGACCCCCCAGGTAAAAATCAGGATTTAAAAAAAAAAAAAAAGAATGGTGAGTTGTTCATATTACCCTGCATCCATCGTTTGCCGATGATTTGTCCTATAATTTATTCATGTTAATGCCCTTTCTTCAGGATGACCAGATTCTCGCATTTTATTTGTAAGGTCTGCTCGGTCCCTTTTTAAGTCTAGCTGTGCAATATCCATTTTGGAACCGATAAGCAAAACAAAATGGTCAACAGGCAACCATCGTCGATTTGACACTTAAAAATTATCATCACTGTTTCTTCAGAGGTTCTTCATAAATTTCATATATTCAAGAGCAAATGAAAGAAAAAGAAATAAAGACCATTAAAGATCATACAATTGTAACTCAGGTAAAATATTAGCCGCAATGTGTTACTCTGCAAAAGAGAACTCTTTAGCTCAATATGTTGAGCATCAAGCTAGTAGGCCAGGGGTCTCGAGTTCAAATCCTAGTGGAGGCATTGAAATAAATAATGACCTTTGTTACACAATGCACCCCTGGTACTCTGGTTTCCTCCAAAAGTAAAACTCCCCCTTCCTGTACATCTGGGCCAACAAGATGTGATTGATACAACCTGATGGCTTGGTCCTCAATTGTTGTAAAAAAAGTTTATGTTTTGATATGCACCATTATATTCAGATTTGCATTAAGTTAAACTAGAGCAGTGAACATTGAGTGCTAGAAGTTGATTGTAATATAAATGTCTTAAGTCATGGTTTTGTTACCTTGAATAGACAATTACTTTTATCACTGAAATATTATTTTGGAATCCAATTGATCACACTCAAGAGAGGACCTAACATTCTTCACTGTGGCGTTAAACCACTACCATAATACTGTATAACTAACTACTGAGATTAGTGATACAGAAATCAACTTCTTAGACACTGTCGTAGATATAGTCACTCAATAACTGATGTCAAGGTTACTGGAACCATAACATGAATTAACGTCAACAATCGGCTGAGAACAGAATTCTCTGCACCTGCAATAAAGTAACTTAGGAAACAACAAAAATTCTTGTAATTGCTTAGACGAAGCCCTCCCCCGAATGAAACTGGTTGGTATATATAAATATAGTTTAGATGTAAACAACCACTGTGAACAGAATATATGAGGTTGTGTTGTGATTGCACCTCCTTGTTCATATAACTTTGATGTTGACAGGATGTGCTGGTACTTCAGACAAATATTCAGAACGCCTTTAAAGAAGTTTGTATTCATGGTCCTAACCTTGATCTTTGTGATTGGTCAGTGCTGATGATACCATTGTTGTATTGTAGGACTATAGTTTTATCAATTTTTCTTTCACTTAGATCCCACAGATTTGCCATTAGGTGGTGTTCCTGAAGAGATATTAGGACTCAAGGCTCTGGTTAACCTAGATCTTAGTTACCAAGGAATTATCACCATACCTGATAATATCAAAGACTTGAACAAATTAGAGAAGCTCCACCTCAACAGTAATCCCTATTTATTGTCACTGTCTGCTGAGATTGGACGTTGTCCTTTGTCAGGTAAGTCTCTTCCTCCCTTCTTTAATGATAAGATATAGAAATTGAAGACAATTGGTTCTCTGGAAAAAATTTCCTGCTTTGCTTTTCTCCATAAAACCCTAAAAGTAAATCTACTTGTTTCCTCAAATTATTCACCAATTGTAGCTTACCTGCCTTATGTACACATGACAAACTTCTGTCCATTTGATGACACAATTCAAACTTGTCTGATCTGTATTCTACAGAGTTAAACCTTGTTGACTGCCCAGTACTGAAGACTCCACCTAAAGAGATCAGGGATCGTGGCTTTAGGACAACTTACGCCTACCTCAAACGTCTGCTGACAGGATCTGTGGACTGTAAACGAACCAAACTGATGTTGGTGGGACTTGGTGGAGCTGGTAAAACCAGGTACATTCTTAAACCAATGTATCAAACCTCTACTGTAGAGCCAAACCAAAATTTTAGACTTGGCATGGGTCTGTCAAAGGTGATCTGCTGTTACTGTCACAGTTGGTAAAAGCTTGCGTCTAGAGCTAGGAAGCTCTGGGTTTGAACCCTGATCTATCATTTGCCTATTTACTCATCTTTTAATGGATATGTATCCTCAAGTGTAAGTCAATCAACCCTGCTTGTGAAGGCCTCTCAAAACTTCAGAGTAAAGTGGCCATTACACATGTAGATAGGTGACCTTCATACAGAGATGTAATCACTGAATTTTGTTAAGTTAGGAACCAAAACAATTGGTCTTTATAGACAGGTACTCAGTATGTACAAGTGACATTTACAGACATACTTTTTTATATACACACAAACAGGAATTGGTTTTATACTAGTGACCTTTACAGACAGGTATTGGTTATATACTAGTGACCTTTACAGACAGGTATTGGTTATATACTAGTGACCTTTACAGACAGGTATTGGTTATATTCTAGTGACCTTTACAGACAGGTATTGGTTATATTCTAGTGACCTTTACAGACAGGTATTTGTTATATACTAGTGACCTGTATTGACAGGTATTTGTTATATACTAGTGACCTTTACAGACAGGTATTTATTACATACTAGTGAACTTTATAGACAGATAATATGTTATGTTACAGGGATGGTCTTTCAGACAAGTATATGTTTTCTGTATTTGAAAAGATAGCTCTATGTGGGAGAAAAATAACAGGTTTGATTCAATTGCTGGTAACAGAAGCTGATCAGACATGAACTTAAATCCTATTGTATCCATATTGATGTAAATGTGAATGGATTGTTGTAAAAAATGCTTTTTTTTCCTATAATATTTGTTTTCATGTTTTTAGTTTGGTAAAGTCATTGATGTCAAAAAACCAAAAATCTAATCTGACTGGCGCGGAAGCAATCACTGATGGTTAGTATAACAATCTACTCTGACTGGTCAATCACTGATGGTCAGTATAAAAAATCTGCTCTGACTGGTCAATCACTGATGGTCAATATTAAAAATCTGCTCTGACTGGTCAATCGCTGATGGTCAATATTAAAAATCTGCTCTGACTGGTGAATCTCTGATGGTCAGTATTAAAAATCTGCTCTGACTGGTGAATCACTGATGGTCAATATTAAAAATCTGCTCTGACTGGTCAATTGCTGATGGTCAATATTAAAAATCTGCTCTGACTGGTCAATCTCTGATGGTCAGTATTAAAAATCTGCTCCGACTGGTCAGTCACTGATGGTCAATATAAAAAATCTGCTCTGACTGGTGAATCCCTGATGGTCAGTGTGAACCATTATTAACTTTGATTTCAATTGAGATGTGATTACATTAGAATTTTAAACCTACATGTGTACACTTGTCAATGTTGTAATTACAGGAATTGACATCTGTACTTGGGATGTAAAACACGACAAAGACACAATATCCTACAGTGTGTGGGACTTTGCTGGTCAGACTGTATACTACAACACACATCAGGTAATGGCCTTCATGGATAAAACCTGGGGGACATCTCATAGGGTAATATGTTACACCCATCAGGTAATACAGCACACATCTGGTAATGGCCATCATGGATCAAACTTGGGGGACATCTCATAAGGCAATACAACACACAGCAGGTTATGGGTGTTAAGGATAAAACTTTGGATACATCACATAGAGTAATACAACAAGCATCAGGTAATGGCTGTCATGGATAAAACCTGGGGGTCATCTCATAAGGCAATACAACACACATCAGGTAATGGGTATCAAGGATAAAATTTTGGGTACATCTCATAGAGTAATACAACACACATCAGGTAGTGGCTGTCAAGGATAGATCTTGGTGGACATCTCATAAGGCAATACAACAATCATCAGGTAATGTATGTCAATGATAGATCTTGGGGGACCTCTCATAAGGCAATACAACACACATCAGGTAATGGCTGTCAAGGATAGATCTTGGGGGACATCTCATAAGGCAATACAACACACATCAGGTAATGGCTGTCAAGGATAGATCTTGGGGGACATCTCATAAGGCAATACACCACGCATCAGGAAATGACTGTCAAGGATAAAACTTTGGGGACAGCTCATAAGGCAATACAACACATCAGGTAATGGCTGTCAAGGATAGATCTTGGGGGACCTCTCATAAGGCAATACACCACGCATCAGGAAATGACTGTCAAGGATAAAACTTTGGGGACAGCTCATAAGGCAATACAACACATCAGGTAATGGCTGTCAAGGATAGATCTTGGGGGACCTCTCATAAGGCAATACAACACACATCAGGTAATGGCTGTCAAGGATAGATCTTGGGGGACATCTCATAAGATAATACAACACATCAGGTAATGGGCGCCCAGGGTTTAGTTCAAAAGATTAGTTTCGGGAGCTCCAGGTTGGTAAATGCTCTAAATTCTGACTGAAAGGATTGAATTTTTAGGTTATCTGACCTGAAGGGTGAAGATGACATCTAGCCATCACATTTCACCCCACACATAACAAAAGAATTATGGAAAACTCTTAGGTACTGGCTAAAAAATAATTTATGATTAGAAACATGCTGCAGCATAAATATTTGGTTTCTTACAGTTTTTCCTTTCTGACCGAGCTGTGTACCTGCTGCTATGGAATATACGACTTGGACATGAACATGCTGGTTTGAACTTTTGGCTCAACTCAATCACAGTACATGCTCCTAAGGCCCCCATCTTTGTTGTGGGCACCCACACTGACCAGGTGAGTTATAGACACTGACTGTCATAGTACATGCTCCTAAGGCCCCCATCTTTGTGGTGGACATCCACACTGACCATGTGAGTCATAGACACTGACCATCACAATTCATACACCCCTATAGCCCCATCTTTGTGGTGTTTTGGTGACAGTGCGAAACACTCACCTTTCACCTAGGCATGCATTCTTGGAAGGGCGGTGAAAATGTATGAGGTCACCTGCCCGACCATTATGGCTTTCCCTGAGTACTCTGGTTTCCTTCCTCAGTAAGACCTGTTGCACTCTCCCATCTGAACCAAAAAGAGTGATGAATATAAATTGATAGTTTATTTTGCAGTTCTTACAAGATAAATTACTCCAACAAACATGGATGGAAGGTTATTTACTGTTATATATGATAAATAAAGAAAAACAGGACATTTTAACCAGCTGTCACAGATTTCTTCTCGTGCTGTGTTTTGCTGCAAATATAATCTTTAAATGTGTAAATATGCTAAATGAATGATATTTATCATAGCATTTTATATACTGCAGATGTCAAAAGTAGAGCTTCCCATGGATGTAATGAAAAACAAATACCACCAGATAGAGGGATTTCACTTCGTCAGCTCAAAGGATGGAAATGTAAGTCAGATCTAGTTATTACCACCAGATAGAAGGATTTCACTTTGTCACCTCAAAGGATGGAAAAGTAAGTCAGATCTTGTAAATACCACCAGATAGAGGGATTTCACTTTGTCACCTCAAAGGATGGAAATGTAAGTCAGATCTAGTTATTACCACCAGATAGAGGGATTTCACTTTGTCACCTCAAAGGATGGAAATGTAAGTCAGATCTAGTTATTACCACCAGATAGAGGGATTTCACTTTGTCACCTCAAAGGATGGAAATGTAAGTCAGATCTAGTTATTACCACCAGATAGAGGGATTTCACTTTGTCACCTCAAAGGATGGAAATGTAAGTCAGATCTAGTTATTACCACCAGATAGAGGGATTTCACTTTGTCACCTCAAAGGATGGAAATGTAAGTCAGATCTAGTAAATACCACCAGATAGAGGGATTTCACTTTGTCAGCTCAAAGGTTGGAAACGTAAGTCAGATCTAGTAAATACCACCAGATAGAGGGATTTCACTTTGTCACCTCAAAGGAAGGAAATGTAAGTCAGATCTAGTTATTACCACCAGATAGAGGGATTTCACTTTGTCACCTCAAAGGATGGAAATGTAAGTCAGATCTAGTTATTACCACCAGATAGAAGGATTTCACTTTGTCACCTCAAAGGATGGAAATGTAAGTCAGATCTAGTAAATACCACCAGATAGAGGGATTTCACTTTGTCACCTCAAAGGATGGAAATGTAAGTCAGATCTAGTAAATACCACCAGATAGAGGGATTTCACTTTGTCACCTCAAAGGATGGAAATGTAAGTCAGATCTAGTAAATACCACCAGATAGAGGGATTTCACTTTGTCACCTCAAAGGATGGAAATGTAAGTCAGATCTAGCATTCAGCTTCGATGGATGAGAAAAATGTATTACACTGTACTCTTTAACATGAAGAAGTGTTATAGAACTGTTTACTCCTCCAGGGTATCCCAGGGCTGAAGCAAGAATTGTTTAAAGTGACTCTACAACAGGAATACATGGGAGAGAAGATTCCTCAGGCATGGCTTCAACTAGAGAAACTTCTCACTGAGTAAGACTTTTATCATAAAACTAATTCATTTTAATTTTCTTCTTTTAGAAGTAATTTTTGTCTGAAAAATCTTAAATATTTCTTAGTTTTATAAAATTATTGTTGTCAATCATTTGAATGAAACCTAGCTCACATTGAAACGGTTTTGTTTTACCATTAGCATGACTGTCACTACAACAGATCATCAAAATTACAGAGGGTGAGGGTGGGAAGGGTGAGGGTTGGGAGCATGATGAAGGAGAGGGTGATGATGGGGTGAAACTGGGAGCATGATGGTGGGGAGTGTGAACATGTGGAGTGAGATGCTGGGTACAAAAGTATGAATGTTAGGCAAGAATCAGACTGTTATTTGGTATCATTATTTGTCAATGACATCCAACTGTTCATTAAGCTGTTTCTTTTTTTGTAGTGAAAGAGACAAAAATAAAGTGCTTGACTTCAAAACATTGGAAACAAAAGCTGTTGATGTTGGTATTGTTGATTCAACTGAGGTAAATATACTGAAACATACCTATACGCCTATGTCTTGTAATCAGCCCACCCTTATATATTGCTGTTGAGAAGAACTACCAGGACATGCTAATAAATTGTCTACTAATAAGGCCACCACATGGCTTTGAGTTAGAAGTAATGTGTTGGCCTGCTGGGGTCCAGAGGTAATGTGTTGGCCTGCTGGGGTCCAGAGATAATGTGTTGGCCTGCTGGGATCCTGTAATAAGCCCACCACATGGCTTTGAGTCAGAGGTAATGTATTGGCCTGCTGGGGTCCAGAGGTAATGTGTTGGCCTGCTGGGATCCAGTAATAAGTCCACCACATGGCTTTGAGTCAGAGGTAATGTGTATGCCTGTTTGGGTCCTGTAATAAGCCCACCACATGGCTTTGAGTCAGAGGTAATGTGTTGGCCTGCTGGGGTCCAGAGGTAATGTGTTGGCCTGCTGGGATCCAGTAATAAGCCCACCACATGGCTTTGAGTCAGAGGTAATGTGTATGCCTGCTGGGGTCCAGAGGTAATGTGTTGGCCTGCTGGGGTCCTGTAATAAGCTCACCACATGGCTTTGAGTTAGAGGTAATGTGTTGACCTGCTGGGGTCCAGAGATAATATGTTAGCCTGCTGGGGTCCAGAGATAATGTGTTGGCCTGTTTGGGTCCTGTAATAAGCCCACCACATGGCTTTGAGTTAGAGGTAATGTGTTGGCCTGCTGGGGTCCAGAGGTAATGTGTTGGCCTGCTGGGGTCCTGTAATAAGCTCACCACATGGCTTTGAGTCAGAGGTAATGTGTTGGCCTGTTGGGGTCCTGTAATCAGCCCACCACATGGCTTTGAGTCAGAGGTAATGTGTTGCTTGCTGGGGTCCTGTAATAAGCCCACCACATGGCTTTGAATCAGTGGTATTGTGTTAGCAGTCATATACTCTCAGTGTCACTTCTAAACAAATTATTATGTAAATATTAAAGATACACACCACTGCCTCTGACTTACTAAGACATTTTGGACTAATATAGGAAAATGGCCCTTGTTTTGATTTTCAGTGTTAATGTTGTATTATTATTATTCATATAGATGATTTCTGTGGGGGGTTTTTTTGTGATGAAGAGAAATACTTTGAAGAAGAAATCTGAATATTTTTCACACAGATATCTCAAGCTGTCCAGTTCTTACATGACCTTGGCATGATCCAACATTTCTCCAATGAGAACCTCAGAAATCAAGTGATCATTGAACCACAGTGGATTGTAGATGTGATGGCATGTGTCGTCTGTGTAGACCAGGCTGTCATCCAGGTAAGCAATCATTGCCACTCACCCCCAAAATAAAGTATTATGTTGTCATCAATGTAACCAATCACTGTCCAGTATGATGTTGTCATCATGGTCACCAATCACTGTCCAGTATGATGTTGTCATCAATGTAACCAATCACTGTCCAGTATGATGTTGTCATCATGGTAACCAATCACTGTCCAGTATGATGTTGCCATCATGGTCACCAATCGCTGTCCAGTATGATGTTGCCATCATGGTAACCAATCACTGTCCAGTATGATGCTGCCATCATGGTAACCAATCACTGTCCAGTATGATGTTGCCATCATGGTAACCAATCACTGCCCATTATTGTGTTTTCACTGAAATCTCCTTCTTGATGTATGGTTTCACCTTGGTTAGTTTTTGGATCAGTGAGAGATTGTTATTTGCTAAACATTTGTTTTATTTGTTTTTATTCCTTCAAAAGTTCAGGATTTAAGTGTTTCCAAAATGTTTTTCTATTTTGTTTTGATTTTTTTTTAAATGATCACTCTTTTGTTTCAGAATGGTCGACTAAAGCATGCAGACATTAAGAAAATTTGGAAGAATCACACAAAGATGGCTGACTGGTTGCTGAGACTGACTGAGGAATTTGACTTGACCTTCCAATTAGAGAAGGAAAAATGTAACATTGTACCATGTCTGCTTCCAGAGAAATGCCCTGATGTATGTTGTACTTTGATGGAAACATATTGTATGTAGTAACTTACTCATTCCTAAACTGTTGTGCAATACACTAATGTTAGGTCACTGTGACCTTGAACTCAAGGTCAATGGTCAAATAAATGCAAGTTTTGTGATGATAGAATACGTAAGAACAGCAAATTTCTTAATTTCATTCCTGTAACCCAACCCACTAAAAAAGCAGCAAATACATATGCTTTTGTTTACTAAACAAATGTCGTGTTAATTACCTGTTTGGGATAAGATAAAGCCACACAGAACCCTCTTTGTAAATCATTACCATGTAATAGCTTGTTGTGACTGGTAGAGAGCATGTAAACTCAGTATGTTTGTTTTATTTCACAGTTTTCCTGGCCACAGATACAACAGGATGAAGGAATCTTTGAAACAAAAATGATCTACAAGTTTGATTATTTACCAGGAGGTCTTTTCAACAGGGGGCAGGTAAGATATACTGCCTTGTAATACACCCAAGGTAAAGGCCTAAATTAAAGGTTGGACTTTTTTTTCTTTTTTTTTTTTTTTTTAACATTTTTTTCAGGTTGCTAATGTCAATAGAATAGAAGTTCTTATAACACAACCAGTAGAAGATTGAAGTGTGACGTATTAAACAAACCGTCGCCACATTGACTACAGTACATTGTTACCATCTGGTGTATTTTTCTGTCTATAATCTGTTTACTATCTCCTCACACTATCTTCAACCTTAGTCTACATAGAATTATAGTGCAGCCAAAAAAGGTCGTAGATTCAGTACCATCTCATTGAAACATCACACTCTAATCTTTTACTGGTTGTGTAATAAGAACTTCTATCTTAAACGTTTGGCTTATTGTAAGACAATATATAAATATGGTTTGGCTTATTGTAAGACAATATATATACATGGTTGGGCTTATTGTAAGACAATATATAAATATGGTTGGGCTTATTGTAATTCAATATTTATACATGGTTGGGCTTACTGTTGGACAATATATATACATGGTTGGGCTTACTGTAGGACAATAGATATACATGGTTGGGCGTACTGTAGGACAATATATACACATGGTTGGGCTTACTGTAGGACAATAGATATACATGGTTGGGCTTACTGTAGGACAATATATACACATGGTTGGGCTTATTGTAGAACAATATATATACATGGTTGGGCTTACTGTAGAACAATATATACACATGGATGGGCTTACTGTAGGACAATAGATATACATGGTTGGGTTTACTGTAGAACAATATATACATATGGTTGGGCTTATTGTAGAACAATATATATACATGGTTGGGCTTACTGTAGAACAATATATACACATGGTTGGGCTTACTGTAGGACAATAGATATACATGGTTGGGTTTACTGTAGAACAATATATACATATGGTTGGGCTTATTGTAGAACAATATATATACATGGTTGGGCTTATTGTAGAACAATATATACACATGGTTGGGCTTACTGTAGGACAATAGATATACATGGTTGGGTTTACTGTAGAACAATATATACATATGGTTGGGCTTATTGTAGAACAATATATATACATGGTTGGGCTTATTGTAGAACAATATATACACATGGTTGGGCTTATTACCAGACATAAGCC
Organism: Ylistrum balloti; assembly: GCF_031769215.1. Lineage (NCBI taxonomy): Eukaryota > Metazoa > Mollusca > Bivalvia > Pectinida > Pectinidae > Ylistrum > Ylistrum balloti. The sequence continues at coordinate 174,326 of NW_026782523.1, read as the reverse complement.
CCTTAATCCTTGATAATTAAGATAATGAGTTGCTGAGTCACATGAAGAACACTATAGGCTATTTGTATTGTAGTTTTCTGCTCCATTCTCCCTGACAGTATATACAGTTTGAATCTGTGTCTCCTGCAATTCAAACTTACAATGGTACATTGATATGTACTGACAATATGTCTGTTAAATCAGGTAAGACTTCACGGTGTCTCAGAGGAGTCTGTCTTATGGAAGAGAGGTTCTTTCATCAAGAAGAATGGGCAGTTGGCTTTGGTGCAACAGATTGGGTGAGTGTCTATGACTTGAATTTATAAAAGTCTGCTACTAACCAGATTTTTTCCAATCAGAAATCAAAATTAATTATTTCTTCCAGATTTTCAAGTATGGTTGAATGCACAAATTGTTGCTTCTGTATATTATTGATGATAATTACTCATGGGTGAAATCATCATTTCACTGACATGGCAAAAACTGATAATGCGCTAAAATGTTGATTGTATGAATTAGGTGAAGTATGATTAGGGTCACACCAGAATCATACAATGGAAGGAAAACAAATGAATGATTCTATTTCTGAGTGTCCAATTCACCAGGTAATCAGAACTCTTAAGGTGATATTTCCCCCTTTGGTTTTCAGGGAGTCCCTGCTTCATGTCAAAGTTCAAGGTCCGAGGCCAGACAACCTGCTTTTTTTCATACATGAAGTGTTTGAAAGCCTGATCAAGGAATCCTTCTATGGTGTTGCCTATGAATGCAAGATACCTTGTCCTGACTGTGTTAACCAGGTACATTGTAGATGTCACTAGTGTTTCTAATTACACAGATATCACTTAGTATTAAAGGTTAACAAACCTTAATTGTCAGTTCAAAAATAGAAAACGAAAAAAAAAAAACATAAAAAAAAATTAGAATACACAAGAAAATAGATAAAGTCTCTGTAACATTCTGCTGTCTGTGTCTTTCAGCATGTGTCTTTTGTCATTTTCATGTTATGTGCTGGTCCTAGAACAATTTGAGCATTTTTCTGTTCTATCAGAAATGGCTAGTGATAGTATCTGTCGTATTTATGGTATGCTAGCTCTTTACTACATTAAGCTTACAAGCTGGACAAGTCACAATATGTTCTTCATAAAATCATTGATTTATTTTCTGTTTTACAGTATGTGAAAGACCCTCACATGTTTAAGGAATCTGGTGTCCGGCGAGCCCTGGAACTTAAAGCACCATTCTTACAGTGTCATAAATACTTTCACACCTCTCCTGTCCTCAGTCTCCAAGGTAGGCTTAATATAGATCTGTCTCAAGTATTTAGCCCCCAGAGTAGGCTAAACTTAGATTGAATTATCACATGACACAAGTCTAGCCTTCAAGGTAGGCTAAATATAGGTCTGTCTCCTCACTCAAGTCTTTTGCCCCCAGAGTAGGCTAAACTTAGACTGAATTATCACATGACACAAGTCTAGCCTTCAAGGTAGGCTAAATATAGATCTATCTCATAAAGAAAAATTTGTTGTTCCATGTGAGAAACAATGTTTATATGAAATGCAAAACTTTTAGCTCACCTGGTCCAAAGAACTCGGAATTAATGAATAGCTGAATAAGTCAGGTGTGCGATGAAGGCCCTTGTTACAAAAGTAAAAAGTGGATGTAACAGGATTATATATATGAAAAAAAAATGTTCTGGTACTTTGAGAGACTCTCAGTTAAATCATTTATTATGTAAAAGTATTGTATCCTTTCAATACCAGATAGACAACCTATTTTTAAGGTCAGTCAACAGGACTTGGAAACCTTAGGTTTCACATGAAACCATAGTTTGTGTAACCTTAGTCATATAGTATTTGAAGGAATGATATGACAATGTTATATGGCAATTGTTTACAATTGAATGCTTAAATCCAAAAATTAACAGCACTCAGTCAGTATTTAATCCTAAAATAAGAATTACACATTTTCCTGCAGGCATTTTGGCTCCAGACAGCAGTAAAGACTATGAAGTTCATCTGAACAATGATGTTACTGCTCTCAAACAGATGCAGAGCGAGATGTCAGTGGGTAAGTAAATCAGAGATTATCTCCCTTAGATATCTTAGCCTATCATTGCTGAGATGTCAGTGGGTAAGTAAAACAGAGGTTATCTCCCTTAGATATCATAGCCTATCATTGCTGAGATGTCAGTTGGTAAGTAAATCAGAGGTTATCTCCCTTAGATATCATAGCCTATCATTGCTGAGATGTCAGTTGGTAAGTAAAACAGAGGTTATCTCCCTTAGATATCTTAGCCTATCATTGCTGAGATGTCAGTTGGTAAGTAAAACAGAGGTTATCTCCCTTAGATATCTTAGCCTATCATTGCTGAGATGTCAGTGGTCACAACAATAGACTGTGTAATTATTTGTACCACAAATGTCGAAGTCACAACACATATGCAATGTCAAGGTCACAACAAAGACGTTTATAACCTCTTCAATAAATTTCCATTATTTTAAGCTGCAGAAATAAAAGCAAACAGCTCACCTTGTTTCTGAATACATGAACACATAAACCCTCTGTGTCATTTATAATTTCGAAATTTTGTACTGATTTTGTAAATGTGTTACCCTTACCATAAGTTGGTAATGTAGTTTATTTAATTTTCTCGGGTAAAAATGGCTTGCACTGTAGAATATTCATATCTATAATAACAAGGTCACATCAACATTCATTGTTTTCTTTTGTTTCAGATATATTCATCTCCTACTGCGAAAAAGATGCACCCAAAGACAGGTCAAAGGTCATACACCCAGCAGATGTTTGCAATGACCTAGAAAAGGAGGGTTATACATGGTGAGATACATATTGTTAAACTGTTGTCATAGCATCTTCAATAAATGCTATCATGTACTTACAATGAAATAACAAATTAAGTATTGATGAGTCTATCAGGAAAGCTTAAAATCATGATTTTTAGCCCATGTCTTTGTGATTAGTGGAAGGCCTCAAATCATGATTAACCAGTAGCTATGTAGTAATTTGGAGTAACTGAAATCTTGATATTTGACCAATAGCTTTCAGATAATGTGAAGGACTAAAATGATAGTACAAACATTTCCACCAGCTTCCTGGTGTATGATAATTATCGATAAAAATCCTTCACAAAAAGGTCGACCAGTCACAGAGAAGTAACAATGGTGTGTTAAGTGTACTTGTTATTAAGGTTTATTCAGATCAGTATGATTAAGACCCACTTTCTTTGACACATATACAAAACAAGATTGTAGAAGGCCCTGAATGCCATGTTTACATAGTGATAAATGTAATGCTGTACTTTTACTATTACAGCTATTTTCCTCAGGGAAAGGATTTAACATCACGAGAAGAGATGGCCAGGAGGCTTGTGCATGCATCTGTTTTTCTTGTGTTTATCTCCAACAACTACGCAAAAGACAAAATCTGTTGTGACATGTACAAATATGCTGTGAACACCATGAAGAAAATGACAATCTGTGTGACTGTAGGGGAGAACTTCAACTGGCAGGGGAGTACCTCTCTGGGAGTCTTTATCAGTGATGTGGTGGGTGAATAGTGATATTTTGTGATATACATGTGTGATAGAAGGTCTTTCTTTTAACTCCATGCTGGGTAAATTAATTGATTGCAACATTAAATTTACTATATAGACCTCTGAATTTGAGTTACTTAGTCTATTGTTTGTGTAAATAATATCTTTGGTAATAAAACTAACATTATATTTTGTAGATTTTTGTTAATATGATCAACTCCAAGAAATCTGTGTACAAATCTAAATTTGATGAGCTATTAGATGCACTACAGAAGAATGAGCAGATCAGTGTTGGGAAGCAGGAAATGCACAGTAAAGCTTGTTTTATCAGCTACGCTTGGGTGAACTCCAACCAAGCTGTCCAGCTGGGCTCAACGTGAGTACATGGTATATGTGTTAGGTCACCTAGCTGATCTATCAATAAAGCATTTTGTCTCTACATCACTTTGACATTGATAAACCACAGGGTCCTAACATTTAACATAATATATCCTGGGTAGGTGTTTATATCTCACTATTGGTTAGATTTGTTTCATAAAAACTGATAGAAGAAATATTTCAATCATTAATATAGAATAACACAGGTGTGGTGGAGTGATGTGAAGAACAGAGATGTGTGGTTCTATCCCTGCCTGAGGAGGTTTGTGTTTATAGTGGTGAAGAACAGAGATGCATGGTTCTATCCCTGCCTGGGGAGGTTTGTATTTCTGTGGTGAAGAACAGAGATGTGTGGTTCTATCCCTGCCGAGGGAGGTTTGTGTTTATAGTGGTGAAGAACAGAGATGCGTGGTTCTATCCCTGCCTGGGGAGGTTTGTATTTCTGTGGTGAAGAACAGAGATGTGTGGTTCTATCCCTGCCAGGGGAGGTTTGTGTTTCTGTGGTGAAGAACAGAGATGTGTGGTTCTATCCCTGCCTGGGGAGGTTTGTGTTTATAGTGGTGAAGAACAGAGGTGTGTGGTTCTATCCCTGCCTGGGGAGGTTTGTGTTTATAGTGGTGAAGAACAGAGGTGTGTGGTTCTATCCCTGCCTGGGAAGGTTTGTGTTTCTGTGGTGAAGAACAGAGATGTGTGGTTCTATCCCTGCCTGGGGAGGTTTGTGTTTATAGTGGTGAAGAACAGAGGTGTGTGGTTCTATCCCTGCCTGGGGAGGTTTGTGTTTCTGTGGTGAAGAACAGAGGTGTGTGGTTCTATCCCTGCCTGGGGAGGTTTGTGTTTATAGTGGTGAAGAACAGAGATGCGTGGTTCTATCCCTGCCTGGGGAGGTTTGTATTTCTGTGGTGAAGAACAGAGGTGTGTGGTTCTATCCCTTCCTGGGGAGGTTTGTGTTTCTGTGGTGAAGAACAGAGGTGTGTGGTTCTATCCCTGCCTGGGGAGGTTTGTGTTTCTGTGGTGAAGAACAGAGGTGTGTGGTTCTATCCCTGCCTGGGGAGGTTTGTGTTTCTGTGGTGAAGAACAGAGATGTGTGGTTCTATCCCTGCCTGGGGAGGTTTGTATTTCTGTGGTGAAGAACAGAGATGTGTGGTTCTATCCCTGCCTGGGGAGGTTTGTATTTCTGTGGTGAAGAACAGAGGTGTGTGGTTCTATCCCTTCCTGGGGAGGTTTGTGTTTCTGTGGTGAAGAACAGAGGTGTGTGGTTCTATCCCTGCCTGGGGAGGTTTGTGTTTCTGTGGTGAAGAACAGAGGTGTGTGGTTCTATCCCTGCCTGGGGAGGTTTGTGTTTCTGTGGTGAAGAACAGAGGTGTGTGGTTCTATCCCTGCCTGGGAAGGTTTGTGTTTCTGTGGTGAAGAACAGAGATGTGTGGTTCTATCCCTGCCTGGGAAGGTTTGTGTTTCTGTGGTGAAGAACAGAGGTGTGTGGTTCTATCCCTGCCTGGGGAGGTTTGTGTTTCTGTGGTGAAGAACAGAGGTGTGTGGTTCTATCCCTTCCTGGGGAGGTTTGTGTTTATAGTGGTGAAGAACAGAGATGTGTGGTTCTATCCCTGCCTGGGGAGGTTTGTGTTTCTGTGGTGAAGAACAGAGGTGTGTGGTTTGATCCCTGCCTGGGAGGTTTGTGTTTCTGTGGTGAAGAACAGAGGTGTGTGGTTCTATCCCTGCCTGGGGAGGTTTGTGTTTCTGTGGTGAAGAACAGAGATGTGTGGTTCTATCCCTTCCTGGGGAGGTTTGTGTTTATAGTGGTGAAGAACAGAGATGTGTGGTTCTATCCCTGCCTGGGGAGGTTTGTGTTTCTGTGGTGAGGAACAGAGATGTGTGGTTCTATCCCTGCCTGGGGAGGTTTGTGTTTATAGTGGTGAAGAACAGAGGTGTGTGGTTCTATCCCTGCCTGGGGAGGTTTGTATTTCTGTGGTGAGGAACAGAGATGTGTGGTTCTATCCCTGCCAGGGGAGGTTTGTGTTTCTGTGGTGAAGAACAGAGGTGTGTGGTTCTATCCCTGCCTGGGGAGGTTTGTATTTCTGTGTGGTTCTGGGGGAGGTTTGTGTTTCTGTGGTGAAGAACAGAGATGTGTGGTTCTATCCCTGCCTGGGGAGGTTTGTGTTTCTAGTGGTGAAGAACAGAGATGTGTGGTTCTATTTGTATTTCTGTGGTGAAGAACTGTGTGGTTCCTGCCTGGGGAGGTTTGTGTTTCTGTGGTGAAGAACAGAGGTGTGTGGTTCTATCCCTGCCTGGGAGGTTTGTGTTTCTGTGGTGAGGTTTGTGTTTGCCTGTGTGTGAAGAACAGAGGTGTGTGGTTCTATCCCTGCCTGGGGAGGTTTGTGTTTCTGTGGTGAAGAACAGAGGTGTGTGGTGTGTTTCTGTGGTGAAGAACAGAGGTGTGTGGTTCTATCCCTGCCTGGGAAGGTTTGTATTTCTGTGGTGAAGAACAGAGATGTGTGGTTCTATCCCTGCCGAGGGAGGTTTGTGTTTCTGTGGTGAAGAACAGAGGTGTGTGGTTTGATCCCTGCCTAGGGAGGTTTGTGTTTCTGTGGTGAAGAACAGAGATGTGTGGTTCTATCCCTGCCTGGGGAGGTTTGTGTTTATAGTGGTGAAGAACAGAGATGTGTGGTTCTATCCCTGCCTGGGGAGGTTTGTGTTTCTGTGGTGAAGAACAGAGGTGTGTGGTTCTATCCCTGTGTTTCCTGGGAAGAACAGGTGTTGTGTTTGTGTTTATAGTGGTGAAGATACAGAACAGAAGTGGTTCTATCCCTGCCTGGGAAGGTTTGTGTTTCTGTGGTGAAGAACTGTGTGGTTCTATCCCTGGGGAGGTTTGTGTTTCTGTGGTGAAGAACAGAGGTGTGTGGTTCTATCCCTGCCTGGGAAGGTTTGTGTTTTGTGTTTCTGTGGTGAAGAACAGAGGTGTGTGGTTCTATCCCTGCCTGGGGAGGTTTGTGTTTATAGTGGTGAAGAACAGAGGTGTGTGGTTCTATCCCTGCCTGGGAAGGTTTGTGTTTATAGTGGTGAAGAACAGAGATGTGTGGTTCTATCCCTGCCTAGGGAGGTTTGTATTTCTGTGGTGAAGAACAGAGGTGTGTGGTTTGATCCCTGCCTGGTGTTTCTATGGAAGCTGAGATCACAGATTATTTACATACTGTTATAATTTTGTTCTTGCTCTGGATAGCATGCATTGGGTATCCTGCTTACCTTCTTCTTTAGAACTCCATAAGTTGGAGTCGTAAGGATATCTGTCATGTAGAACTGAATTAATGTTACCATGATTGAAATAAATAAAGGTCAGATCTATTGAAGAGGGCTTTTGGGACAAGGTCAATAATAAATTGTCAACTATCTAAATAGTTCCAATGTTCATCAACTATTCTTTTTCTTTAACTTCATCCTTTTGCTGTTTAGGAAAAAGGAGGAGGCTCTAGGATTTGGAGATCCTCGGGAGATCAAGACATTTCTGGAGGAGAATGGGGTGTCTTGTTGGATTGATGTTGAACAGATCAATGTGGTAACAATCAATATCACATACTTGTATTGGTATGACAGGACTGTGGATACGATTTCAGTCAGTATGTAGGGGGAGGGGAAATCATATCTATACCTGTGTCAAACATCCTGGATGCTTTGATACACCACGGCATCAACACACAGGGACTAAATACATTATAGAACCAACAAATGACAATAGATATATCATAGCATCAACACACAAGGACAAAATATATCATGTCATCAACACGCAATGATAAAATACATCAAAGTGTAAGATAGATAAACCACAATATCAGAACACATAATATCTACACAGCATCAGTACATAATACCTGTTACAGAGGCAATCATTGTGTTTGGTAGAGATCAAGAACCCAGGAATCACTGCTATAGGTCTTACTGGTTGTGTAAAAATAAACTCTCCATTCCTGCAGGGTTTATCATTCAGGTACTGGTAAACATAAGCTCTCCTTTGCTACTTAATCATGAAGGTACTGGTGAACATAAGCTCTCCTTTGCTACTTAATCATGAAGGTACTGGTGAACATAAGCTCTCCTTTGCTACTTAATCATGAAGGTACTGGTAAACATAAGCTCTCCTTTGCTACTTAATCATGAAGGTACTGGTGAACATAAGCTCTCCTTTGCTACTTAATCATGAAGGTACTGGTGAACATAAGCTCTCCTTTTCTAGTTAGTCATGAAAGTGCTGGTAAACATAAGCTCTCCTTCACTGGTTTATCATGAGGGTACTGGTAAACATAAGCTCTCCTTTGCTACTTAATCATGAAGGTACTGGTGAACATAAGCTCTCCTTTGCTACTTAATCATGAAGGTACTGGTGAACATAAGCTCTCCTTTGCTACTTAATCATGAAGGTACTGGTAAACATAAGCTCTCCTTTGCTACTTAATCATGAAGGTACTGGTGAACATAACCTCTCCTTTGCTAGTTAATCATGAAGGTACTGTTTAAAATGAGCTCTCCTTCATATATTGATCATTCAGGTACTGTTATAAGTAAGCTCTCCTTTGCTACTTAATCATGAAGGTACTGATATACATAAGTTTTCCTTCACTGGTTTATCATTCAGGTACTGGTAAACATGAGCTCTCCTTTGCTACTTAATCATGAAGGTACTGCTAAACATAAGCTCTCCTTTGCTACTTAATCATGAAGGTACTGGTAAACATAAGCTCTCCTTTGCTAGTTAGTCATGAAGGTGCTGGTAAACATAAGCTCTCCTTCACTAGTTTATCATGAGGGTACTGGTGAACATAACCTCTCCTTTGCTAGTTAATCATGAAGGTACTGTTTAAAATGAGCTCTCCTTCATATATTTATCATTCAGGTACTGTTATAAGTAAGCTCTCCTTTGCTACTTAATCATGAAGGTACTGGTATACATAAGTTCTCCTTCACTGGTTTATCATTCAGGTACTGGTAAACATAAGCTCTCCTTTGCTACTTAATCATGAAGGTACTGGTGAACATAAGCTCTCCTTTGCTACTTAATCATGAAGGTACTGGTAAACATAAGCTCTCCTTTGCTACTTAATCATGAAGGTACTGGTAAACATAAGCTCTCCTTTTCTAGTTAGTCATGAAGGTGCTGGTAAACATAAGATCTCCTTCACTGGTTTATCATGAAGGTACTGCTAAACATAAGCTCTCCTTTGCTACTTAATCATGAAGGTACTGGTAAACATAAGCTCTCCTTTGCTAGTTAGTCATGAAGGTGCTGGTAAACATAAGCTCTCCTTCACTGGTTTATCATGAGGGTACTGGTGAACATAACCTCTCCTTTGCTAGTTAATCATGAAGGTACTGTTTAAAATGAGCTCTCCTTCATATATTTATCATTCAGGTACTGTTATAAGTAAACTCTCCTTTGCTACTTAATCATGAAGGTACTGGTATACATAAGCTCTCATTCACTGGTTAATCATGAATGTACTGGTAAACATAAGCTCTCCATTGCTAGTTAATCATGAAGGTACTGTTTAAAATGAGCTCTCCTTCACTGTTTTATCATGAAGATGAAAATAAGCACTGCTTCCTTGGTCTTGTCATAAAGGTAGTCTTTGTTTATAATTATCAATAAAGTGATTATTTATACCCATCATTTCAATGCTCTGAATTCTTATCAATGTATGATATTTTGCGAAAATTTATTTTAAGAGCAGGAAGCATATCTCTCCCACAGAATGACCAGCTGTTCCATAGACTATCCAAGGGCCTGGCTGAGTCTCGTGTCATGGTGGCCTGCTTATCTGATGAGTACGCTGTCTCTGAGAACTGTTGTAAGGAAATCAGGTTTGCAATTCAACTGAAACTGCCAATCATTGTCGCAGTTGTTGGGACTGGAAATACCTGGAGGTGTTCAGAGGTAAAACCTGTATAGAAATATACAATGTATGATCACCACATAGAATTATGCAATGTATGATCACCATATAGAATTATACAATGTATGATCACCATATAGAATTATACAATGTATGATCACCATATAGAAATATACAATGTATGATCACCATATAGAAATATACAATGTATGATCACCATATAGAAATATACAATGTATGATCACCATATAGAATTATACAATGTATGATCGACATATAGAAATATACAATGTATGATCACCACATAGAATTATACAATGTATGATCACCATATAGAATTATACAATGTATGATCGACATATAGAAATATACAATGTATGATCACCACATATAGAATTATACAATGTCACCATATAGAATTATGCAATGATCACCATATAGAATTATACAATGTATGATCACCATATAGAATTATGCAATGTATGATCACCATATAGAATTATACAATGTATGATCACCATATAGAATTATACAATGTATGATCGACAGGTATGTTTGATAGAGGAACTTATTAATCCTTAATTTGGTAATGTTTGCATATTTAACAGAAAATTTTATGTTACAGGTTGGTTTCCATGCCAATGGTCTCCCTACTGTTGATTTCCAGCAACCTTCTGATAATTCCCACAATCGACTGTTGTCCCTTGTACAGGAAAGCATGCTGCCAGAACGTCAGGAGGACATTGAAGAGAAAAAACGAAAGATAGAACTGGCTAATGCCACTAAAGCTCAGATCTCTTTCCAGGTATGGACTATGTTATTTATTTGCTGTTTTTACTAATGTTACTTCTTAACCATATCATATCAACCTGTATTAATTTACCTGGGCAGTGAACCTGTATTAATTTACCTGGGCAGTGAACCTGTATTAATTTACCTGGGAAGTGAACCTGTATTAATTTACCTGAGCAGTGAACCTATATTAATTTACATGGGCAGTGAACCTGTATTAATTTGCCTGGGCAGTGAACCTGTATTTTAATTTACATGGGCAGTGAACCAGTATTAATTTACCAGGGCAGTGAATCTGTATTAATTTACCTGGGAAGTGAACCTGTATTAATTTACCAGGGCAGTGAACCTGTTTTAATTTACCTTGGAAGTGAATCTGTATTGATTTACCTGGGAAGGGAACTTGCGGTAATTTACTTTGAAATGAAACTGTATAAGTTAACCTGGGAAGTATTTACTTACTTTGGAATTGAACCTGCATAAATTTACCAGAGTAGTTAACACATGAATTAATAATTGTCTTTTTTCTTACTTTGTGTTTTAGTGAATGTATTTTATGTTTACATTTATAGGAAATGTTTGAGTTAGCCCAGAGGAAGTTTCTGCGAGAAATTGCAAGATATGCCAGTGAACAAGACATTGATACATATCCCCGACTTTTTGCAATTGATATTATGGCTAAGCCAGGTAAAGGTAAGATCAAAACCATGTTGTCAAGGTGAAGGACTGGCAAATTTTTAGCCCCCCTGGGCCAGTTAAACTCAAACGTACTTTTCAGACCCAGATGTCAAAGGTTGAGGTTATTGTTGCTGTTATAGAAAATTCATTTTGTGGTATAACTTGAGTTTGCTGTGGCCAATCTAGCTCAAACTTGGTGCAATGCTTCTTAACCAAAGGTGCTTGTTTCAGATAGGTTGCCATTCAGGTCCTAAGGTCAAAGGTCACTGTAACTATAAGTTAAAATCAGATTCAGTGTGGTAACTTGAGTTTGCGAAGCCCAATCTAAATAAAGATTCATACAATGCTTCCTTACCAAAAGTGCTTGCTTGAAATAGTGTTTTTTATATCCCAAATTTTAAGGTCAAGGTCACTTTTATTATATATAAAAAAAATCAGATTGTTGAATGTATTTTTAGTATTGGTTTCTTTTTACTGTCTTTCTCGATATTTGTGGCAGAGCATACTTTAAGTTATTGCCAGTAATCTGTCAGTCTAGGGTTTGTGTCTAAGAATGGGTTGGTGGGTAGGTGGGAACCATTTCCAGCCACATAGCAGTGGGGCCCTTATTTACCTGTCAGTGTCTTAGTTACACATTTGTATGTATTCTGATTTAGTGTTCAATATGAATATTATACAAAACATACCAGGAAGTAACTATTCAATTGTTTCTTATATTGATGTCATCTATTATATAAAACCAGACTAAGAGAAGTGTAATTGTTTATCTACCTGGTAGTATATAAAACTAGACTAAGAGAAGTATAATTGTTTATCTACCTGGTAGTATATAAAACCAGACTAACAGAAGTGTAATTGTTTATCTACCTGGTAGTATATAAAACCAGACTAACAGAAGTGTAATTGTTTATCTACCTGGTAGTATATAAAACCAGACTAAGAGAAATATAATTGTTTATCTACCTGGTATTATATAAAACCAGACTAAGAGAAGTATAATTGTTTATCTACCTGGTAGTATATAAAACCAGACTAAGAGAAGTGTAATTGTTTATCTACCTGTATATAAAACCAGACTAAGAGAAGTGTAATTGTTTATCTACCTGGTAGTATATAAAACCAGACTAAGAGAAGTGTAATTGTTTATCTACCTGTATATAAAACCAGACTAAGAGAAGTGTAATTGTTTATCTACCTGTATATAAAACCAGACTAAGAGAAGTGTAATTGTTTATCTACCTGTATATATAAAACCAGACTAAGAGAAGTGTAATTGTTTATCTACCTGGTATATATAAAACCAGACTAAGAGAAGTGTAATTGTTTATCTACCTGTATATAAAACCAGACTAAGAGAAGTGTATATAAAACCAGACTAAGAGAAGTGTAATTGTTTATCTACCTGGTATTATATAAAACCAGACTAACAGAAGTGTAATTGTTTATCTACCTGGTAGTATATAAAACCAGACTAAGAGAAGTGTAATTGTTTATCTACCTGGTAGTATATAAAACCAGACTAAGAGAAGTATAATTGTTTATCTACCTGGTAGTATATAAAACCAGACTAAGAGAAGTATAATTGTTTATCTACCTGGTAGTATATAAAACCAGACTAAGAGAAGTGTAATTGTTTATCTACCTGGTAGTATATAAAACCAGACTAAGAGAAGTGTAATTGTTTATCTACCTGGTAGTATATAAAACCAGACTAAGAGAAGTGTAATTGTTTATCTACCTGGTAGTATATAAAACCAGACTAAGAGAAGTATAATTGTTTATCTACCTGGTAGTATATAAAACCAGACTAAGAGAAGTGTAATTGTTTATCTACCTGGTATTATATAAAACCAGACTAACAGAAGTGTAATTGTTTGTCTACCTTTGTTATAGAAGCCGACACTGAGGCATCCAAAGAAGAAACAGAAACACAAAGGTCCTACAGCATCTATACCCTGTGTGAATGTGAACAGGTAATTCATACCCTGGACGTAGATCTAAGTCTATAGATATTTCCAATTGAAAACAGGTAATCAATAGTCATCATGAACAAGGTAATCAATACCTATTCTGGACAGATATCTGTACCCATTGTGACAGGTATGTGTACCCATTGTGACAGGTATCTGTACCCATTGTGACAGGTATCTGTACCCATTGTGACAAGTATCTGTACCCATTGTGACAGGTATCTGTACCCATTGTGACAGATATCTGTATTCATTGTGACAGATATCTGTATTCATTGTGACAGATATCTGTATTCATTGTGACAGGTATCTGTACCCATTGTGACAGGTATCTGTACCCATTGTGACAGATATCTGTACCAATTGTGGACAGGTATCTGTACCAATTGTGACAGGTATCTGTACCATTGTGGACAGGTATCTGTACCCATTGTGACAGGTATCTGTACCCATTGTGACAAGTATCTGTATCCATTGTGGACAGGTATCTGTACCCATTGTGACAGGTATCTGTACCCATTGTGACAGGTATCTGTACCCATTGTGACAGATATCTGTACCCATTGTGACAGGTATCTGTACCCATTGTGACAGGTATCTGTACCCATTGTGGACAGGTATCTGTACCCATTGTGACAGGTATCTGTACCCATTGTGACAGGTATCTGTACCCATTGTGACAGGTATCTGTACCCATTGTGACAGGTATCTGTACCCATTGTGACAGGTATCTGTACCATTGTGTACATTGTGGACAGTATCTGTATTGTGGACAGGTATCATTGTGACAGGTATGTGTACCCATTGTGACAGGTATCTGTACCCATTGTGGACAGGTATCTGTATCCATTGTTGACAGGTATCTGTACCCATTGTGGACAGGTATCTGTACCCATTGTGGACAGGATAACCCATGACACTTCCTTGAATAACATGTGTTGTGGAATTTGTACACAGATTTCATTCATGTTTTGAAAATACAACTTTTTAATTTTTTGTTTTTTGACTAATGTTTTCTTAAGAACCAGATATTATGATTATTTTTAGTCTGGTTAATTTTTGCTCATCTGCTAAGAGAAGTTGTTTTGTACACTAAAGAGCGTAGTTATTATAACTTAGTTATTTTTATAGTTGATTGGACAATAAAAACCTTAGTCAATTAGTTGTCACTTCATTATTGACTTTCTGGAGAAATTTTGTTGAGTAACATGTCATTGTTGTACAATGATTTTGTCTATTGATGCTTTCAGGGATGGCACAGTGTAGCAGATCCAATACTGTTGACACCTTCACAAGAAGCTGGAGTAAGTTTAAATTAGTAATAATCAGATTAAATATTTGCAAGGTAGTTTTAGCGAGAGCTACAATAATATACCTCATGCTTTTCTTCTTGCACAATTTTGTTCATACCCAATTTTGGAAGGTAACTCTGAGAAAGAAAGCTTTCTGAAAAACTTTTAGGATCAGGGACCCTGATGTGTCTCTGTTCAGTGAGATCAGGATCTCTGTTGTGTTCTCTGTTCAGTGAGATCAGGATCTCTGTTGTGTTCTCTGTTCAGTGAGATCAAGGTCTCTGTTGTGTTCTCTGTTCAGTGAGATCAGAATCTCTGTTGTGTTCTCTGTTCAGTGAGATCAGGATCTCTGTTGTGTTCTCTGTTCAGTGAGATCAGAGTCTCTGTTGTGTTCTCTGTTCAGTGAGATCAGGATCTCTGTTGTGTTCTCTGTTCAGTGAGATCAGAGTCTCTGTTGTGTTCTCTGTTCAGTGAGATCAGGATCTCTGTTGTGTTCTCTGTTCAGTGAGATCAGGATCTCTGTTGTGTTCTCTGTTCAGTGAGATCAGGATCTCTGTTGTGTTCTCTGTTCAGTGAGATCAGGATCTCTGTTTGGTTTCTCTGTTCAGTGAGATCAGGGTCTCTGTTGTGTTCTCTGTTCAGTGAGATCAGGATCTCTGTTGTGTTCTCTGTTCAGTGAGATCAGGATCTCTGTTTGGTTTCTCTGTTCAGTGAGATCAGGATCTCTGTTGTGTTCTCTGTTCAGTGAGATCAGGATCTCTGTTTGGTTTCTCTGTTCAGTGAGATCAGGATCTCTGTTGTGTTCTCTGTTCAGTGAGATCAGGATCTCTGTTGTGTTCTCTGTTCAGTGAGATCAGAGTCTCTGTTGTGTTCTCTGTTCAGTGAGATCAGAGTCTCTGTTGTGTTCTCTGTTCAGTGAGATCAGAGTCTCTGTTGTGTTCTCTGTTCAGTGAGATCAGAGTCTCTGTTGTGTTCTCTGTTCAGTGAGATCAGAGTCCCTATTACATTTGCTGTTATTTTGTTATTTGCTACTTGTATTACAATATATAGAACAAAATCAATTACTTAGTTTGGATTATATTGAGATACTTATGCTGTTACCTGTATATGGTAATAGATATATATATAACTGACAGGTGTGGCTGCTAGATCCATCAAAGTTCCACAATGAGACTATGGATTTGAATGACTTAGCCCCTTATCTTGCTCGAATCACGTTAGTGATGGAACACAACCCAGACTTTGTTCTAAGACTTCACAACGATGCAGAGGGTCAACAGTTCATCACACAGATAGAGGATGTAAGTATCAAGCCAAACTGCATTTAGGTCAAGATGAGGTGTGAATTTTGTCCCCAGTTTAGATCAATTATCCCTTACTCTGATGAAGTCATTGTGACCTTTGATCCCAGTTTAAGTCAATAATTCATTAGATATACAAGGTTTGACCTGCAACCCTGCACAAATTATCATTATTTTATGTTCAGTGAACGTGTTACTCCAATATGGACTTCCCACTGTCTTATGTATGAGATGATTTAACTATGGACCCATCAATTTGAAAAATTAAATGCAGCAGTTGAAGTATTTTTAAAGAATAAATTGTATTAATTTTTAATTTGACTGGATGAGATTTCAATATTTCAGTTAGCTTTGAACAACAACCAAGATTTTCAGAAATCTTATCACAAACTTCGAAAGAGAATGTTTGAGCTTGATTCTGAAGGAGAAAAGGGAAAGTTGAAGAGGTAGGTGTTTAACAATAACACGATTAAATGGTTAAGTTTACGTTGATTTATCAGTTGAATGCTGGCATTGTTTGTCTTCCATGTGGGAATATTGATTGAAATGTACATGCTAAGACTACAATGTTTAATTTCTTATTTTGTTACTGTACAATATAAACCTGCTGACACCATATTTGGTTACTTCACAATATAAACCTGCTGACACCTAATGTGGTTACTGTACAATATAAACCTGCTGACACCATATTTGGTTACTTTACAATATAAACCTGCTGACACCATATTTGGTTACTTTACAATATAAACCTGCTGACACCTAATGTGGTTACTGTACAATATAAACCTGCTGACACCATATTTGGTTACTGTACAATATAAACCTGCTGACACCATATTTGGTTACTGTACAATATAAACCTGCTGACACCATATTTGGTTACTGTACAATATAAACCTGCTGACACCATATTTGGTTACTTTACAATATAAACCTGCTGACACCTAATGTGGTTACTGTACAATATAAACCTGCTGACACCTAATGTGGTTACTGTACAATATAAACCTGCTGACACCATATTTGGTTACTGTACAATATAAACCTGCTGACACCATATTTGGTTACTTTACAATATAAACCTGCTGACACCTAATGTGGTTACTGTACAATATAAACCTGCTGACACCTAATGTGGTTACTGTACAATATAAACCTGCTGACACCATATTTGGTTACTGTACAATATAAACCTGCTGACACCATATTTGGTTACTGTACAATATAAACCTGCTGACACCATATTTGGTTACTTTACAATATAAACCTGCTGACACCTAATGTGGTTACTGTACAATATAAACCTGCTGACACCATATTTGGTTACTGTACAATATACACCTGCTGACACCATATTTGGTTACTTTACAATATAAACCTGCTGACACCTAATGTGGTTACTGTACAATATAAATCTGCTGACACCATATTTGGTTACTGTACAATATAAACCTGCTGACACCATATTTGGTTACTGTACAATATCAACCTGCTGACACCATATTTGGTTACTTTACAATATAAACCTGCTGACACCAAATGTGGTACCTTTACAATATAAACCTGCTGACACCATATTTGGTTACTTTACAATATAAACCTGCTGACACCATATTTGGTTACTGTACAATATAAACCTGCTGACACCATATTTGGTTACTGTACAATATAAACCTGCTGACACCTAATGTGGTTACTGTACAATATAAACCTGCTGACACCATATTTGGTTACTTTACAATATAAACCTGCTGACACCATATTTGGTTACTTTACAATATAAACCTGCTGACACCTATGTGGTTACTTTACAATATAAACCTGCTGACACCATATTTGGTTACTTTACAATATAAACCTGCTGACACCTTATGTGGTTACTTTACAATATAAACCTGCTGACACCATATTTGGTTACTTTACAATATAAACCTTCTGACACCATATTTGGTTACTGTACAATATAAACCTGCTGACACCATATTTGGTTACTGTACAATATAAACCTGCTGACACCTTATGTGGTTACTGTACAATATAAACCTGCTGACACCATATTTGGTTACTGTACAATATAAACCTGCTGACACCTTATGTGGTTACTTTACAATATAATCCTGCTGACACCTTATGTGGTTACTTTACAATATAAACCTGCTGACACCTAATGTGGTTACTGTACAATATAAACCTGCTGACACCATATTTGGTTACTTTACAATATAAACCTGCTGACACCATATTTGGTTACTGTACAATATAAACCTGCTGACACCATATTTGGTTACTTTACAATATAAACCTGCTGACACCATATTTGGTTACTTTACAATATAAACCTGCTGACACCTATGTGGTTACTTTACAATATAAACCTGCTGACACCATATTTGGTTACTTTACAATATAAACCTGCTGACACCTTATGTGGTTACTTTACAATATAAACCTGCTGACACCATATTTGGTTACTTTACAATATAAACCTTCTGACACCATATTTGGTTACTGTACATTATAAACCTGCTGACACCATATTTGGTTACTGTACAATATAAACCTGCTGATACCTTATGTGGTTACTGTACAATATAAACCTGCTGACACCATATTTGGTTACTGTACAATATAAACCTGCTGACACCTTATGTGGTTACTTTACAATATAATCCTGCTGACACCTTATGTGGTTACTTTACAATATAATCCTGCTGACACCTTATGTGGTTACTTTACAATATAAACCTGCTGACACCTTATGTGGTTACTGTACAATATAAACCTGCTGACACCTTATGTGGTTACTGTACAATATAAACCTGCTGACACCTTATGTGGTTACTATACAATATAAACCTGCTGACACCTAATGTGGTTACTGTACAATATAAACCTGCTGACACCATATTTGGTTACTTTACAATATAAACCTGCTGACACCTTATGTGGTTACTGTACATTATAAACCTGCTGAAACCTTATTTTTGTAAAGCAGATATCCTATTATTAGTACAACTTTGTGAGAACTTGTTGGATGATCCTTTTACTTAAACTTGTATAACATTTGTGAAACTAAAATGAGATTAAAATTGTTTGAAATCCCTGACCATGTGAGAGGTGTAGTGGTCCTATATGGTCCTGACACACCTGAGACTATAGGCAATGTGAATTATTCTCAGACTCATATCACAAATATGATATGAATGAAGACTCATCTAAGATTAATGTTTGGCAGTCATTTTATTTTTGATTCATAATAATTAGGGTAAAAGTTGAAGTTCAACTGTGAAGAATGTGTCCCCTAATATAGTAGCATTATAGGGGGAAAAAACCTGCATGGTGTAATACTACAAATGTACAGTTTTACCCATAAATCTACCAACTTCAGGCACTGACACTAAAAAACCATTGTAAAGAAATTAATGGTTATCATTTGATAATAAGGAAATTAAAAAGTAAGAAAATATAAGAAATAAGTCAATATTAGTATTGAACTGCTTTCAGTTGGCATCCATAGCCATTCAGGCACATTTGTGGAAAAATCCTATAGATTATAAAGACAATCTTCATGTAGACTGCATCTTCTTCTCTGTCCTTCTACGCAAGAATTTACACAAACATATGTCATTCAGTCTCATTGTTTTATGTAACGGGTTCCTAAAGACAAAAAAACAGAAGAAGTATTTGATTAGGTACAAAGAAAAGTGTTCTTGGTGACCTTTCAGTTTTCTAAAACAAAGGCTTTTTAACCTTTCAGGTGTCGTCTGCCAAGTGGTAAGATCGTGTGGCTGTGCAAGGATCACTCCATCAAACTCAAGGTCATGGTTTTGAGTGAGGAATCAGCAGAGAACAAACACAAAGTTGCTAACCAGCCCTGGTTAGATGCCATGTTGGACTGTTTGAAAGTTCAACAAAACGCTCCGTTTGAATTTAAAGAGAATAAGAAAAGTAAAAGACTCCAAAAAAGTAAGATAATTATTGTGATATATCTTTCTGAAAAATAGAACTTTTTTCTCTTTTCTATCAGAAGTTATGTACACATCTTCATTCATGTAGTTCTAACAAGTTAGGCTGCATAGCAGTGTATGTTTGAAAATATGATGTTGTTAGACTTTGTTTAGAAATTAAAGATAAATATTTTCAGGCTGTGAAATTCAGAATTAATTGCAAAGAACTTACATAAATTAGATGAAAAATATATATATAGTATAATTGATATACCGTATTGTTAAGATTTAATATATATTCTTTAAAACACATATTTTAAATTTTTACATTTACTACAATTAGTGTAAAATCATATATATCTTTAGGAGGCTCAAATTTCACAATTTTCCGCAAGTGTACATCTTGTTTTGTTGGCATTACATTTTATGGGTAAATCTCCATCATAATATTCATAAGTTCTATAATATATGTCAACTTTTATCTATTTATCATATCACGGACATATAAATTCATGGATTCAGACTGCACATGAAATCAATGAGAATAAATCCCTCGTGAATTTGCTAATTTACATTATATAATATTACGTTATTTGTGAGATAAAATGTGACGAAATTGGTTCTGACATAAATTTTGGCATTTCTTTTTGATAGTCAAACCAGAGGTGAAGGATATTGAAAAGCACTTGAGACGGTCAATGTCTCGCAGTGCTTCCATCATGGAAAAAGAACAGCTCTCTCTGGCTGTATCTTCCTTGAAAGCTGAAACATCTGCAAAAAGTGAGGAAAAACATTCAGGGACCACTATCTCCAATGTGTCTTCTCAAAAGTATGAACCAATGACAACAACAGAATCTCAGAGGTCATCAAAAATCTCCCTCACAAAAAAGGAAACAGTCTCAGAGTTAGCAAAAATACCACAAACAACAGAACCCATTAAAAAAACCAAGGCAGATGAGAAAACTAGTGATGGAAATCTTAATGAAGTCAAAATAGAATCACAAACTGATAAGGAATTATTACAAGACAATAACCCACCAAGCCAGCACCAGCCGGATAGAAAAAGACATAATTTGTCAGAACAAAAACACTATAAAACTCAGGCTCCTCCCAAACCCCTCAGACAACCACAAAACACACAGAAAAGTGCTGCATGCATACTGCTTTAGTAAAGAAAGTGATGCATGCATACTGCTTTAGTTAAGAAAAGTGCTGCATGCATACTGCTCTAGTTAAGAAAAGTGCTGCATGCATACTGCTCTAGTTAAGAAAAGTGCTGCATGCATACTGCTCTAGTTAAGAAAAGTGCTGCATGCATACTGCTCTAGTTAAGAAAAGTGCTGCATGCATACTGCTCTAGTTAAGAAAAGTGCTGCATGCATACTGCTCTAGTTAAGAAAAGTGCTGCATGCATACTGCTCTAGTTAAGAAAAGTGCTGCATGCTTACTGCTTTAGTTAAGAAAAGTGCTGCATGCATAGTTGAATAGACTTTCTCTGACATTTCACAACTTAATCAAGAAAAAACAGATTTCCCCGAATATCTTTGGAAAGATATGTTTGTCAGAAAATATCACTTTATGTTAAGTCAACTTCATAACATAAGTATGTCTTATTTTGGTGTCATCATGTATTTCATATTGTTATTTTTATCATCAATTCATTCACCATTATTGTGTAGTTTACACATGTGAGAAAAATGAGGAAGAATAGTATTCAGACATGTGTAGATGATGTCACCTGAATAATTCCAACAAGTCTGAGTAAGGCGAGACAAAATCGAGTTATCCTTAACTTGGAAACTGCACCTTGGGGTATAACTTTTATCTGCATCATTCATCAGGGATTGATTGTGTCATCTGTTATTTACCTGTTATATACCTGTTATATACCTGTAGTACCTCACCTGTGTTTTGTTTATTCACATGAAGCCAGCAATCCTTCAGTCCAGTTGTTGTAGAGCCTTGTATTGTTACTTACCTATATTTTAAAGATTTTACATATACAAAGATTTTACACAAAGATTTTACATATACAAAGATTTTACACAAAGATTTTATGTGTACAAAGATTTTACATGCACAAAGAATTGCCTTCTGTTTATAACAACAGAGCTGTCCGTCCTTGCCTGCACAGTCCTGCAGGATATGTCCTAGATATTTAATGTACCTGTGATTGACTTAATTTATTGGTGTTTGGACTGATATTTCTACTCGTTAGTAAGTTATGTGTACATCATCAATATTACTTACATTTTAGCTATATTTATATGATGTACTTATTTAGTGTATTTTGACTGTGATGTACATCTTATGATGTACTTATTTAGTGTATTTTGACTGTGATGTACTTCTTATGATGTACTTATTTAGTGTATTTTGACTGTGATGTACCTCTTATGATGTACTTATTTAGTGTATTTTGACTGTGATGTACTTCTAATGATGTACTTATTTAGTGTATTTTGACTGTGATGTACATCTTATGATGTACTTATTTAGTGTATTTTGACTGTGATGTACATCTAATGATATACTTATTTAGTGTATTTTGACTGTGATGTACATCTAATGATGTACTTATTTAGTGTATTTTGACTGTGATGTACATCTAATGATGTACTTATTTAGTGTATTTTGACTGTGATGTACCTCTTATGATGTACTTATTTAGTGTATTTTGACTAATGTACTTCTAATGATGTACTTATTTAGTGTATTTTGACTGTGATGTACCTCTTATGATGTACTTATTTAGTGTATTTTGACTGTGATGTACTTCTTATGATGTACTTATTTAGTGTATTTTGACTGTGATGTACCTCTTATGATGTACTTATTTAGTGTATTTTGACTGTGATGTACCTCTTATGATGTACTTATTTAGTGTATTTTGACTGTGATGTACTTCTTATGATGTACTCATTTAGTGTATTTTGACTGTGATGTACTTCTAATGATGTACTCATTTAGTGTATTTTGACTGTGATGTACCTCTTATGATGTACTTGTTTAGTGTATTTTGACTGTGATGTACCTCTTATGATGTACTTATTTAGTGTATTTTGACTGTGATGTACTTCTTATGATGTACTTATTTAGTGTATTTTGACTGTGATGTACTTCTTATGATGTACTTATTTAGTGTATTTTGACTGTGATGTAACTCTTATTCCAATATCTAAATTTTCTTATACGCATTTTTATTTTGATGTGCTTGTATTTTAACTGTGACATACCTGATAAGTTATGGTGAAAAGGTGTAATTAGAATATAGCTATAATTTCAATTCTTACCTGAGTTATGCCCCTTAATACATCTTACATGTATATATATACTAATTTTGTAGCCTCTACAGTGAAAAGTCTTCTCATCCTAAATGCGAGCGTTATAAGTTAGTCTCTAAGAGACAGTTATTGTATGCCTTTAGATTTGATCAGCTCCTCATCTGTAATTGGTCAGTCCATCTATTGATCTGACAGTTATTAAACACGTTCAGTAGGTATGATATATAGAAGTACTTTTATCATTTCTGAATATACATAACTTGTCACATTTTCTCAAATTCAGAATTTATACATATTTTACATCTTGCCACACAGAAGACATTATCTAACTTTTAATATATTTGTTACATCTTTACTGTAAAGAATACATTTTCTATCCTTTTATACATCTTGCTCCACAGAATACATTTTCTAACCTTTTATACATTTTTAAAAAGACATCGCCAATGTCGCAGTTGTTGTCAATGAGGGATCTTTGCCTCTAGCTTTGATAACTTGCATCCTTGCTCTACGGAACATATTTTTTCATTATGATAGTTATAGCCTATGTCTATTTTGTTCCTGGGTGTGGACAGGTCTTAATATTACCCAAGACTATCCACACTTTTAGCATTGTGATATTTTCTCCCCGCAGTGTAGACTTGAGTTTAGGGATCATCTGGTCATAAAAATGTTTAAATGTCACATCCTGTGATGTCACATTAACAATGTTGACCATTGAGATAACTATGGTACTACATACATACATACCTAGAAACGCTTTGTGTCTTGTTTGCCAAGAATTTCCCGCCACAGACCCAGGTATCTCCAGGAGTGTAAAAGTTTTATTCATCATTAATTAGGGTACATTGCTTTTGGTTTTCATGTTTGTGATATTTTTGTGAATTGAATTTTCATCATTGCTATTTTTTTAATTTCTATTGCACTCTTCTTATGTGTTCAATATTAACTTTGAGATTATATATTTCATTATGTGTATATTCTTAGCTCACCTGGCCCCAAAGACCAAGTGAGTTGATGCCGTGGTGTGACGTCTGTCTGTTGTTTACAGTCTGGCATCAACTTTTTCCTTTAAACAACTTCTTCTCAATAACCAAGAGACCAAATGTTTTGATATCTGGCTGGTATGTTCCTAATATGAAACACAACAAATTTTGAAAAAAGAAAAGACATTGACTTATTTTCAAGGTCACAGGGGTCAAATTTGTTAAAACATTTCAACAACTTCTTCTCATGAACTAATAGGTGTAGAGGCATGATATTTGACTGGTATATATATACCAAGTGAGTACTGCAGGCCCATTTGGCCTCTTGTTGTAAATTATTTTTGATGTATACATATTGAATATTTTTTTATTTTATCTTTACATTGTATATTGATGATATTGATTGATTTTTATAACAACTACATAATAATGTATTTTAGATATCTCATGACTTCACCTACCATGTTAAAGGTTTTCATGTCAGGGACACCACTGTAAGTACAGGTTTTCTATTGACAAATTGACTAAAACACAATCTTTTCCTCATTGGAAATGCCACAAACTAGCTGCTACTGGTTGTTGTACTTGTATTCTCAGGACCAAAAAAGAATACATATTCATTATCAAAATTATCGTGGAAATCTTGAAAACATGAAATGCACAAAATTACAAATAAATTACTCGGGTCACATAGAATAATTATGTAATTATGTATGAATTGTTCAATTGTTCCTGTTATTTTAGGTTATAATTCTGCTGGTCGAAAATCGTCATTGTTACAGCTACTCCTCCAAAATGGCTGATGGCACAGCACGTAGAATGTCCTAAGTAAGGCAATGGTTCCTGGAGATGTTTATATTTTGGCAATCATAAGCAGAATGTTGTGGATCATAAAGTGCCGTGAATCTTTCAGCTTTAGCTAAAGCTCTGTGTTGCCAACTCACCTAAGGTCAACTTGATATTTGCCATATCATATCCTGTTCAAATGTAAAAAAAATGCTGAGGTTGGTGACACAGCTGTCAACAAAAAATTCCAGAACAAAGCTGTTAATGTTTGGCTTCACTGAAACTTCCTAATGTTGACATGTTTATTAAGTGAAAGGCTTTCAACAAAAGTTTCTGGTCTGCAGGTTTAAAAAAAATTGTTGTGTTCAAATGTGTTGAAGTTAAGCTAAACTGAAGGTTCTCAACAAAACGTTTTATCCAAATCCTTTTATTTTTTACCATTCTCTCAGATACAATTTTTGGTTACAGAAATGTATCAAAGGTTTGCAAGGTCACAGTTAAAGATGGGAAAATTGGTTAATGGATCAGTCTGATCTAGATAAATGAAGGCCACAGCTGGAGATTATGTACATGACAATAGGTGACAAAATATCATATATTTCATTTGAGCGTCACATATCATAGTACATAGTAATTAAATATTGGTTATATTAACAGACATAAAAGTGATATCCAGTCGATACAGGCTTATAAGACACTTGTAAAATTATGATCTTTGCACGTATTGATATGATGATATAACATCTTAAGTACTTTAAAGTATCTAAGTATTAAAAAGACTGTCTGGAAAGAGGCAGACAACCAATATGGAGTCAGGTAAAGACACACAGTTAAGACTGAGGTTTAGAACAAAAATACAGCCTACACTAACTGGTTTATGCACACATTCAAGATAAAATTATTCTGTATTATGTAAATTTATGAAATATATTCTCTGTGATAGCATGTTTTGTTTATAAAATATTTTCATTTTGTTTCCTAATGATAAAGTAAAAGTTTTTCCATGTTTTCATCCGGGTTTGATTTCTAGAATGCACCTAAAAAGGTGTGGGATTGGATTACCTGCCTGACAATTTAGTTTTTTCCCCCTGATACGGGTGTCATATCATAATACGCAATCAAGAACAGTCATGCATATATCATCATATTTAATTAATGTTTACATCAATAACAACAAATATAGTGTTATTAACATGAGAAAAAAATACTACATTATATATCATAATTAGGTAATGACACCTGGCCATGGTACAGTACACGTATTATATAACAGGAGGGCAGGGATCACACCTGCCAGGGAGGAGACCTGCTGGGTACAGGTAAATTTACCTGTATTATATAACAGGAGAGCAGGGATCACACCTGCCAGAGAGGAGACCTGCTGGGTACAGGTAAATTTACCTGTATTATATAACAGGAGAGCAGGGATCACACCTGCCAGAGAGGAGACCTGCTGGGTACAGGTAAATTTACACGTGTTTCAGTCTATCAAACTGTACCTAAAGACACTGATGAACTAAACTTCTCTATATATCAAATATATGAGTCATATTATTGATGACTGGCAGTTCTAAGACATATTACACACAGATATTTAAAAATTAAATCTTATTTTTTGATAAAGGGATGTATGGCAAACCATTTTAACATTTAATCCTTTTTTCTCTTTAGGTGAAATGTACATTAAATTGATGTCACTTAAGTGAAATTGAACAAACAGTTGGGTGTCTGAACTCCCACCCTCTTCAATAGATTTGGACTAGCCCATTTATTAACAAATTATTTTACATTTACTATCTCTCCAGTCAGAGCCAAACACATAATGGAATTAAAAATCTATTTCACTCATGTGAAAAAACAGTAAACGGGGGGAAAATCCATTTCTCTCCAGGGAGCTTTTGACCAATCTTCAATACCTCTTCTTAAAACATTTCTTCTATAAGAACATGCGATAGAAATATGCTGGAGTATCAGCAGAAGTTATAAAAATTAGCCGACACTTCAGATTCGGGATTAAAAGTTGTAGAGGGATATCAAGCTAATCCCATTGCGTCGGACTCTGACGACGAGAAAAAAAGGACAGGGTCTTACCACGGGCGAACAGGAAAGTGAAGGCGGCATTCGATCCAAAAGGCAAGGAAGGGGCGGGGAGAAAGTCGGGTTTTTCACTACAAAAATCAGCAGCGAGGGACCGTGTTCAGGTGTTTTGATACACAACAGCATCCAAGACCGCGGGACCCACCTCCTTGGCCAGGAACTTGTTATGCGTGCAGGAGAACTGGTCATTGGCGATCTGAGTGTCCAACAGTCCAGGGAGTCACGACCGCGCGTTCGACTTCTATGCAAGTAGAGCCCGAGGTAGTTAACGTGTACTCTAAAATTGTGAAAATCAGTAAAGTACGGACCTCTCAAGGATATTTCGTGTGTAAGGTCAAAGGTCATAGTAATAGATGGATAAGAGGACAGAGGTTTCGCCGGTGGGCTGCCTCAAAGGTAGTATTTTTTGGAAATCTAACGGTATAAGTCAGCATAAATTGTCTGTGATTTCCGAGGGTTACAAAGCTCTCATCTAGGGAATCCCCTCGGCTCTGCTTGCCTCGTGATAATCCTGATTTCGTTCAAGCTGAAATTAAAGAGTTGATACGATTGGGTTGTGTATCGGTATCACGGGTACAACCAGATGGTGTTAATCCGCTCACGGTTACGGAAAGTATATCTGAGAGACCACGCCTCGTTCTAGAGTGTAGACAAGCCAATCGTTTCCTACAGTGTAAATTTATATACGATAATATAATCGTGGCTCGTGTTGACCTTTTCTAAATTTTAATATACATAATCCGCTTACCATTACAATGAAATATTCCCGGAGCACAAGAAATTTTGGGATTTTGCTTATATATATATATAACAGGTTACAATCTTATGATTTATCTTGATGATTATGTTGAAGGTCAAAGTTCAGAGGAGGTGGCTAATGTGGCCAATGGATATGTACAGCAGTCCCTGTTTCATTGTGGCTCATGACAATTGCCAATGGTAGGTTTCCAAGAAAGTCACGTGGTTAGGTTACACTTGGTTTATGACTGAAAGCGTGGTCAGAGTGACATAAGCAAGGTTGGAACAATTAATAATCTTGCTTTCACATACTTTGAAACTTGTTTGTCAGCGTGAATGTCTATTCTCGACACGATATAGTTCAATTCAAAGTGTAGTAGGTTCGCTCGTGCGGTGACGTACGCGGGCAGTGTATTTTTGTTTGTTTCGGGGGCGAGCTGGAACGCACGCATATTTCTGAGAGTAGAAGCTTTGGACAAGATAGAAGTTTGGTTCTTGAATCCTTATATATAACAGCTCAACGAGAAAGGTTCTACTTTAAAGAAGAACGGATTTTGTTCCACGCAAATATACACTGACGCCTCAGCTACATGAACTATAGATGAAAGTGTCACATCCCCTCTGGCGGGATCGATTTGGCGACATATTTTCTGTTTGGTAGCTGTGGTACTGATACCATCGATCCGTATGCGGGTTGTCATTTGGGGGATTATAATCAAGCAAACGGAGCACAGCAAACGCCATTATATCTAAATATAAAAGTACACTCAGGGTACACTTTAAATGTGAACGTGTTCCTTTGGAGGGATTGATAAAGGGAGATGTGTCCCTTTTAATTAGTACACGTCTACAGACGGGGAATTAGAGAAATCTTCCCAATCTTACGCAAACGTCAGACCGCAGGGTTGTGTAAGGTAGATAAAATGTTACAGAACAAAGGCTGTTTAAAATTCAATATTAGTAACATATTAGTTTTTTTACGTTTTTATTCATTCACAATCGGTGAAGCTTGTTGCATTGTGTTAGTCAGTCAAATAAAACAGATAAAACTATTTGGTTCAATTGTTTATTTTGTTAACGAAAAGTGAGCAGATAGTGTTATACTAGTTTGAGATAAGATTTATTGTTCCGCTGGTCTTATTATCTCCCCTTCCAATGCTTGCTTAGCTGTTTGCGTTGGTATACTGACAACTGTTAAAGTGCTCGATCGTGTGTTAGCATTGCTTACACAGTGAGTTTCCAGTATTTGTAGTGTACACAGCGACAAAACATTGTAGTGTTATCTACAGAAGCTTTTGTAGCTGTGTACTTGTTCTCATGGCCTCGGACTATCATGGTCATTCACGTAGTTGTACTGGGTGCTGGAGTGGTTGGACTATCCACTGCCGTTAATGTCCAGTCAATCCTTCCTAACGCGAAAGTGACCATCGTTGCCGACAAGTTTGACCAAGAGACAACCAGCGATGGAGCGGCGGGCATATTTCGTCCTAATCTGGAACTAACACCGGCTAAGTCGAGCCAGCAAGCACGGTATTTTTATATTTTTATCCACTGGTACAACATTGGTAATGGATATGTTTACATGTCTATTTCTAAACTCTGTGCTGTCAGCTGATGGTGTTGTTTCATTGCAATGACTAGTGCTTGCTAGCATGAGTGTACAGTATAACAGTATACTACACGTGTAGATGCGATACATGGGTGTTGAGTAGTGTGTGTGTATCGCCTTGTGATATGCTGTGAGTGGTGTATAATACACAGTCAGTTGACGATGTTACACGTGTTTTTGTGAGATGTATTCTTCACGTGTAGTTAAAGACGGTACACGTGTTTTTGTGAGGTGTATTCTTCACGTGTATTTAGAGACGTTACACGTGTTTTTCTGAGATGTATTCTTCACGTGTAGTTAAAGACGGTACACGTGTTTTTGTGAGGTGTATTCTTCATGTGTAGTTAGAGACGTTACACGTGTTTTTGTGAGGTGTATTCTTCATGTGTAGTTAGAGACGTTACACGTGTTTTTGTGAGGTGTATTCTTCATGTGTAGTTAGAGACGTTACACGTGTTTTTGTGAGGTGTATTCTTCATGTGTAGTTAGAGACGTTACACGTGTTTTTGTGAGGTGTATTCTTCACGTGTAGTTAGAGACGTTACACGTGTTTTTGTGAGGTGTATTCTTCATGTGTAGTTAGAGACGTTACACGTGTTTTTGTGAGGTGTATTCTTCATGTGTAGTTAGAGACGCTACACGTGTTTTTGTGAGGTGTATTCTTCATGTGTAGTTAGAGACGTTACACGTGTTTTTGTGAGGTGTATTCTTCATGTGTAGTTAGAGACGCTACACGTGTTTTTGTGAGGTGTATTCTTCACGTGTAGTTAGAGACGGTACACTTGTTTTTGTGAGATGTATTCTTCACGTGTAGTTAAAGACGGTACACGTGTTTTTGTGAGATGTATTCTTCACGTGTATTTAGAGACGTTACACGTGTTTTTGTGAGGTGTATTCTTCATGTGTAGTTAGAGACGCTACACGTGTTTTTGTGAGGTGTATTCTTCACGTGTATTTAGAGACGTTACACGTGTTTTTGTGAGGTGTATTCTTCACGTGTAGTTAGAGACGCTACACGTGTTTTTGTGAGGTGTATTCTTCACGTGTAGTTAGAGACGTTACACGTGTTTTTGTGAGGTGTATTCTTCACGTGTAGTTAAAGACGGTACACGTGTTTTTGTGAGGTGTATTCTTCACGTGTAGTTAGAGACGCTACACGTGTTTTTGTGAGGTGTATTCTTCACGTGTATTTAGAGACGTTACACGTGTTTTTGTGAGGTGTATTCTTCACGTGTAGTTAGAGACGGTACACGTGTTTTTGTGAGGTGTATTCTTCACGTGTATTTAGAGACGGTACACGTGTTTTTCAGAGGTGTATGCTTCACGTGTAGTTAGAGACGGTACACGTGTTTTTGTGAGATGTATTCTTCACGTGTAGTTAAAGACGGTACACGTGTTTTTGTGAGGTGTATTCTTCACGTGTATTTAGAGACGTTACACGTGTTTTTGTGAGGTGTATTCTTCATGTGTAGACGTTACACGTGTTTTTGTGAGGTGTATTCTTCACGTGTAGTTAGAGACGACGTGTTTTTGTGACACGTGTTTTTGTGAGGTGTATTCTTCACGTGTAGTTAGAGACGGTACACGTGTTTTTGTGAGGTGTATTCTTCACGTGTAGTTAAAGACGTTACACGTGTTTTTGTGAGGTGTATTCTTCACGTGTAGTTAAAGACGTTACACGTGTTTTTGTGAGGTGTATTCTTCACGTGTAGTTAAAGACGGTACACGTGTTTTTGTGAGGTGTATTCTTCACGTGTAGTTAGAGACGGTACACGTGTTTTTGTGAGGTGTATTCTTCACGTGTAGTTAGAGACGCTACACGTGTTTTTGTGAGGTGTATTCTTCACGTGTAGTTAGAGACGTTACACGTGTTTTTGTGAGGTGTATTCTTCACGTGTATTTAGAGACGGTACACGTGTTTTTGTGAGGTGTATTCTTCACGTGTAGTTAGAGACGCTACACGTGTTTTTGTGAGGTGTATTCTTCACGTGTAGTTAGAGACGTTACACGTGTTTTTGTGAGGTGTATTCTTCACGTGTATTTAGAGACGGTACACGTGTTTTTGTGAGGTGTATTCTTCACGTGTAGTTAGAGACGGTGCACGTGTTTTTGTGAGGTGTATTCTTCACGTGTAGTTAGAGACGGTACACGTGTTTTTGTGAGATGTATTCTTCACGTGTAGTTAGAGACGGTACACGTGTTTTTGATAGGTGTATTCTTCACGTGTAGTTAGAGACGGTACACGTGCTTTTGTTAGATGTATTCTTCACGTGTAGTTAGAGACGGTACACGTGTTTTCGAGAGGTGTATTCTTCACGTGTATTTAAAGACGGTACACGTGTTTTTGTGAGGTGTATTCTTCACGTGTAGTTAGAGACGTTACACGTATTTTTATGAGAGGCGCATACTACACGCATGTTGAAGGCGATACAAAGGTTATGAGAAGTGTATACTACACGTGTAGTTAGAGACGGTACACGTGTTGTGAATAGTACACGTGTAGTCCATGACATTACACGTGTTGTGATAGGTATATACTACATATGTAATTTGAGACGTTCCATGTGTTGTGATAGGTGTATACTACAAGTGTAGTTAAAGATGTTACACGTGTTGTGAGAGTTCATACTACACGTGTAATTAGAGACGGTACACGTGCTGTGTGAGTGCATGCTACACGTGTTGTTCGATACAGAATACGTATTATGATAGGTGTTTACTGAATGTGAAGTTAGAGACGTTACACGTGTTGTGATATGTGTATATTACATGTATAGTTAGAGACGGTGACGCTTACTTATCAACTCTATGCATTGTGGAATTCCAGCAGCAACAAAAGTCTACACAGGTCCTAGCTGTTATTGAAGTCGGATAGTTCTAATGAATATTTCAATTGACTATATTGATGAAACGAAAATTTTCAATGATATTTTGAGCGTGTTAATGATAATCGGATGTTGCGTTTCCTTTACATGTTAGTTAATACTTATATGTGAAGACAAGGGTCGGGCATTGAACGACCATCGATTTTTCACCTAAACAGGAAGTGGCTGGAGGATTCATTTGATTGGTTCGATCGAATTTGGCAGTCAGATGAAGGACCGGAAGCTGGCGTCATCCGGGTGTCTGGTTACCAACTAATGAATGAGAAAGTGGCAGTAAGTTGGCTCCATGAGTTAATTATAACACGGATTTATAATATCTATTTTTTCGAAGTCCGTGATAGTAATTTGAAAGAAAAGAGAATTTTAAAACCACATCTGATAAACGGAGCAAATCACGTAGACTATTATGTATTTAAAATATACAAGTAGAACGTGCTGTTTTCTTGTATATGATGTCTCTCAGTCTCGATTCACCAACACTTAGCGTCATACCAGATCTGGATATACATGATGTATGTTTGTTTGAAATGTCATGAAACCGAACCAGGATGTAAACATACAAAAAGCCAGTTGTGGACAGATGGTTTGTCATTTTAGCTGCCAATACATCGTCACATGGACTATGGATTCTCGGTTCTGTCCACTGAACAACTACAACGCTTACCTGTCGGCAAAAGATACAAGTAGGTGGGGTTTTCATGTCCGTTGTCCGCATCAACTTTTGTTTTCAAACGATTTCTTAGCAATAACAAAATTATTGATCTTCACTCACTTTCACGGATCAAATGTAATGACATCTTCAAACAAATTCTGAATTGATCTTGCCGCATTTTCAATATCACAGGGGTTAGATGCGACTTTATATATATATATATATATACAAATGTCAAAACACCAAATGCCTAGAAATCTTATACTGGACCTGTTGCATGCTGAGATGAAAGAATACAAATAATATTACTTGCCATTGCCTGTACTGACCTTAAACATACCATTTAGTACTGTATTTATTGCTGTACTCTATACATAATGTATAATATATATACATAGTGTATAAGGAGTCCGTACTACTATGGTTGGTACATATTCTTGTATATAAACATATCTATATATAGTTGGATATAGTTCATGTTTATTTTAATATACATTTATTGAACACATCGAAATTGATAGTCAGAGACATATATCTGTATATGACACAAATGTATGTGTTATATTATTGACAATTTAATGAACATATTGTAACAACCAATCCCATTTCATGTTTTCCAATAGAAAAATAATGAAGCCATGTTTACTTTTTCTTTCATTTTTCATTCTTCTGTTCTGCTTTTATTTCTTCTTTAGACACCCTCTCTCTTTACCTAGCTACCTTGACCTTATATCGACAACCTGGCACGTGCAGTCAGTCATGCGTATAAATTAAGAAATTCTTCTTTACGATGGGTGTTACATGTATGCGTTTTCATTGAGTACTCCCGGGAGAAATCCTGTGCAATATGCTATTTTTGATAACGGTTAGTCGGTGATTTGTCAGCAATATCGCACAGGATTTCAATCGGGTGCTTTTATAACAAAGCATATAGAGGACTGTTTTTAAAAAAAAAAAGTACGTTGTGTGATACAGTTAAATGCTGACTATTTTTTCAATGAATATACACTGTTTATAAACCTTTTATTAACTGCTGTTAAAGCAGGCGTATGTTCTCTCATGCTGATGTGCTTACAGTCACA
Source organism: Ylistrum balloti (assembly GCF_031769215.1). Lineage (NCBI taxonomy): Eukaryota > Metazoa > Mollusca > Bivalvia > Pectinida > Pectinidae > Ylistrum > Ylistrum balloti. The sequence continues at coordinate 140,435 of NW_026782523.1, read as the reverse complement.
CTTTCAAAACATAATTTTTTGTTTTATTTTGCTATTCTTGTATTGGATATGGATGTGGAAACTAATCCGGGTCCGTCAGTAAATAAATTATCTATTTTCCATTTAAATGTAAGAAGTGTAAGAAATAAAATAGAATATATAGAAAACCTTACAAATAAATTTAATATTTTATGTATGACTGAAACACATTTGGATATGAATGTACCTACTACTGAGTTAATTCTACCTGGTTTTGCCGAACTGTTTAGAAAAGACAGAAATTTAAGTATTCTGTTGAAAAGGCATTAGATATTACTTCAAATGTTGTTATTGTTGGCGATATAAATGTAGATATGCTAACACTATCTACAAATCATATTTTACATCAAATTATGTTGGAAATGGACTTAACAAATGTTATTGATGAGCCGACTAGGAGAGGTACAACCAGAAATAGTTTACTTGATCCAATCTTATTAACCGATCCTGATAAATTTACAGATTCATATGTTATTCCAATTGACCGTAATATTAGCGATCATGATGGATGTGTTGCATTTTTGTCTATACCTGTGAATCTATCTTGTACATACAGTCGAGAAGTTTGGGCCTATAAACATGCTGATTTTAATAAATTAAATTATTTGATAGATACTTTTGATTGGGCTGTTTTCTTTCAAAGTTTTATATCTGTTAATGAAGCATGTGTTGAATTTACCGGGCAGTTTTTGACGTTTGCTAAAGAATATATACCTAAGAGAATAGTTCATATAAGGCCTGATGATAAATTATGGATGAATTTGGAATTAAGAAAAGCTATTCAGTTACGAGACCGTCTACATAATGCCGTCAAACATGTTAAGTCCATTTCAAACTTAGAGAAATTTAAAAGACAAAGAAATGTGGTCAATAACATGAAAAAATATGCCAAAGAAATGTTTTATAATAGTGTTGGTGACATTATAGATAATCTGAATACCAGTGATCCTAAGTCGTATTGGAGACTAGTTCGCAAATTATTAAAACATTCTGGTTCTCAAGAGGTTATTCCACCACTAGTTAATCCTGATAACGGAAATATTGAATATGAAGATGATAAAAAAGCAAATATTCTTGATAATTATTTTAGATCTATCTCCAGAATTAACGATATTGGCAATGCTTTGCCTCGCTTTGATTCCAGAAATGCTTCTGTACTCGAGTCTATTAATGTTGAAAGTGACGAAATATGTGATATTCTGAAGATTCTGAAATTAGGAAAAGCATCTGGTCATGATACTATAAGTCATCACATGCTAAAATTTACAGCGAGTTCCGTATGCAAGCCATTAACAATCCTTTTCAACATGTCACTTGATCATAAGATATTTCCGGAAAAGTGGAAAACAGGCATTATTTTACCTCTGTTCAAAAAGGGCGATAGGCATTTGGTGTCGAATTATCGACCAATTACTTTGTTGTCTTGCATAGGTAAAGTCTTTGAAAGAGTTGTTTTTAAATATATCTGTAATTTCTTTATTGATCATTCGTTATTTTATGAAAAACAATCTGGTTTTATGACTCATCATTCAACTGTTCACCAATGAATAGAAATGTATTATAGCATATGTTGTTCATTGGAAGAAAAAACATGCTTGTTTAATATTCTGCGATATATCGAAAGCCTTTGACAGAGTTTGGCATAAAGGTTTATTACACAAATTACATGGTTATGGCATTAGAGGTAGTTTATTACAGTCGTTAGAAAATTACATTTCGAACAGACAACAACAGGTTCTAGTAAAAAACGCATATTCCAAAATAAGTTATACGAATGCTGGTGTTTCACAAGGAAGTGTCTTAGGTCCTCTATTATTTTTTATATATGTCAATGATATTGTTGATAATTTGAATAGTATTTCACGCTTATTTGCTGATGATACCTCTTTGATGTATTCTTCATCGTCTTATGTTGATGTTGAAAGGTCTGTTAATAGAGATTTGGAAAAACTTGATAAATGGTCTAGAGATTGGCTCACCAAGTTCAATCCACAGAAAACTGATGTTTTATTAATATCAAATTCAAGAAATATTTTGCCCTTACAACTTACTTTTGGTAATGAAACCCTAAATTGTGTTAAAAGTCATAAACATTTAGGCGTGGTATTTAGTGCAGATGCAAAATGGTCGTTACATATATCCGAAATTCAAAAAACATGTATGAAAAAAGTATCAGTACTTCGGAAGTTTAAGTTTTTATTGAGCAAGAAAACTTTGTTAAGAATATACAAAGTATTTATTTTACCTGTATTAGAGTATGCCTGTGAAGTTTGGGATGGTTGTTCTTTAGCAGATCTCACCAAAATTGAACACGTTCAGTTGGAAGCAGCTAGAATCATAACGGGCCTGCCCTCATTTTCTAGTAAACAGTCATTATATCATGAATCTCAACTTAAACCTCTGTCTGATAGAAGAAAACTTAAGAAACTTTCACTGATGTATGAAATCCACAATAAACGAACACCCTCTTATCTAACTAACCTTCTACCTCCTAAAGTACACGAACGGAATACCTATCAAGTGAGAAACATTGAAAATTACACTGTTCCCAATTTCCGACTGTCTAGTTCATTTCAGTCTTTTATTCCGTCTTCTATTAGACTATGGAATGAATTACCTAACAGTGTTAGAGAACAGCCATCCATAAACAGTTTTAAATCATTGATTCAGTATAATGAAAATGACTTGTTACCTAAATATTTTGATGTTGGAAATCGTAAACTGAATATTTTACACACACGATTGCGTCATTCTTGTAGTATTTTAAAATATGATTTGTATAGAGTTAATATTGTAAGTTATCCTACATGTGCATGTGGTAATAGATGTGAAAATGTAATACATTATTTTTTTGATTGTGTGCTGTATACACAACAACGGCAAATCATGTTTGACAGTATCACACGTTACTGTAACGTTTCTCTTAATGTTATTCTTTCTGGTTCTCCAAACCTGTCTGATGAAGATAATGAAAATATTTTTCTTGTCGTTCAAACATACATAAAATATAGTAAAAGATTTTAAGATCAGTAGCAATTTTGTATAATATATCATATCTTACTCCATTTAGTCTCTACCGTTCCCTTTTCTTCCTTTCTCCCCCATTCCTTTCTTCACTTATTTTCTATACTCATATATATATACTTTTGTAAATGTTATTGTTATTGTTGTCATGTCATTTGTGTATAATGAAATATTATGGAGAAGGCGTTTTTAAGTTGCGATAACTTGTGCCTAATCCTTTTTGTTGATTGACAAATAAAATATGTTTAAATAAAAAAATACAAAAGTTTGTCAAGGGGTCAAATGTGTTAAGAACTTAAAATTCTTTTTAGTGGGTCCTTGGCCGTGATAATTATGTAATAGCAAGCTAGAGGAATAAGTTTTTTTAAGTTGGACGATTTTATTCAAATACATATAATTTTCAGATGAGGTGAGCGACACAGGCCCATGGAACCTCTTGTTTCTTATGATTTTTATTAACGAACATTATTAATATGCTCCCTACACTACTTCCGATTCAAACCAAGGGCCACAATCCAATATGGTTGACATTCAAACGTTCGCTTCAAACAAAATGCTATATAAAATTCAGTCACATACCATTCTTTTTACTATGTGCGAGTACATTTGAAATAATTTATGTAAAGAACGTGATGATAACGCAGGTAATGGTTTATAAAGAACACACATATTTATAATACCTTCTGTTTTTATATGGTACATAATGGCAATTCCCATACCTAGTAACGTTATGAGTGCCACCATACAAAGTATACGCATGCTTACGTGACACCAGGTCTAAAATGAATATTTCACTTTCATTTCAAAATCTTATCGGATAATGTTAATGGATTTTGTAAAATAGTTTTCTATATATAACATATTTCACAATTGATATATTTTTTTCAATTAGCTGTCTCTTATATAGGACAAAATCCAATGAAATTGTTGATAGTCTTACACGTTCTTACAACGGCTTTATATTGATCATTTTAATGCAAATCCATATTTAAAATACTGTTTTCTACTATAAACGTTTACAATATTGATTTGAAGTAAGTTTATTAAATTTCGTAGAACGTACAAAACTACTCGAAATGAAAAGTATGTTTCTAAAATTTCATAGAAAGTAGCACGCGCAGAGTTATAGTTCCGGATCAAAATTTTATCCAAATACATTGCTGTTTCAAAAACCTTCTCTATTTTTCTCTGAAATCCTAACAAGTACTACTCAATTACATTTTTTATGAAATCTTCAAACAGTTACTTTCAATAATTCAAGATCACAGAGGTCAAATATGCTGAAATCTGAAAATAACTTTTTTTCTCAATAACTAGGGGCCTTGAGACCTGGGCCCGTATTAATGAAACTGTGCTCAAGCATGAATTTTGTGCGCAAGCCTTATGCCTTGTTTCAGTTCAAAATTAATAAATAAGACTGATTTTTGCCAAAGAAAGGACTTCAAGTCAAAGTTATATTCAATGTTTATATTTGACATTTGTATTATTTCATATGATTTAAGCAAATTATAAAAATGTTTGCTTGAGCACAAAATCTATGCTTGAGCATGAGAATGGTTTCATGAATACGGGCCCTGATATTTGGCCCTGTAGTATGCTTTGTCAAAGGGAAAATTAACCTTCAAACTTCGAAACGGTAAAAACTTTGTATGCATTTAACAGTTCTATTCTGTTTGCTCCAATGCTTGGACTGATGGACAGGTTCTAAAACTGGCCAAAGACCTGAAGACCTCGAGTGGCCGTTAAGACCTATGGGCCTCTTGTTATTTATTTGAGACTGAATACACATTTTATATATAAAAAGAAATTGTTAACCTGTATAGTAACAGAACGAATTTGAACAAATAGGGGGTCACCTGCCTGGGGGTCACCTGCATGGGGGTCACCTGTCTGGGGGTCACCTGCCTTGGGTCACCTGCCTGGGAGTCACCTGTCTGGGGGTCACCTGCCTGGGAGTCACCTGTCTTAGGGTCACCTGCCTGATCATGGAGATTTCCCCCTGGTACTCTAGTTTTCTCCCACTGTAAGACTCCTGGTATGCCTTACATCTGAGCTGACAAAAGTGGGACATGATTGGATAATTATGGTTTCCCACAGCAATAGCAATAAACTTCTCAAGTTCAACAAGTGGGTTTGAAACATACCAGAAATGGTCCTGAAATGGTCCTGACCATGTGTTGTTATTTTTTAATCTGCCTGAAATCCAATATCGTCCCCACAGCCGCCATCTTGATAAACACATTTTCAAACTTCCACTGGTGCCATGGAATTTTGTTAAGAATGAGGAGTATTGTTGCCTTAAATGCTAAATATTTTGACTACTGTTACTGCAGTTACAGCCTATAAAAGTCTTTATAGTGATATAGCTGTTAAGGTCCACAAGTCAATTGCTACAAAAATGAATTATCCTCTACCCATCATAAAATACTTAGGGTCATGATATTTAACCAGAAGCAATGTTGTATTGAAGAATTACCAAATTTGCTCAGATGAATGACCTTGACCCACTATCAAGATCAAAGCGGCCAGATTATAGCTTTTTCCCAAATTGTAAATATGTTCCACCACTATATGTTATGTGTGATATTTTTTTAAATATTCAGTAGAAGTGTAAACTACACATTAATATATCAATATAATCAATTTACTGAGTGTCAATAAACAAAAGGCCCAGGATATTCGCCTAAAAGCATACTCCTGCAACAGAGAGTGCAATGAATTGTTGATTTCTTACTGTGAAAATTATCATATAAATGTTTTACGGCTAAATAACTGACTGAAATCAAATGGTAAGTGAACATAAAATACATATATGTACATGCAAAAATCAAACAAAAGTTAATTGGGTCACCAGGTCAAAGGTCAAGGTAACATTTTAACTAGAATGTATTTTATTGGCAAATATTTTGTTATGCCATGTCGTCTGTGGTCCGTCATCTCCCAATACCGTAAACATGTCGTCTGTGGTCCGTGATCTCCCCATACCGTAAACATGTCGTCTGTGGTCCGTGATCTCCCGCTACCGTAAACATGTCTTCTGTGGTCCGTCATTTCCCCATACCGTAAACATGTCGTCTGTGGTCCGTGATCTCCCCATGCCGTAAACATGTCGTCTGTGGTCCATGATATAGCTTTATATAGTCTGTCTGTAAACGGAGATTCTTGTAACATTAACAACAAGTTAAGAACGGGTTCTAGTGTTTGACAATTTAGAGTCAAGTAAAGACTATCACAAAGCATTTTGCATTGGCTTTTGATGATGATTAGGTTGGCAAATATCGATTGTGCGTGTTTGTAAGGATCATTTTTCCAACTTGAGTCCTGTTTCATGTGACATAGTATTCGAAGTTTATATTTGAATTTTGCCAGCCAATTACTATTGGTTGTAGGCTAATTTAGAGACCAACATGACAACCATTTTGGACTGATATTAGCTGAAATATCGATGTTTCTCATAAAGTAGGGATGTAATTTAGGTTAGTCCCCTTTGTCGTTTTTATTGCGTGTTTGATTTTATGTCTAATTAGAAGAATCTAACAGATTTCGGACAATTTTTGATATGCTTGTATTCCAATGATTATAACAAGACTCTCTCACTGCTAATATCACTACCAATACAACTCATCATAGAAAGAAAGAGATTAAACTACAAGTCAGATCTATCAATGATTTACACCAAAGTGTTTCTATTATTTCTTGTTATGAAAAGTCCATCGCGAATGATTGAAAAATTCAAACACGTTGTGTTCACAGATATGGTTGGTGGTATGATACCTTGATGGTAGAATGTCGACGTTATCTCCCTTGGCTCATGAAGAGGTAAAACTTTAAAGCAAAAGCAAATGCATTTAAATGTATGAAAACGGAAGTTTGAAATGTCCGAAAAAAATCTTTTTGAAAATCTTTAAATTACTATTAAACGTACTGTACTTCACAGCTTTCAATGTCTTGTGCTTGATAACGTCACATGTGTTATGTTTTGCGATGTTGCTGGTTTGTCCTGAGTACTAATATTTCAGATTTCGTACAAATGGAGGGTATGTTATTTGCCAGAGGGTAACATCTTTATCAGAGGTAAGTTAATAAGTACGAGTTGATCTTTTATCTATTATATATATATATATATATATATATATATAGGTCATTTAACCCGAAGGGTCAAGATAACCAATAGCCAACGTGTTTTGTCCGTCGTCGTGCGCCCGCGTGTTTAAAAAAAATCCATTCAAATGACTTCTTCTCCATATCCAAAAGACCCTGGGTGCTGATTTAAGGCTTTCAAAGTCACAGTGGTCAATAGCTTGAAATTTATAAATTACTTGGGATGAAGGTCTACCGAGCTTGGTATATTAATTACCTTGAACCACTTTCAAGGTCACAGGAGTGAAATGTGTTGAAATGCGTAAGCAACTTCTTTTTAATAACGAAACAGACAAGGTTCTTGATATTGGGCATGTAGCATGTTTTTCCAACAAGCAATATGTCCGGAGTAATGGCATTTGTGTAATGTAATTTTGTATGTGTTGTAATGTGATCAAGGTGTTATTGGATGTTTGCATTTTCCGGTCCGTCCTTCCGTTCTTTCGCACTTGATCTTGTCTGACATTTTGCTCGAGCAATTCCTACACATGCTCAATTTGGTTCATGTCTGGTTCTGACGACAGGTGCACCTCTGCCACTTCTTGTTAAAGCTAGGCGGGTTCTGTGTGGTTTGATCTTGTTATCCGTTAGATCGGTAGATGGGCATCGAAATGCAGAACAACTGAAGGTCAAAGAATCTGATTACGGTGCTTCTGTGGCTATGAAAAGTTATATGAAGGACATGAAAGTGAAAATTGCAATTTACAACAATATATATATATATACCCAAACAGTAATACTGTCACACCAAAATGCTAACGTGCCAGAAAGTGATTCTGATGGTATTTCTGACGATTTCGCGGAAGACGAACCCCGCTGTCTGATGGACTAGGTGTAAAACGATCAGTGGAGTCTTCACCAAGAACTGATATTCCATGTCCGGTGATGACGTATCCATTGCTGTGTTGTTGTTTGTGCCTTCCAGTCAACAGACAACATCTTACTGGTCGTAAAGAGTCACCTATTGTTCACACGTATGTAGATGGAACTACGGCGACGACCCATTGTCGTTTGTTAGCACCGATGTATAGTATTCGCCTAGCCTGTCTACACAGAAGTCTATTTTCTCTATCTGTAGTCTTTCGAGATCTGACAGACCTGGGACCAAGCAATATCTGAATTGCTGACTTTGAAACCAGCAGCTATTTACTTGTATGTCACAACATTTTGAACTCTTTCAGAAGCTGACCATTTTTCAGCATTTGTCAATTTTCAACGTGCCATCCATACAACAGTATGAACACGTGTATACCGCCGCTTCAAGTGGCAAAACAAACCTGTATTTCATTAGAGTACAGGTGTACTGTGTACAGAACAGGTTCTGATTAAATTTTTTACACTGTAAATGATGGACAAGCATGTATTCAACGACCGACAATTGTTTCAATCTAATATAATGGATAACACATGTTTTAGATTTATATGGAGGCAGGCAGTGTTCAATATTATCACATGTATAGTTTATTCAATTACCTAACTGAATACTAAATATAATTTTGAATGGATAAAACTGAAATACAGAACCTTTTTCCTTTTGTTGTCACGGAAACAATTCGCACGGTTCAGCTGTCGATCATAACTTTAGTAAATGTCTGTTATGTATGGAAAGTAAATCACTCTGGAACATGTCATGTCAGAATTGAAGGTTCCGTGTGTGACACTTTGTGGACAAGACGAATAGACTAGTTTGATCGTTTGATGTACATCAAACGAATCTCGAGGTTGCATAACGGTAAATTGTAATGGCTTAGAAGTTGGGTGTCGCTCCTTTGTAATCTTCAAAAAGTAGTGTATCAGCCTATGATTGGTCAGTGTTTTTTCTCCTGGAACCAATGAAATTACTTTACCTGTGCCTTCAAGTTTACCATGCCATGTTCCAGGGGTGTAGAGAGCGAAAGTGATCGTAACTCCTGGAGTATCGAGGATGAGATTACATGAGGAAAATACTTAATAACTGATTTACTGAATGGTGTTGTGAGAAAATATTGTAAATGTCAATATTAATCTTTCATTTTTGCAAATAGCATTACAAATAACGAAATATTTGGCTAAAAGAAAATATCATTTCAAAATAACAAATGATATTTTGTTAAAACGAAATATCAGAATGATGTTTCAATAAAACGACACAATGTTTCGTTAAAATAAAACAGCATTTTGAAAAAAATTAAATATTTTTCTGTAAAACGAAATAAAAAGTGTGAAGCATGCCAGCAAAAACGTTCCGTGGTGAAATATTCAGTCATGTTGAAACGATGCTTCTAGTTTCCTTGTTTAGTTCCGTCTAAATCTTCTGTTCGCAGATACCCGTGTGTGATGTCACAGTGAACTGCCTCGGATGGGGAAGTCGGCAGTTGTTTGGTGATGACGATATGTTTCCTGTCAGGGGGCACACGCTTAGGGTAAATACATAATCGACCGTATCTTAGTCTCTTAAATTATTAGTTTTCACACGAAAAATTCCATGCCGTGGCGTTGTCTCTCCCTCGCTGTTGTGACATCACTTCCGTGCCGTGGCGTTGTCTCTCCCTCTCTGTTGGGATCTCTCTTCCATGCCGTGACGTTGTCTCTCCCTCTCTGTTGGGATCTCTCTTCCATGCCGTGACGTTGTCTCTCCCTTGCTGTTGGGATCTTTCTTCCATGCCGTGGCGTTGTCGCTCCCTCGCTGTTGTGACATCACTTCCATGCCGTGGCGTTGTCTCTCCCTCGCTGTTGTGACCTCATTTCCATGCCGTGGCATTGTCTCTCCCTCGCTGTTGTGACATCACTCCCATGCCGTGGCGTTGTTGTTCCCTCTCTGTTGTGATTTCATTTCCATGCCGTGGCGTTGTCGCTCCCTTTCTTTATTTAGGTCAAACGAACAAGGTTTGCTGATTGACGTCACGCCATGGATACAGTCGTACTTGAGGATGCTCTATAGGCAATGGGGTAATTTTCGTGGATAATTTGCCGATAAGGAGGTAATTATCGATACATATAGTACGGAAGTGACCAGGAGACCATCCTAGATATAGTGTGGATTCGTGGAAACGAAAAGATACGCGAAATAACAGATAAAATGACTAAAGGCAAAATCGGTAGTGCAAGAAGTAGCAAGAAATCGGATTCTGAACTGGGATCCAACTCGGAAGAGTCCTTCAACGACGCATCGCTGGAGGAACAGTATAACTGCAAGATATGCTCGAAGGAAGCAAAGAAGTACATGAAGTGTGATTGATGCCAGGACCTTTTCTGCATCAGATGTCTGAATTTTGATTCAAAGAAATAGGACATCCTATCAAAATCAGATACAATGTGGTTTTGTCCACCATGCAGAATGACTCTCCTCTATAGTAGAAATAGAACGAATTTTAAATTTTGATATGCAGCGTATAATAGATTGGTCCAAAAAGTGGTTGGTAACATTTAATCCTAATAAAACTAATGTTATTGTTATCTCAAACACGTTACGAAACAATGCCATTCATTTACAATTTGGTGAAACATGATTAAATATGTCAGAAACCCACAGGCACTTAGGAGTTTTATTGAGTGCTAATGCAAAGTGGGGGAATCATGTTGACTTTATATATCAATCAATATTAAAAGAGATCAATGCCTTAAGGCAATTATTTTTTTTAGTAAATAGAAAAACTCTATCTAAAATTTATACCTCATCTATACTGCCAGTTCTTGAATGCTGTTGTGAAGTTTGGAGTGGTTGTTCTAAATTTCATTCTGATTTACTAGAAAAATTACAATTAGAAGCAGCGAGAATTGTGACCGGTCTACCAAGTTACGTTACTAGGCAAGCATTATATTTCGAAACTGAAGTAGAAATAGAAGAAATTTTATTTTATTTTACAAGATCCATACTAATCTAACACCTTATTTACACGATCTTTTACCAACAGTTAACAGTAATTTAAACAGGTATGAATTAAGAAATAACAATGATTATGTATTACCGAATTATAGACTAACCAATACCAGACTGTCTTTCTTGCCTAACACTATTAAACTCTGGAACAATCTTCCCGATGAAATAAGAAATCTACCAACTGTGTCTAAATTTAGAAAAGCTATCAGTCCAAGACAAAACAAATCTACTATTTTTTTTTATTACGGACCACGTCGTTTAAATATAATTCATACTAAATTAAGATATAACTGCAGTGCGTTAAATAACGATTTGTACCGTGTAAACTTAGTAGAATCATCATCATGTTCTTGTGGACATTTTTGTAAAGATGCATATCAATATTTTTTTAATGTCCTAATTATACTATTTTGAGAGCAAACATGTTTGTAAATTTGCGTCCGTATTACCGAATTAATCTCGAAACTCTTTTGTCTGGAAAATCTGAACTCGCCGTTACTGAAAACGAAGACATTTTTCACATCGTACACACATACATGCGGACCGGCAACAGATTCTGACTTCACTCTGTGAATTTGTGATCTTGCCCTCTTCTCCTTTCTGTATCTCTAATAGCTACTTGTATTTATATTATTTTTTTAATATTGAATGTTATTAATTAATTACGAGTAATGTTTGCCTGGCACTTTAGTTAAGCTTAATTGAAAGCCTTGAAGAGAACGAGATGGCCTATAGGAATGGTGTTTTACTGAACTGTGTAAGAAGGAATGATGTGTTGTGCAATTATAGTGCCAGGCGTGAGGGTTGACTACGTCAGATTGTTAAATCAATTTCTTCTCTTCCTCTCCCATCTTTTCTGTCCTTCCTTTTTCCCTTCTACATTTTACATTTAAAAATGAGTTGTAACTGTACATAGCTGTTGTCACATTCATTGTATATATTATTGTGGAGAGGGCTCTTATAAGTTGTGACTTGTGCCCAATCCATCTGCTTTCGGCAATAAAATATGTTTAAACTAATGCAGAATGACAGTCGAAAAGAACATTCTCACGGACAGAAAGGAGGAAGAGAGGTGTAAGCAAATCACGCAGGAATTTGAAGATAGAATTGCGTAACTTGAAAGAGAGGTCAAAGGGTCATTTGCTTAACTGGAAATGGACTTGAAGTCTGAGAAATCTGCACCAAGCAAAGACGAAATAGTTGCTGAAATTAAAGAGCGAGAACAGTCCCATCACGATGGAAAGAAACGTATTAGAAGTCTGTGGAGTGTCAAACAAAGATAGGCCTAGAAAAAATTATACGATTGGGAAAGAGACCAGAGTACAGTGACATAACCAATAACAGCCGGCCTATTCTAGTTCGTTTTGAGTCACAACAACCAAAGAAAGGAATCTTTAAAATTATCAGAAAAATAAGAAATCATAGTCAACTTTCCTTAATACGAATAAGAAACGACATAACACATTGTGAAAGAGAAGCAGAGAAGGCATTATACGAGGAAGCGAATCAGAAAGAAAACAATGAAACGGAGGATTATGTATACCGTGTGCGTGGACCACCTTGGAGTAGAAAAATTGTGCGCCTTCCCAGGAACAGTATATAAAGAGGAAACATTAAGTGTCATTTTAACTTAAAAATAGTGAAATGTTTTTTGCTATTTAGCATTTAATTGGCTATACATATGTAATAACTGAGAATCTTAGAATTTTTATAGGAAACATCTCCTGATCAACATATACTTTAGATATGGATATAGAGGCATTAGTTTTACCTGCGTCCATTATTTACTTATTACTAACCGGCCACCATATTGACATTGTCAATGAAACAAAATGGTCTTAGGAAAACAGATGTATATCACTCACGCCTCTAAGATGGCAGAAAAAAACCCACAAAATTTATGAGTGCCGGTCTGTATACTTTGTAGGTAAATGCACCGTGGGTGAAACAATTTTATGTTCTCGGTAATGGAGACCACTTCATATACCCCGGGTAAGTGTTGATAACTTTGGTGTTGGGTAAGTGCTGATAACTTTGGTGTTGGGTAAGTGTTGATAACTTTGGTGTTGGGTAAGTGTTGATAACTTTGGTGTTGGGTAAGTGCTGATAACTTTGGTGTTTGGTAAGTGCTGATAACTTTGGTGTTTGGTAAGTGTTGATAACTTTGGTGTTTGGTAAGTGTTGATAACTTTGGTGTTGGGTAAGTGTTGATAACTTTGGTGTTTGATAAGTGCTGATAACTTTGGTGTTGGGTAAGTGTTGATAACTTTGGTGTTGGGTAAGTGTTGATAACTTTGGTGTTGGGTAAGTGTTGATAACTTTGGTGTTGGGTAAGTGCTGATAACTTTGGTGTTTGGTAAGTGCTGATAACTTTGGTGTTTGGTAAGTGTTGATAACTTTGGTGTTGGGTAAGTGTTGATAACTTTGGTGTTTGGTAAGTGCTGATAACTTTGGTGTTGGGTAAGTGCTGATAACTTTGGTGTTGGGTAAGTGTTGATAACTTTGGTGTTTGGTAAGTGTTGATAACTTTGGTGTTTGGTAAGTGCTGATAACTTTGGTGTTGGGTAAGTGCTGATAACTTTGGTGTTGGGTAAGTGCTGATAACTTTGGTGTTGGGTAAGTGTTGATAACTTTGGTGTTTGGTAAGTGTTGATAACTTTGGTGTTTGGTAAGTGCTGATAACTTTGGTGTTGGGTAAGTGCTGATAACTTTGGTGTTGGGTAAGTGCTGATAACTTTGGTGTTTGGTAAGTGCTGATAACTTTGGTGTTTGGTAAGTGTTGATAACTTTGGTGTTTGGTAAGTGCTGATAACTTTGGTGTTTGGTAAGTGCTGATAACTTTGGTGTTTGGTAAGTGCTGATAACTTTGGTGTTTGGTAAGTGCTGATAACTTTGGTGTTTGGTAAGTGCTGATAACTTTGGTGTTGGATAAGTGCTGATAACTTTGGTGTTGGGTAAGTGCTAATAACTTTGGTGTTGGGTAAGTGCTGATAACTTTGGTGTTGGGTAAGTGCTGATAACTTTGGTGTTCTCATTGATGTGGCAATTGCGTAAACCCCGGGTAAGTTTTGATGCTCAAGTAATTTGACGTTTACGTTCACATATGGGATATGCAAAACAGTTTAGATATAAACGTAGAGTGGTTGAAATTTACAGGTAAATTCTTCTAAGTCTGGGTGTAATAGGATTTTAAAAGGAATTGTAGAATATAAATATTCTCTTGAGCAGCTTGATGACAGATGAACCATTTTAAGTTATTTTAGCAAAAGTACTTTTATAAAGTCTTATCTAGGAGATTTTTTATTGTACTGGAGCAAATATAGTTAAATTCCAATCCTTAACGAACACCAAGGATACTGCTTTACCGAAACGTTTATGTACTTTTATCCAATATATATTTTCCCACTGTTTGTCATTTATAAGTCTATATGTATCTTTAACTGAGAACATCATTGTTGTGTCTGTTTTTGTTGATTCTCTGTGTCTGTAAACAGAACAAAATAAATTGTTTATTATTATTATCTATCGTAATTACTTAAAGGACACTTCTCGAAACAGACAGCAGAACAAATTCTGTAATCAATTACGTCATCAACGATTTTACATCAAATATCGCAATAAGATGAAATCACATTATGTGACGTAATAATGTATGCTTATCCAGCGTTTTCTGATTATCAGTTACACCACTTCCTTTTATGAAAATATTTTTTTGCAGACAAGATGATGTGACCTTGGGAGTCACACGTGAAGTCGGTCAAACTGAACTTGACTACATCCCAGAAACTTTTAACCGAATCCGTGGAATATGTCAGGACATTCTCCCATCTCTCAAAGTATGTAAAACAATACATCAAATAGGGTTTAAATGTGTATTTCACAAAAGAACACTCTCGAAACAGTTGTCGGGATTACTTTTCAATATACTGTTGAGACTTGGTAGGGAAGTCTCAGAATTGTGCTCTTGACATCTGACCTTTGCAGGGAAGTATCAGAATTGTGTCCTTGACATGTGACCTTTGTAGGGATGTATTTCCATTTTCATATTTCATTTTCTGCATGCCATAATTGCAAATATAAATTCCTTATATAACAAGCTTTGCTTTAAAAAATTGTTTTCCAAACTCTATGGAAATGTGTTGCAGTTTTCATCTTCTCGTCTTCAGCCACGTGAACGTATCAGAGATCGTTATTAATTCTCATGCCTCTGCTGGGATTCGAACCCATAGCCCTGGCTTGCTTGATCAAGCTTAAGAAACATTCTCTCTAACTGAGTGGTATATTACAGCTAGTATTTACCACGATTATCATACATGTACCTTGCTATTTTTTGCTTTTCATTCGAAATATAACAGAATTGTCAACTTATGATAAGTATTTCCTAAGATAATATGTCTAAACATGATACGCATTGAGTTACAAAACTTGGGTGCATTCTAGGACGCCTGTGAGGTAAGACGATGGGTGGGAATCCGTCCCCATAGACATGATATCAGACTGGAGAAGGAGGCGGTCAAGGTGGACGGAAGGACAATCCAGGTATGTTGTCAATACTGGGTTTATGTACCCTTGTACATCTAGTCAATAATTTTCACGATATTTCAGAATTTATACAGCTATCAGAAACAGTATGAGTATCTTCATAATGTTAAAGTTGTTAGGATTTATCGTTCTCTGAATTCTGACATTTTAAATATAGACTTTATCATATTTTGGTTTCTTTGACGTAAATGCATCTCCTTCTAAGGCATTAGCCATTTAACAAGGAAACTTTGTTCTCGTTCATTTTTTATACTTGTCACTACATGTGAATCAGTCAGGCCATTGCTGTTTGCCTCCCCTATGTTGTTACATAGAATGCTGATTTCATCATGCATTTGTCATTGTATAGTATATATTGTTCTAAACTCTGACAAAGTACTTTATATTAGGATAAAAAAATCAAATATCTTTATGAATGGGGGAGAGAGATAGTGTATCGGTTTATGATGTGTCTGTCTGTCCTTCTGTCTTTCTGCGCTTTATCTCATCTGACTTCTATCTCTTACACTACTTATCACTGAAACTCCAAGCTTTGGACACAGGCCGACCGAAGACAGATATGTTATGTAACAAAATTAAGTCACCTTGGCCTATATTTGACCTTTGACCTTCTAATCACTGGATCTTGATACTTTGGGCATTGGGCAACCACATGTAGGTCACTTTGACCTTCATTTTCCTACACAAATTCATCATCGATGCTTTTTGGCATATGCTTCCACATTCAGATTGGGACTGTCATTTGCCAAAAGGATTTGTTGAAAAAAAATGTTCTTGGTTAAGAAATTAATTCTTTGACTTTGTGTCTTTTGGAAAATATAATTTCCATGGTTTCATTGTAGATCATCCATAACTATGGTCATGGTGCTAACGGAGTTTGCTTCAGCTGGGGAACAGCCCTGGATGCTGCTCGGATGGCAGTGGACCATGTCAAGGTCAAAACGTCGAAGTTATGAGGGTTAAATGCTAATGTCAAGGTCATTACACAAAGGTTCATAACTAGTATATCATGTAAGTATTTGATACCTGTCATGGCTACCCGGCCGTGTGTATCAGATAGCAGTTAATTTTATACAAAATGTGTGGACATGGATTTGGATGGAAGCTGTAACAGCGAGAGAGTCTGATGATCATGATGTCGATGGATTTAGAAAATTAACTTTTGGAACTATACGGAACTAAACCATTTAGGTTTGGTCATGCCAATACTGGCCGAAATGATTGTCTGTGGACTCTTATAATTGCAATTTATCTTAATTTATCTCATTGCATGCAAGCCTCAAGGAAAGAAGTGTGGAACACTAACGACATGGTTTATGATATACAATACCTTTTCAAAGCGAGGTACACCATGATGCCACTCTGATTTTGTTCCTGCCAATATTTCAGTGGAAAAGAGAAATTATGTAATTATGTTCAAATGTTAGGAAAAGAATGCCAATTTCGTTAAGCATATTTCCATGATAAGATAATATCTATGAAATATTCTCTAACAGGTTTGTGGTAAAATAATATAAATTTTTCTACAAGTTTCTATCCAAAGAGAATATTTGTAAAGTGTTTATACATTATGAGATTTAAACAAAAATATTATGAGAGCAAAATTTCATTACTGTTTTATCATCTATATACATGATTGATATGGTCGTAATGACAAAACAGTTCTTATGAATGAGTGAAAAAGATATTTTTTATGTTAAATAGAAATCAAGTGGACAGATAAAACAAGCATACTGTGTATTGTTAAAGCAATTCATGTCCTCTACAGGCCCCCACAGGTTACTATATGATGATGATTAACTAAGATGTTTGGTGTTAATTTAAAAAAAAGAAAAATATAATAGTTTGTTGCTGATTTTAATATAACAATGCAATAAAGAAGTAAAATAATAAGACAACACAGCTGATAACAATTTTCTATAATAATCATTGTGACCTTGACCGTGATCCAGCAATCTAGAAATTCCCATTTGTTCTTGTGCTTTAAAGGTGTGTTATTTTTTTATGAAAACCCCACAAGGTATGAAGCCACCAGAACTGGGACAATTATATTCTAAAATTAGTACCATAAGTGACCTTGACACTGACCTATTTACCTGAAACTCAAACTTGCTTACATATTCTAATGTTTTAAAAGTGTGGCCAAGGTTGTTTACACCAGGAAACTTTATAGCACCACAATCCTGAAGGATGGCCAAGGTTATTTACAAGGAAACTTTACAGTACCACAATCCTGAAGGATGGCCAAGGTTATTTACAAGGAAACTTTACAGTACCACAATCCTGAAGGATGGCCAAGGTTGTTTACACCAGGAAACTTTACAGTACCACAATCCTGAAGGATGGTCAAGGGTATTTATATAAGAAACTTTATAGTATCACAATCCTGAAGGATGGTCAAGGGTATTTATATAAGAAACTTTATAGCACCACATTTCAGACGGATGGTCAAGGTTGTTTACACCAGGAAACTTTATAGTACCACAATCCTGAAGGATGGTCAAGGCTATTTATATAAGAAACTTTATAGCACCACATTTCAGAAGGATGGCTAAGGTTGTTTACATCAGGAAACTTTACAGTACCACAATCCTGAAGGATGGCCAAGGTTGTTTACACCAGGAAACTTTACAGTACCACAATCCAGAAGGATGGCCAAGGTTGTTTACACCAGGAAACGTTACAGTACCACAATCCTGAAGGATGGCCAAGGTTGTTTACACCAGGAAACATTACAGTACCACAATCCTGAAGGATGGCCAAGGTTATTTACACCAGAAAACTTTAGAGTACCACAATCCTGAAGGATGGTTAAGGTTATCTATATAAGAAACTTTAGAGTACCACAATCCTGAAGGATGGCCAAGGTTATCTATATAAGAAACTTTAGAGTACCACAATCCTGAAGGATGGCCAAGGTTGTTTACATCAAGACACTTTACAGTACCACAATCCTGAAGGATGGCCAAGGTTGTTTACATCAGGACACTTTACAGTACCACAATCCTGAAGGATGGCCAAGGCTATTTATATAAAGAAACTTTATAGTACCACAATCCAGAAGGATGGCTAAGGTTGTTTACACCAGGAAGCTTTACAGTACAGTACAGGAAGAGTAGCATGGTGAAGCAAAATACTATCTAACCTTCTGTTTTGGGGCCCCTGGGGGTCGAATCAATTCAAGCACTAAAGCAGCAGCATTTTTGTCACACAGTATTGTTTAACTACCATTTTGGGGCCCTATCTCCCGAATTTCTGAATTTAGGAAATGATTCCCACCCTCAGTAATATCAAATACCTTCTTTGGTTAAATCCACTAAGGCGTAAAGCGGTATTTAAAGGAAAAGTGTACGGATGACGAACTGTGCATGACGGTTGATTATGCACAATAGCAATAGGTCATCTTGACCTCATCTTACTCAGGGTTTACTCCCTCTAGGCCTGGTAGTTTTTTAAATAAAGTTGCTTTGAAGTGTTTGGTCCAAAACTGGAGCTTAATGCTATTTATATTTGGTACCTATAAGGCACCGACTCTGATATGGAAACTTTTGTTCCCGCTGTGTTAAGTCCTCCGGAATAATTTCATGGAAGGCAAACACTACATTTACAACATACAAAAAGTTCACAGGCATTTAGTGATGGGAATCAACTTCATAATTGTATGTACATAACCAAACTCATTACAATTTGTTTTATCACTTGTTGAGGAATAATTTATCTTCTAAAAATTAACTCCAATTTTGAATTGTAGATATACATGTATTACATACTATTTGAATGCCCTGAACTTTTATAATAGTAATGTAAAAGTCTGTTTTTATGATGAATTCTACTTGTTCTCATCTTTTTGAGATGAGAATCCTATTCTCTCATTTCATTACTCCACTTATTACCAGGCAGTTGCTCATTTCATTTCGATATTAATTGTTTATCAACTTTATTTTCAAAGATTCGTCCATCACCTGCCACACCATCTTGAGAGTTATTATATACTTGAACAACACTGTTTATCCACTGAAACAACAAAAACAAAAACACTGCTGTTCATTCATTATTTACATTTATTTTTTTCCATTTTACTTTGGTTTGGTAGGCAACAGCTACAAAATGGTGGCTATCATTTACAGCATATCTGATACAGCCAAAACATGACAACAATGAGATGATTCTGTACACTAGACAGTATTTACAAACCTAACAAAGTCACATTATCATAATGTTTCTTAAGTTGTTTGTCCCCCTCCTACTCAAACATGATAATAATCTATTCTGTAACACCATTACACAGGTTACAGTGCATTAATATCTCCATATGCTTTGTGTAATATGTATTTAAACCTGACAACAATATTGATCATGTGACCCCTTATCTCACCTTTTGAACCCCATACAATGGGTGCAACAAGGTTACTGGTTGGATAAGGGGTCCATATTACCTCCTTTCTTATACATTATTACAATAATAAATAATTATACACTAAACAATGGTGTATACTGAAAACCAAAGACATCACTTGTGTTGTCCTTGTTTAGACACACAATTTGTCTTTTTTTCTCCTTCTTTCCCTCCATTTATTATTACTTGATTGTACAAATCCAGTTGTCGCCAGCATGTACACAGGAAATGACCAGGATTTTTATGTACAAGATGCAGTGTCATTAATTCAATAAATAAATGAAATTAAAAAAAGAGAGAGAAATTCACGAACACACATATATATATATATCAAAGAATTTTGGTGTACCATCAGAGAAACAGTACAGCACTTCAACATCCTACCAACCCTTCAGTTACAATAGAATCTACTTCAGATTCTAACAAGTGTAGGGGTGACAGGGTGGCCTCTTTACATCTCGGTAATAATATGCTGCATGGCACTAAAGAGTTGTTTCCCTTGCTACAATGATATTTCCAAGGCAGCAATCACAAAGTCTGTATGAATTATGCCTATTCACAGATGAAAATGATGATGAAAGTAATGACAAACTGTGGATGGCAATTAATGATCTGATGACAATGACCTAAGGGCAAGAAAACTGAATAAGACTCCAGTCCATCATTGAGAAGATCAGCTCTTTTTCAAAGGAATTCAACTGTACTTGAGAGCAAACATTTTCTCACCAAAGACCCCCTTCATGTCTCATAATAATGGCATGGAACAATATGCTATACTAAATTAAATATTGCATAATTCTGTGGACCATACCAACATTACACCACACAAGAGTTTTGGGTTGTCACGCTACACACAACAAAATTCATCCTTCACTCTTTGATTCGGTAGCAATAAATACTAATATAACAACATGTTAACCCATACCTCACAATTCACCGGAGATACACTTCACATTATACAAAGCATTATAAACATCTCAAATGACATATGCTACATCAATATTCTAAGATAAAATCTCATTTCAAATGGAGAAAAATCACCAAGTGTTCAAACATTTTCATTACCTTCCAAACTTATATTTAAAGACTGAATTTTGAAAAGGCATTGATGCATTGCTGGTAATCTATCTTTCTAATGTTAAGCAGAAACTGTCAATCAAAAATTATTGTAGACAAGCAGATCCTTTATTAAGATGATACATTCCACCTTAATCAAGTTTAACAGTAATCATATTAGAGGGGTTTCTGTAGAATTTGATTTAAACAAAACTAAATTTTACAAAAATTACTTTTCCCCTATTGCCTACAGCTGGAGCAGAGAATAGGTCAATGTATCTAAGCCAGTACATTACAAGAGATTATAGTGGATTCCTGACCCAGGGTCCAGCCTTCAAACCTTCCACACCTGTGCTCAAACACCACATCCATATTCAGTCTATCCTTACTCATCTATATCTACCCATACATTTTCACCCTCTTTCTTTTGCTGATTAATATTTCCAATACTGTTTAATTTTTCAGGTTATATCAAATTAATTTCTTTAATCTTTCTCCTTTTTGTGCTAAACTTTACACTATAAATGATATTTGCCTGGCTTGACAATGGTTTCTGATTGTTAATGAATACATTTAATACTTCCCTAAAACTTTTTGTTTACTGTCTAGTCAATTCTTATTCAAATGTTTTTATATACTGGTAATTGTTGTTTTCTTAAATCTTGATTGAAATGCTTCATGAATTATATGTGTGTAACAAAAATGTAAGAACTTTGATAAACTAAGAGAATTCTAAGTACTGAACTCTAGAGTGTACCAATTAAAACAAAATCTATCGTTAACCATTTAATGAACATCGTTCAAATGTAGAAACTGTTCATAAATATAATGAAAATTTCCATTTAATGTAACGATAAAATGAACAGTTGGCCCCAACTTTAAAGTGTGGATGTTTACAGTATTTTTTTTATTCATGAAACTGATCAAATTTTTAAAAAAATGATGGTTATCTACCTGACCCATATCTGTATCATGTCAATATTTATAAAAAAAAAAAATGAATTAATCACTGCCTGCAGTGATTTTTAAAATGAGAAAATAAATTTCAAAATCAATATAAGTATACCTAGAACTAGACTTCAGAGCCAAGACAGCACAGCAGCTGCTCCTTTGATCATGATAATCCAGTGCTTGTTGTGAATTAATTAAGCATTCTTACCAACAAAAATCATTCCCTCTAGATATATCATGTGCTTGTTCTATTGTTTACTTCAGTTTGTTGAGCTTTTCCATAATCAGTCAGTCACAGATAAAGTATTAGTTTGATTAAAAGAAGAATCTAATTTAAATGTTTACACATACTAAGAATCATGTCTTTTGGAAGCAATGTATTTTCAGGTAATGATATGAATACTGCGACATTGAGCACACATGCATCTTTGAAGATGAGCTGGCCACACTTGTGTCTGCTAACAGAGATATGTGTATCATATATATATATATATATATATATATATATATTTGATAAGCGTACTTGCCACTTTATATACTATATACAAACTTGTTTTCTCACCAATTCCATTAAAAACCTTCCAGTAACTACATAACTGATTATTTGGCAGGGGTAGGTATCAAATAGAACTGAAGGAAAACAGAAAATAAATAAATACACCTTACTTTCCCCTCTAGGAAGTTACACACATATTCCTGATATTAAATACAACAATGATGAACAAGTCCAACAGGGAATCTAACATATAAACTCTGTTATACACAAACCAGTAGCTTCTTTCATCATATCTAAACACACACACACACAAACATCCTCCGTCATATCTACACAAACACACACAAACATCCTCCATCATATCTACACAAACACACACAAACATCCTCCATCATATCTACACAAACACACACAAACATCCTCCATCATATCTACACAAACACACACAAACATCCTCCATCATATCTACACAAACACACACAAACATCCTCCATCATATCTACACACACACACACAAACATCCTCCATCATATCTACACAAACACACACAAACATCCTCCATCATATCTACACACACAAAACATCCTCCATCATATCTACACACACACACAAAACATCCATCATATCTACACACACAAAACATCCTCCGTAATATCTACACACACAAAACATCCTCTACCATATCTACACACACGCAAAACATCCTCTACCATATCTACACACACACAAAACATCCTCTGCCATATTTACACACACACAAAACATCCTCCATCATATATATACACACAAAACATCCTCCATCATATCTACACACACACACAAAACATCCATCATATCTACACACACAAAACATCCTCCATCATATCTACAAACACAAAACATCCTCTACCATATCTACACACACAAACACAAAACATCCTCCGTAATATCTACACACACACACAAAATATCCTCCATCATATCTACACATACAAAACATCCACCGTCATATCTACACACACACACAAAACATCCTCTACCATATCTACACACACAAAACATCCTCCGTCATATCTACACACACACAAAACATCCTCCATCATATCTACACACTCAAAACATCCTCCATCATATCTACACACACACAAACATCCTCCATCATATCTACACACACAAAACATCCTCCATCATATCTACACACACACACAAAACATCCATCATATCTACACACACAAAACATCCTCCGTAATATCTACACACACAAAACATCCTCTACCATATCTACACACACGCAAAACATCCTCTACCATATCTACACACACACAAAACATCCTCTACCATATCTACACACACAAAACATCCTCCATCATATCTACACACACACACAAAACATCCATCATACACACACACATCCTCCATCATATCTACAAACACAAAACATCCTCTACCATATCTACACACACAAACACAAAACATACTCCGTAATATCTACACACACACACAAAATATCTACACACACAACAAAACATCCTCCATCATATCTACACACACACACAAAACATCCTCTACCATATCTACACACACAAAACATCCTCCATCATATCTACACACACACAAAACATCCTCCATCATATCTACACACTCAAAACATCCTCGATCATATCTACACACACAAAACATCCTCCATATATCTACACACACAAACATCCTCTACCATATCTACACACACAAAACATCCTCTACCATATATACACACACAAAACATCCTCTGTCATATCTACACACACACAAAACATCCTCTACCATATCTACACACACAAAACATCCTCCATCATATCTACACACACACAAACCAACATCTATTTCACATATCCCAGGTATCACATCTGTTCTCATACACACAGGCATGTACACAAAACAATATTTATTTCACAAACAAACTTATGAATGAAAAATAAGTCTTTATTTCATGATGAAATATCATGAACAAATGTATTTGAGATAAGGACTTGATGAAATAAGAATTTAAAGACTACTTTTAAGATGAAATGACAATTCATTAAACAACTGACTGTATAGACAAAACTGATACTATTAATATGCTGATGAAATGATTCCTTTACCCCCTACTACACTTGATCAGATGTGCTAAAACCATCTCGCAATATTCTTTATAAGAGATTGTTCATTAAATATTTATACTATAACCAGTAAGTTGCACTAAGGTCTACAACATTAAATTATCTGTATATATTGACTTCACAATACTGAAAGTTTTCCAAGAGTTTCTGGCTGGCATACCTTTTCCCATTGACAATTGGCAAAATCAATTCTACTTTTTTACTCTTATGATGGTGCACATCTTAAACTTAAGATAACTCAAAGATGGGGATCAGGACATTTTTTATGAAATATATTGTGGGGTAGATTCTTTAACAAAACAAAAAACCCAAAAAGGGAGAAAAAAGAAATGTGGATAGTTCGATTTTTACCCTAGATATCAAAGTAACCTCCAATACTTGGTTAAAAACTCATTCTCGTTTAATCAGGAAATGGTCTCCATTCTTTGGTTTTCAAATGGTCATAGCTATATATAATAAAGATAAGCCTGAAATTGACCAGTCGGATTACAAACATGGCCATGCTGTAAAGGTATTGGTAATTTTGACAGTCACATATTGTAATAGTCAATGACTGTCTGGAGTGTTTCAAAATTTTAAAACATTTAGAATATCCAATATTACTCTGTTCTTAAAAATTAATTTACCGAAGACTCCAATATTTTAGCAATTAAGAAAACAAGTACCATCCGAGGAAACTTGGGAGTACATAGTATGTCATGTATGATTTAATAACCAAAACCATTTCTTTATTTTACATTTTGGCTAATTGTTGCAAAGTTATTCTTTTTAATACTTATTCACTAGAAGATCAATGAAAAACAGAATAAAGAGGTAGATGACAAGTTTCACAAACAAACAATGAGAAAGGGGGATGGGGTAGTAAGAAATACCATAAGTTTGACTTCAAAATCACATTTCACAAATAAAATCTATTTATGATTTTATCAATTTTAAAACTGAACTACTTTTGTGATTAGGAAGGGAAAGAAATTAAGAAAGTGAAATGGTTATAGGGTTCATAAAATACATATAGTACATATTTACAAAGGGAGGTAACTCCATTTAAGAATTTTAGCACTTATAAAAAAAGCCTATCAGTTTGTGTCTGCTAAAGTAACTTATGATACCTAAAACCAATATTTCCTTTTATATCGCTGTAAAACTCAACAAATCAAATACAAAATATGCAGTAAAATATTCAAAATGTTTAATCATTTAAATAGTAAAAATATCAAAAGTATTTTTTAGGCAAATTGATGAAAACAACCCTATTCAGTATGAGAAAAGATGACACAATCTTAATGAGGTATCAGTTGAAATTATGTAAGATATCACTACTATAGTTCCTTCCATGTTTTAAGCCATACAAACGAATAAAAAGTTTGAAATTTTTACAAAGCATCCCCTGACCCCGCCCCCAACCTCCTCTTCACTAAAACCTTTCAGACAATGATTCACTGAATTGTAGGACAAAAGGAAACTAAAAACACACAGAAATAAGAACATAAGAAAGTGCACATCGTCAATTCTAATTAAAAAGGGTTTAAAATTTTTTTGGGTCAAACCTATTATTACATAAAAAAATAATAAACAATCAATCAACAAACTTTCATAAACTCTTAAAAGTGATTTAACTGACAACCTGATTTCTTCACAGCCATAATATAACAAAATAAACTTTACACTTTCCTAAGGTCTTAACCATTGACAGCAGGATCAGGAAAATTTCCAATTAGCTTTCCTAAAATGGAATGAGTCTTCATCAGTATACTAAGAAAACTGAAAATGAACATATTGATAATTTTGAAAGGATGATTATATTTGTAACTTTTGTGGGCAGCCAGGTGATAAAATGGTAATGTACTGACCTCTCATCAGGACAAAAGGCATGCAATTCCCTGATCAGATCTGATAAGGTAATGCATCACTAACAGGGTACTTTCCTTACACCATTTATAACTGGCCTACAACGCTCATTGTTTTAGTTTGGTTTGCGATTGCTTCGAGTGAAATGTTTTGTACTGGTAGCCAACAATGATCATTTAACATTACTTTGAAGATAGAACAGCATGGTTATTGTTATTACAGTTAATGTAGAGAGAAATGGAGTCTATGGAAGCTTTTATTGGTAGCTACTGATAACCTTACCACTACAACTAACTTCATATAGACATGTTCTTTCTAAACTACAAGTTCTCGACATCATTTTTTCTTGCATCTCATACATGTCAATAGTTTTGTCAAAATATTATTTAAATGTCATTTAGCAACAAATCCCTTTGAGGTAGTTTTCTGATCAGGTAGTAAAATTAATTTATACATATAAATATCGTTTAAAAATCTATTTATTTTGAAAGCAATACAACAGGAGCTTTAATATATCTTAATTATTTTCAGTTTTAATTGATTTTTCCTCATGCGACTTCTGCAGAAACAGGACTAACTTCATTCTATTTCTTTAAAAACCCCTATTTATGAAAAAAAAAATTTCAGATTGAAATTTGGATAAATCCTTTCTTTTATAGCACACAACATTCATACCACAATGAATTTCTCAAAACCTTTTTACCATCCACACAACAGCAGGGAATGTGAAACACTGGGATAAACAGATAACCTTAGAGAATTTCAATCATCGACTCATATTGTGGTTTTGTAAGTCTCTAAATTAACGCAGGAAACAACATTTACAGATATAAAATCACTCCCTTTGTAATGTCATTACAGAAAACAAATATTTATATATTGATCCTGGAAATTTTTTAGAAATATTAATGCTTTTGTAAGGATTTGGTCATGTTAAGAGTGTTGATTCACAGTTCCATTACAGATATTCATGTATAATAATTGACATGAATAGACATATCACATTAGTATAAACATCCTACACTTATACATCAGGACTGTTACAGGTCAATTAAAACAATGTTATAAAAGTATCATATTGTACTGTATAAACTGTTTAGCTGGTACACATATATCTTAATGAAATCTACATTTTCATACACACTTAAAAATCTTGTTCACTATTGTGCCCCAAGAAGAAAGTGAATCATCAACCACTACACCTCTGTCCCTCTCATACTGTTACCATGACAAAGAGTAAACGACCTTGACTTCCACAATAAATGTGCCCCATGATAACTACAAAGAACCATGAATCATGAACAGATGAATTGCATTGTTTTGTGCATTATGGTTATTTTTATCATAAGATTTTCCCCCTTTCAAACATCCCCAAGAAATATCTAGCATTTTGGAATCGGTTATAAACAAGCTGGTTTTTATTTTTTGGCTTTTACATTAAATAACAATGTTCTTAAAAGTTGACTTTCAGAATCTAATTTGAAGGTGTTGTTTATGCAGACTGATTGTTAACTTGTATGTCCTAGACAGATATATGGTAAGAAGGAATTTGGTTGTTTCTTGTCATCAACACAACAGTTGTAATCTAATGATTATAAATACAATACCATATGGTGCTGCAAGGACAAGACAACTCAGTTTTTTTCAAACCTCATACATCTTGAATGCAACAAATACAATTGCACATAAAGAGCAATGAAGGTTTTTTTCTTTGCGAGGCAGAGTATTGCTTTGTAAACAATCTCTTTTGCTAACAAAGGGATGTAACTCTTCAAATAGGCATGTGACCTAATTTCAGTGCACCTCTGGATCAGAAGATTGATGGATTAACAGTGTAGTACCATTCTGGTAGTAGAAGACACATCAAGCAGTCCTAGCTTAAATATTGATAATTAAGAGTATTAACAAGTCCAGAAACCAAAGAAACCTACTTAGTCTGATGTAAACAACACTTCCGCTCGTCAACTGCAATGACCAAAAGTTTCTTACATTAAAATCTAGAATTTAATAGAAAGTAAATTCAGCAGTAGTTAATCTGACCTTTCAGAAGAGTGAGGAACTTGCTGAAATATGATGTATGATTACTGTGATGGAATAATCTACCTCATACACAATATTAAACATAAACCTGCCTATTACAGGACCTATTATACAGCAACAATTAAGATATATAAACACCTTTTGTAAGTATGTAACGAGGTCATTGGAGAGATGCTAAGCTGTCTACACCATTTAGGGCCTTTGATTTTACATCACAAAAGGAAACTTTTGAGCTTGATGAATAGCTCTGATCAGCTGTAATCGAAATTATCATTTTCATTTGAAGATTTTGCAAAAGGGTTTACAAACTTAATATTTAACAGTATAAGCTTTATAGTATGACAAGACTTTTTATACAGTGAAACAGTTTGACAAGCTTTTTTGATACAGCGAAGGAGTATGACAACCTTTTTTATACAGTGAAACTTTGACAAGCTTTTTTTATACCAAGAAACAGTATGAAAAGCTTGTTAGAGTTAAACAGTATAACAAGCTTTTTTATACAGTTTAACAGTATAACAAGCTTTTTTATACAGTGAAACAGTTTGACAAGCTTTTTTTATATCAAGAAACAGTATGAAAAGCTTGTTAGAGTTAAACAGTATAACAAGCTTTTTTATACAGTTTAACAGTATAACAAGCTTTTTTATATACAGTTTAACAGTATAACAAGCTTATTTATACAGTGAAACAGTTTGACAAGCTTGTAGAGAGTGAAACAGTACAAGCTTTTTAAACATTGAAACATTAGGACAAGCTTTTATACATTAAAACATTAGGACAAGCTTTACACAATAAACAAGCTGTTGTATAAACCATTGGTATCTTCAGGCAAATGATTTATGTTTAGAGAATGTTTTTGCTCTCTTGTTTATTTACAATATATATACCAAGTACACTTTGTTTAAAAAAGAAAAGTAATGATGTAAAGAAAATTAGGTTTCAATACATTGTGTGAAGACTTGATTGCACAAATATCTGTTGCAAATGGTATTGATTTGTTAAAAATTAGTTCCACACCTTAAAATCTCTACTAACAGTTATGCCAACCTGAGATACTGATGGGTAACTTAAAGAGTCAACAGAATAATTAAAAACGGTCAAGAACAAATACAAATGTGACCTATGATAACCAGTAACATATTTTAGAACTTTCAAAAACATGACTTTGCCCGTATCAATTAGCCCGTATAAAGCACTTTAAAATAGTATCATACCAGTATTTGTGGGTACCTGAGAAAATATAAACTAATAAATATCATGGGCAGACATCTTTGAGAGAGCATTTATCTACAATTTAAAATATTTTTTCATGACTTGAAAAAAGTCTACAGCATTTTTTATTAAAAATATTATATATATATATGTGTATATATATATAAATACCTAAAATATAATGAAATGCATGTGATGTTTCTTTAAAAAGCTATTTTCATTCTGTCTAAATGAACTGCAAACCCATAGTTACCACAGTTATATTTATCTGAGTTATCATGTGAGAATCTGATTTTTAAAACGGGTAAATCATATCAACATTCAATTAAATTTCCATAAATATATCTGAATGAGATTCTGCAAAACATATTTTCTGAAATCAAACCTACAATTACTACATTATTATCAATGTGTCATCGTGCACTATCTTACCATAATTCAAACATTTGTTTCTTTGTGCAATATTTTCCTCGGCATTCAATTAACTTCAACAATGGATTAAAGGTCTTACAATAAAGACTTGGACTGATGATCTTTTCTTCAAACATGCTTTGTTTAAGTGGCAAGCTTTTAGTGTGATAAGAAATCTGGCAAGAACTTAAATCATTTCTCAGAATCTTTTCTTTGCTGTAATGTTGTCACATAAACTCCATTCTTCTGTATATATATATATATCTATCTTACTTATAACATATATAAACAATGCTTGCATTAAAAAACATGATTTTAATGTTCAAACTAAAATGAATAAAACAGGAGGTACAACACATTAAAATCACTATCTACTAGCTTAATCATGAATGACAGGTACTTCTTCAGGTTACTCTCCACTAAAATTTGATTGGTAGTAAATGGGGTAGGGCGGGTGGGTGTCACTTTCAACAACAAATAAAATCATCCAATCACCAACAAACATACACAGACAAACATTTCAGATATCCCTTTGGACTTGAATGGAAGCAGAGATCAGTCAACACATAACAATGCAGGGTGAAGGTACTAGGCTTGGGACTCCCGCAAACAACGAGATCCTTATTCTACGACAGCAATGTAGATTCCATGTGTTACATGTACAACCCTTCCACATGTCTTGTTGCACAAGTCTACTCTGTTGTGACATTGGTGTTAAGATCTGGTTGTGGAAAATGATTTATAACATTGATCCTGTGTGTAGGTTGTGAAATGGTTGTTCTGTACGATGATGTATACTACAAATTAAAAAATGGACCCACCATAATCATCACTATACTAGCACGACGTGGTTGTCCGCATTTGCAATGGCACATGTCCATTAGCTAAGTTAGGCGGGATGTTGATACCATTAATGGGATTATAACTATGATTTGAGCTCTTGCTGCTCTCCTTGCTTCCATCAT
Source organism: Ylistrum balloti (assembly GCF_031769215.1). Lineage (NCBI taxonomy): Eukaryota > Metazoa > Mollusca > Bivalvia > Pectinida > Pectinidae > Ylistrum > Ylistrum balloti. The sequence goes on along the minus strand of NW_026782523.1, from coordinate 109,354 downwards.
TGGATGAGTCTATTGCACTGTTGGAGTCCGCATTGAACTGGTGGTTGTCATCATTAGGAACCTCTACCCTGCCCATCCCTCCCTCCTTGGTCTCCTGTAACAGTATACAGTCACATGGCTCGGAAGCCCCCACATGGTTTTGTGGGTAACTTGAATATCGGTATGCTCTATCCATTAAGCATATATCGTCCTCATGCTTTAAACATGCCCCACTTCCACTTGTTCCCTCACCAGAAATAAAGGGCATATGAGAATCGTCCTGTCCCATATCTTCCCCATACTCTTCTTCATAATCAACACAATCCACCTTTCCTTCATTAAAGAAATAGGATGTTTCCCTGAAGTGTGGATCAAGTTCAGGTACTAAAATTTCTATAATTTCTTTGAATGTCGGCCGTGATTTTGGTCGATATTTCCAGCATTGTAACATCATATCATATCTGTAAAAGAATCAAAATTTGGTATACATAACAAGATCTATAGCAATTTCAAACCCAGACAGAAACAATTATTGTTTGAAAGCAATTATCATAGTTCATACTAAGATGTACTGCTTTTTTTTTCTTTTTACTTTTTTTCTTATTTTCTTTTAATTCACTTAAAGCTGAACCAGAGGCTGATTTTTCATATCCATGCCATCATTTAGGAATGATGACTGCAACGATTCCTATGAATAGACACTGAATTATACTTCACTTGCTATATTCGTTTTCAACCAAAAGAAACTTAAAATGGTCAGACTTTCAAAATGAAAATTAAATGAAAAGACATGCTTTCAATGAACCCTGTGACACATTCAGTCAGCTCTTAGGGCTACACAAAAAAAAGTTGACTAGCATTGAGACCAATCATGTCTACTTGTAACTTCCTGTCTAGCATGTCACATTTACAACCTTTAACTTCCTACATCTTTCACCTAGGTTCCTAGATACTTACAAAACTTCTGGACAGCCTTCTGGTGTGTCCATTGTTTTAGCACTGATAACGTATTTGAGGACCTCTTCATTTGAGAGTCCTTGATATGGCTGGGCAGCCAACGTGGTCATTTCCCATATAACCACTCCATAGGACCTGTAAAAACAAGTACAGTATTGAGTTGAAATCAATGTTATTCAGCTATAAAGTAATACATCTGTTTATGAATTCTGCCAACAGCCTACAAATACCCTCACATTAAGTATATTCTCAGAGATACCCTGTTAGATATAAGAAAGTAAAATGTTTACCAATTAAAATGTACTTTGATGATTTATTGATCATAATGAACTGATGACAAGGAACATTTTTCATGCTTTTCAAATTTCTCCCAAACACAGTAGTAGATTCCAATGGTTTTGTAAATGTATTCATCATATATCATATACAGAGATATAAACATTCATTAACCCTAGTTAAAATAATGTAATTTAGAAGCAGAATCAAGGTTAAATCTCCTTTGCCAAATCCTGAATCACTTCACATGTGACTTATTTTCAGTATTTCAAACTTACCATACATCTGACATGCTGGTAAATATACCATCTTTCAGAGACTCTGGAGCCATCCATCTTACAGGTAACAACCCTTTCCCACCTTTTCTATAATAATCAGTTTCATAAATATCTCTGGTCATTCCAAAATCTGCAACATAGAAAATATCACAATAGTTTTTAACTGGTAATTCCAACATCTATCACATAGAAAGGACAGAACGACCTTCTATCATGTTATTTCAAAATCAAACAAAAAACCTAAGATGACACTATTTATTATGGTTACAAATGTCTAAAATATTGAAAGTTAAACTTCAAAAGGTCACATCTGTGTGGCCCACTATTCTACCACTTTACTAATACTTTGATGAAGATAATATTTCACTGCCACAGATCTGTGTGGCCCAATATTCTATCACTTTACTGATACTTTGATGAAGATAATATTTCACTGCTAAAGATCTGTGTGGCCCAATATTCTATCACTTTACTGATACTTTGATGAAGATAATATTTCACTGCCACAGATCTGTGTGGCCCAATATTCTATCACTTTACTGATACTTTGATGAAGATAATATTTCACTGCCACAGATCTGTGTGGCCCAATATTCTATCACTTTACTGATACTTTGATGAAGATAATAATTCTCTGCCACAGATCTGTGTGGCCCAATATTCTATCACTTTACTGATACTTTGATGAAGATAATATTTCACTGCCACAGATCTGTGTGGCCCAATATTCTATCACTTTACTGATACTTTGATGAAGATAATAATTCTCTGCCACAGATCTGTGTGGCCCAATATTCTATCACTTTACTGATACTTTGATGAAGATAATAATTCTCTGCCACAGATCTGTGTGGCCCAATATTCTATCACTTTACTGATACTTTGATGAAGATAATATTTCACTGCTAAAGATCTGTGTGGCCCACTATTCTACCACTTTACTAATACTTTGATGAAGATAATATTTCACTGCCACAGATCTGTGTGGCCCAATATTCTATCACTTTACTGATACTTTGATGAAGATAATATTTCACTGCCACAGATCTGTGTGGCCCAATATTCTATCACTTTACTGATACTTTGATGAAGATAATATTTCACTGCTAAAGATCTGTGTGGCCCACTATTCTACCACTTTACTGATACTTTGATGAAGATAATATTTCACTGCCACAGATCTGTGTGGCCCAATATTCTATCACTTTACTGATACTTTGATGAAGATAATATTTCACTGCCACAGATCTGTGTGGCTCAATATTCTATCACTTTACTGATACTTTGATGAAGATAATATTTCACTGCCACAGATCTGTGTGGCCCAATATTCTATCACTTTACTGATACTTTGATGAAGATAATAATTCTCTGCCACAGATCTATTTAAAATTTATCTAAAAAAATTATTAAAAATGACAACTCTTTTAAAGCAAAATGACCTACAAGGGAAAAAGCTTGATGAAAGTTTTATATAATTATATATTTTTGCTGATTAAATCTCAAACAAAGAAACTTTTTAGATATGTGTATCTCGTGTCTCCTGGGAGCTTATGAAGACCTCCGAGGTCATTTTGAGTAGTCTGTCTCCAGGGATACTGTATATTTGTGAATCCCCAGTTTCTATGGAGACTTAAGATTTTGTGAGTGTCTTACTTCTAGAAAGACTTTAGATTTGTGAGTTTCCAGTCTACAGGGAGATTTGTGAGTTTCAAGTCTCTAAGAAAAGAAAGCACATGTATAGCCTTACCTCCAATCTTCACTGTTAGATTGTCTGCCACCATACAATTTCTGGCTGCTAGATCACGATGAACAAACTTCTTGTCTGCAAGATAGGCCATCCCATCAGCAATTTCTCCTGCCATCTGCATGATACGGTGGAGAGTCGGAGGGGTACGACCTGCATTATCCTGAAAAGCAGCAAGATATGTATAATAATCTAATGTTAAGATGATAAAGATCTGAGTTGAGTAAGATTGATTCTGCATGTATGTTTAAAGTGATTAAGTGATCACTGAGTAAGTGTTTAATCAATTACTGTACCTCTTCATCTGGCCGATGCATGCGAAGGAAATTTTTCAAATCCCCATTGCTCATGAGTTCCATAATGACATAGGCTGGTTTTCCTTGAGCCACACCTGCAGATACAACTCCAAGCAGCCGTACCACGTGGGAGCACACAAATGCCCTGAAACAAAAACAAAACTTTAGTCAGGCCTCCTTGAAGTTTTATTACAATCATTCATAAAAATCTTGTTTCATTGTTTATTTCAAATGGAGAAGATTTGATAAAAAAAAAAAGGGAGATGGTGTGAGGAAACTTCCAATTTATTGAGCGATCAGAAAAGGAAAAAAAATTTTTTTCAGTAAGAAAATCTGGCAATGATTTACAGCTTGCCCAGACCAATCTGAAGGATCAACAAAAACAGAAATTTCAATGTGATCCTAGTCTTACCACCAGTTTACCGAGAATCATTTTACAGTCATAGTCAATCAGACTTTTCTACTTACTTCATAATGGAAGCTTCATTTAAGAAACTCATTCTTTCTGAAAATGTAGCACTTGAATTCACTGTCTGTAATGATAAAAATTTTACAAAATCATTACGACAATAATATACAAGCTGAAAATTTATATATTTTATAAATGAAATTTTGAAGTCAAATATGAATCCCCCCCCACTTATCAACTTACAGATTAATGAACCAGCCAATTTTTTTTTTCTACATCAAATCATTCTGGATTACCGAAATATGCCTAGAATGAATGTACTGTGACAGCCATGCAGGATACCAATTACCACTTGTTTAGATAAAACCTTACTTTGACAGCCACTTTGATCTCTCCACTGACTTCCTTCAGATCACTTGCCAGGCCTTCATACACCATCCCAAATGACCCCTGACCAAGTTCACGAATAAGTTTGACCTTGTCACGATCCACCTCCCAGTCATCTGCTATGTAAGCTAAAAGACAAAACGTATCGAACATTAAAACAGGAAAACTGTGTCTGTGTATTGTTAGATAATAACCAAGGCCCTTGTATGTTGACAAAATTCCCATGATATTTCTTCTTGTAAGTTACACAAAGCCATTCATACCATAAACAAACAATTGTGGCCATTCTATATTTTGACCTATCACACAATGACCTATCAATGCCAGGGTGCCAGAGTCCAATAGCTGTGAAGTGACCACCAAAGTCAGGCAAGTACTATAGTTATTTAAATGAAAGGTATGATAGAAAAAATCCACGAAAATGTTACTTCTATTGAAAACTTCAAATCATTCTTTATTCACTTACAAGCCCCTCCCCCCATTAATGGCATTCAATTTCACTAAGGTGTGTTCATCAGGAATATTAGCCCCTACAAAAATAAACATTTATACAATCTCACCATCGTAGTTTGACATGTATTCTGGATTTGCAGATATGTTCTGGATATCTGGGTATTCACGGAACCTGAAACATACAATCACTTACTTTAAGTCTATATTTACATCATAATTTTGACTACAAACATCAAACTCCTTCTCCTCTGATGTAATTCACTAACTTTAAGTCTATATTTACATCATAATTTTGACTACAAACATCAAACTCCTTCTCCTCTGATGTAATTCACTAACTTTAAGTCTATATTTACATCATAATTTTGACTACAAACATCAAACTCCTTCTCCTCTGATGTAATTCACTAACTTTAATTATTTTACAGTAATTTTGACTACAAACATTTTCTTTGATGTAATTCACTATTTATCTATATTTACATCATAATTTTGACTACAAACATCAAACTATTCTCCTCTGATGTAATTCACTAACTTTAAGTCTATATTTACATCATAATTTTGACTACAAACATCAAACTCCTTCTCCTCTGATGTAATTCACTAACTTTAAGTCTATATTTACATCATAATTTTGACTACAAACATCAAACTCCTTCTCCTCTGATGTAATTATTTTAATTATTGTAGTTTTTGTAATTTTTTTCCATTATCAAGCAACAGGATATATTAGCCATATCCAAAAGTACAAAATCCACGATGAAATTATATGGAGGATATTGGTGCTTTAAAAATGTCCGATCAGGTTGAAGTTGCTTACCGTCTGCGAGCCATACACCAAACAATGATTCCAGTGACAACCACTATCAGAATTCCAACAACAACGCACACCACAATGATCATTTCCTGTGCCATTACTTCTCCTAAAACACAATATGTATACACCTTGTTAACATTATCTGTTACACGGGAGAAAGAACACTTGTTTGCAGTATTATGCACAGTTTCTTTTAACCATTTTTGCCGTGAAGCTGTAGGCAGAGACATATCACTTCAGTCTCAGGGTCACATTTATATACGACAATAGTAATTGTTGTTGATTGCACTGAACAGAAATAAATAAGGAACATTCTATAGTACATATAATAAACTTTTTTCACCAGGCATGACTGTACCTTTCTCAGAATCAATTATGAAATATCGACCTTCAGTCCATGACCCATTACCAGCCAAGGAATTTGCCCGTATTTTGAAGGTATAGTTGCCTGGTCCCAACTTGTTGAGCTTGTGTCCTCCCAATGACTTGTACATTTTCTGTGATATACACACTGTGACCGGTTGGACCTGTAACACGTCGCATGAGATGTCAGAGTTGGACATGGAAAATAAAATTTGTAAATGAATTGTTTTCCTCTGTAAGGATTGAATACTGTAACCCAATATCCTTTCACAAGTGATTTATTTTTGCAAATTTTTCAACTGTAACAAATTTATGAAAGTTAATCATCTTGAATTAAGACAGGAGTAAATGTTTATAGTATATACATGAATAGCATGATCTGTTAACAAAATTCCTTGTGTTTACAGTACTACATTAATAATATACAATACTATAGTGAGTAATATATAGGCACAGGGAAAACCATTTGATGTCCCAACAATAGTAATTGTTAAAACATCACTACACAAACCAGGTCATATCAATTTGGTGGAAATAAATAATATTAAAGTGGATATCTTTAGTTATTTCTTTAATTCTCACAGTTAATGATTTTACCAACAAGATCAGGCTGAAACCTGACAAGAAGTTTGGAGAGAGATATCACTTGCTTGTTTCAAACAATTTGTCATAATATTATACCAGAGAAACTCTATGCAGTATCAAAATAGAATTTTCATGTTTTGGTACTTTAGTATCTGATAGTAACACAATATTTCATTCAAAATATCAATGATGGCATCTTTGATACTCCTTGGGTTAGGCTCACCGTCTCAGTGTATTTACATTGTTTATGTTTGAGTCACTGTGTACTTACATTGTTTATGTTTGAGTCACTGTGTACTTACATTGTTTATGTTAGAGTCACTGTGTACTTACATTGCTTATGTTTGAGTCACTGTGTACTTACATTGTTTATGTTTGAGTCACTGTACTTGATTTCATATGTTATGATGATCCCATTAGGATTAGGAGGTGGTGCCCACTTCAGAATTACCTCCCCTGTCTTATTCTTCATCACATTGATGTTGATCGAGGAACTGTTGATATTGTCAGCCACTTCTGTAGATCAAACAATATATTGCATCAATAACATAAAAGAAAACGTAATGCACAATATATAAATGCATAATTACTGTGTGAAGTTTTCTGCAATTTTTTCTGAATCTCGTAAATTAGCAACATGATGTGTATAATGGGGGTTTAATATACAATGTAAAAATAATATGAAACTGAATGATATGAATTCCATTAAAATGTTCTGACGAACGAAATTTTATTGTGTAAAATCCAATATTAAAATTCACTGCCCAAAAAGGATATGATTTTGAACTGAGACTTACTTGAAGTCATTGTGCGTTGAAGTGCTAAGGCTCTGCTACTGCATAACTTGGCTTCTTCCGACTGATTTCCCCTAGAGTCCCGTGGGTCTCGTTCCTGACAAGCTATGACCTGTAAAACAGCATTGTCAATGAAAACTCTTTGTAATACTTAAGCAAATAAATATGACATCACACTTTGGATTTGAGAAGACAGAGCAGCATATACCAAAGGTTATTCTGCTTTAAACAATCTATTTTCTCAAAGGTTTTGTTTTAAGAAAATTAATGTCAAAATTTCTTATTCTTTTGTACAAATCCTGCTCCTCTTGGAAAATTACAGCAAATTATTCACCAAAATTTTAATCAAAATTCTGAAAAATAATAGAAGAATTGATAATTAAAGTCCAGTATGACTCTAATTTGAAATGTAAACAAACAAGATGACTTAATCATACACAAGATTTTCCTTTTAACCTATTCTTGTATCATTTTTCAGGGTTTTAATCCAAATTTGGGTTAATAATTTGTTTCAACACTCTATCCTTGACTTAGAGATGGTTTAGATCACAATTGTTAGTTTGGAAAAGTAGTGTTTCACATGAAAAGATGAGGAAGACAGAGGGCTGCCGACACACTACAATAGTGCAAACTTTGTTGGATACATTATCACTGACAGAATTACTGTCTTCATTTAATTTCGTGTTCACATGGAATAAATTTTACACATCTCTCTATTGGTCTCAATGTATAAAAGTTTATAAAATATTTTTTGAGATTTTAATCTACAGTTAATATTTTTGCTTGATATTTAAATTTGCACTTTCTTTAATGACAGTAAAAATCGGCATCTTTGATCCCCCATGAATGTTAGCAACTGTAAACAGACATCTAACATGAAGAGAAACCTACATCCATGTTATAACCTACCTCTATGTTATAATCTCTGTAGTGCATCAGGTTGGGGATGATAAATTCTCTCTTGTACACAACAGCTCTATAGTAGGGGTTCGACTCCTCGTCAGGAACTGCACCCCTTTCCTCTACTTCTGTCGTGTTATACTCTGTCTCATTTCCTAAGGACTCATTGGCGACTGACGTATCTAAAAACAATGATGAGCGTCGTGCTCGAGTGTTGGAAGTTTCGCTGCTGTTGGCTTTTTTGTTCCCATTCATCTGATGATACGTCTCAATATTTTGTTTGCGATCCGAGTTTCTGCAAAAAAAATTGAACGCAAAATATACAACAAGAGTCTATACTACAGTAAACTTGCTTATACTGATAGCAAAATCATATACATACACATATGGTCGTCGGATCACATGAAATGGTTAGAAAAATGTTGTTAAAAACAGTTATGATTTCTGTGGTTTTAAGACTTACAAATCTTCTGTATACACTGAAATAATGTCTATCTGATCTTTTACTCCCCAAATTCAAATCTCAATACATGTATATATAAATCATCAAATCACACTCTGTCTCATCAGAAATGAATTGGCTAAAAACTCAATATTGAGTTGTTTTTTTAAATAAATGAAATGTTTGTGATCTTAATTAGAGCCTTAAATGCAGTAATCAAGCCTTATGACTCATCAGTATAGAAAAGCATCACAAAAAATTATTTCAATTGAGTTACTAACAATAATCTCCCTATATTGAGCTATTCTTTTATAGCAAAGGAAATGAGCAAGTAGTTAGGACATGAGTCTTTTTTCAAACAGCATGTTTTGACCATATTCCCACAAGGGATAAAGACACTCCTCACAAAATCTGGTCCTAATCATACATGTGCTTCAGGAGAGGGTTCAGACCCTGAGACAAAAATATGGAGTTAGAATTTCATTAGCTATTCAATTACAACAGAATATCTCCAGCAACTGAATGCATAGAGCTCTGAATAAACAAAACTCCTGACCACCAAGTCCTTTTTCTGATGTAAATCTCTTAGAACAGTCGAATTGTATTTAAATACTCTATAAAACCATTCACCTTTCCATTTGATAATTATCATTTCCATGTAATTCTGCTTAAAAATACCACATTTTTAGTCTGCTGTATCACATTAATTCGTAAATAATAGAAGTCTTTTAAATCATGTTAATTCAAACAAATGTTTTCCGATTCAAATGAGATATTAAAACAGTACAAAATTTTTGTTCTATTTCTGCCACATTGGATAATAATGTCAGCTATATTTTACCATAACAACACACGGAACAGAAATCTGAATAAAAATATACTTTTTAAATCCCATGCAGCTCCGATTCAGAAAATCTTCAATAAGCTCTTTTGTTATGTCTCTTTTTACATATATATACTTTTAATGACAGAAAAACATTATTGAGGAAATCTGATCTAATAAATCTCGGTATCATTCAGACAACATAAAGACAATGGTGTAACCTATACCGTTTTGATAACTATTATCACAACATAGACTAAACGTTCACTTCTCTATCTAAGCAGCAAATCCTAGCTAGTGTCAAAGGTCACAAAAAGTCCAAATATCAAAATCAGTGACTTATGACAAATTTGAAAAAAATCATGGTCAAATACGGATCATGTTTATATCTAATAAATCAGATAAATTCCATTTAATTATTAAATAACACTTCATATATCAAAAAAAAAAAAAAAATACACTATTATGTTCAAATTGAATAAACAGATGAAGTTGATTTTTGACATATCATCCTAGAACTGTTTGAAATCTTAACATTTGATTGTGTGTGAATCCTTACACATTGGAACTTCTATTGCAGGTCATATTCAAATCAAAACTTGGTATCACTTAATATTAAATAAACAAAATCAACAAGAAAAAGATGAAATTTTGCAACAACAAAACTTTGTTGCATTCAGGTGCTTTAAAAGAAAAGAATACATCATGCAGTGTTTTGAATATTTTAGCATTAATAATTGTTTTGATTCTTGAATATTTCCTTTATTAGAATATAATGTAAATGAAAGCATGCTTGTTAGTAAAAATGGTCAGTAATGCTGTAGACAAGACACCATTTCCTTAACAAAACAAATCTTAATATGGGCAGATACAGAACAATTTTTAAAATCAAAATTAAAATTTAAATATTTTTAAATTTTTTAAATTAATATCACTGTCATTTTCATATGACTAAATCATCCCATTTTTTGTGTTTGGTGATAGAGTAGTGCACAAGTCACAGGAAACCAGTTAACATTTGAAACCTGAACATTTTAGATGCCCTTATACAGAGATTTGTTATAAGAAGAAATTGGTTTCTCTAAAAGCATGTGAAAGGTGACGGGATTGTAATATTAATACCAAGCAAACTAAGGTTTTTATGGAGGTGCAAGAAGAGTGCTGGAAAGCCAGAGAGACAGACAGGGGCAAATTAAGAAAGGAAACACTTCATCTAGTTTATGTGTCCCTGTTAGAAACCTAATGGTTTCATTTAGAATAAACTCTATATTTTTTATCAATCCTGCATATAGCTGTCCACAAAATTCGAAGGCTGTCCACCATGGAACCAGGGACAAGTTTGGACCTAAGGAAACACAATCACCTTACCTCTTTCTTTAGGCAACAATAGTGGACTCTATCCTGGTCAGCTCTAGGACCATGCTACCTAGTCATAATGACCTCGTGAATTGACAGAATCAACATCAATCTTTCAGATGTTTGCTAGCATGAATTTCCATGGCCCATCAAAAACAGAAACTTGTGATGATAGTGATGAATTTGGTGAACCTGAAGATGACCAGCTCTAAAGCTGATTTGATCATAAATTATTACTTCAGAAGAAATGGATATACTTTCTATTTTCATTTTTCCCTTTAGTATTGCTATAGAAGATATGACAATGAAGATATTTGAATCAATATAGGTATCCTAATCAGTTCAGAGACTAGCAATTCCAAATTACATAACTGTCAGTTTTCAAATCTCTTATCCCTCATACAATATATTTACAATGATTTTTGACACACCACTATATCGCCCAGGTAAAGGTGTTCTTGGTCAGGAAATGCTTAACAGGAGCGAAAAGGAAGAAAATGAAAATTTTGATGAAATTCATAAACACTGAAACTATTAAACACGGTAAATAAACAGATGTTTGCCCCAAGATCTATAGCCAATTTGATGGATTTATAGGAAGCATTAATCTAGTCCTTCCTCTTTCTTCTCTATCAACCATCAGAAGTTCCAAAGCAGATCAAATATCTAATGGACAGTGCAAATCATTTGTTCTATATTACACAGACTCTTATCAAATTTATTTGATGATTGGTACATAAAAAATTATGTCGCTCTAAGACTGTCAAAGATTTTACCCATGAGGATATTTTCCATTCCAGAAAATGACCAAAATTGCATGTAATTTTATACTTAAATATAAGATCATAGCATTCCCAAACTGTACACTGTGTGATTGTGATACTGTAAAATCATCCATTTTCATGGTACTCAAATTTTTCGTGGTTTTTCAAAAACCTCTTTTGTGGACACTTCGTTTTTTGGATAAATATGGCTCCATATATCTACCTACAATAATTTGAACAGTTCGTGGACATATAAATTCATGAAATGAGATTACCCATGAAAACAATGAAAATAAATCCTCCGTAAAAATTTTACAGTATATTCCAAATATGGTAATTTTAAATATTAAGCAATGTTTGACAGCACTTATTTCATGAAAGATGTGGAATGTAAAATAAGCACTTTTTATTTACCTATTTTGTTTTGTTTTTTTGTTAGAATTTTTGTAAGTATCTGTGAATCCCTACTTTGAGAGAACAATGCTACATACTTACCTGATAATACTTGGAACACAAAATAATTTGTTTTTTAATGCTCTCTTGCCTTTTCCTGCAAGGTCACCAAGATATTTTTCTACTTGTCACCAACACCTTACTAAACCCACACCACCATGTTCACATTTTCATGAATTGTTTTAGAATAACTACCATATTTTAAAATCCAAAGGTTCTCTGGTTGTAAATGAACTTTGGGTAATGATACAATTTGTCTAATGGGAAAAATGAGAGATGTATTCTGAATCAAGCATTCAATGACAGAAACACACATAGAGAAAGCTTGCAGCTAGGATGAACAACTGTACTTTCCCTGTTTTTCCCCTCACCAACCAAAGTCACCAGCTCCCTGCTAGGATTCAGTCTACTGATCTCAGATTTATTTTCACTCAAAAAAAAAATTTTCTCTATGACACAATACAGGAAAAATATGATTTGAGAGAGGAAAACCCCACAAAAACATGACTTAAATGGAGACATTGTTGCCACATATCTCAGATATTAGTCCTTTTTTCAGCTATTCATTCTACAGCGTAATGGCAATTTCAGGCATCTGGATGGTAAAAATATGTGTTCTCAACATTTTTTTTTTTTTTTTACAAAAAAACTGAAATGCTTTATTTAAAAAAAAGAATAAATTATAATGATAAATAAATAAAAAAAAATCATATTTCAATTTGTTTCATGACTAAGCTAGGCACTGACAATGACTGAAGAGAAAAAATCCACACAAATCTGAGAAAAGTAGGCTACATAACACTACATATAACAGGAAAAATACAGTCTGTTGACAAACCCAATCATGTTGAATTCAAACACAATTCTGATGTTCATATGATCATTATTGATAAGGTCTACTACAAATAATGATTTTCCTTTATGAAAATGTACATCGGTCACAATCAAATTAATTTGTATCATCAATCTAATTGGGGTTTTTTATGATTCAAGTAACCAACTGGATTTTACACAATAGAAGGAGATTTGTTATAAACTAGGACACTTTGTGCTAGCATTGAACATGTCCACTTAGTTTTCCTAATATTTCTTTTGGACTCTATAAAAGATTTGAAACAAGAATTGTAAAGTCAAAGGATTTAACCTCCCAGGAGTTGGAGTTGGAGTTATGACAATAAGAATACATTTAGTCTGCTTTACAAAAACAGTATATAATTTTTTTTATCATAACATTGATATCCAACCAATAATTTGGATGAATTCAGTTGAATTTTGAAGATTTAGTGGTGGGGAGGGAGGGAAATGTTCACTAAGTCAAATTTTAGTATCTTCTTTCATGAATAAACAATTCCTTATCATACCATTCTGTAATGGATTGTCAAGGATATCAAAACTAGAGAAAATGTTCTGTCATTTCAGAAATTGTATCATATCCATAGAAAAAAACACATCCTTCCATTCCATTTAGGACAGAAAGGGCATATATTACACAAGGAAAACGTTAGACCAGGTGTCAAACCAGTAATCACATCTCTCAGGCCAAGATTGCAATGCCGCTATTGACAACAGTTTGGCAGAAATTACGTTAAACTAGAAAACGTACAGATTACTGTTTTCTAACACAAATGTTAGCCTTACGCCTGTACGAAATGTAATGTAAGATCTCTTGGAAAACACACTGGATATATGTAACTATAAACTACACCTGTCAGATGATTATAATAAATGTAAATCACACCAAAAGTCTTATTTGTAAAACTCCCACAAACAAAGGAATATTTACTTGTATGAAGAAGTTCCTTCATTTGTTTAAAGTTAAAAGTGAAGAATTCATTCTACAAAGGAAAGACTTGAAACAAAAGAATTTATCTTTTTATCAGCAATGATTTCGAAAGTTAGGACAATTATTAAATAACATGTTCATCAAACAGGAGAAGAATAAACAGTCAAAACATGTGCATTGATTGTTCATAGAACTGAAAAGATCAACAGACACCAAAAATACAAGAGACCAACTGGACAAACATCCACTGGACAGACAAATGTGATCACACTAACAGGAAACAGCAGCGGACAGCAGTAACCATAGCAACACGCACGGAGACACACATGACAGAAAGTACGATACAATAGAGAACTTGTACAGTTGGCAAAACATTAATAATCTCTATGTTTTGAAAAGGTGAAGATCATCAAAGGCATTGTTTGATGATTATCTTTCATCTACTTCAGTTGAAATGAAGGATGAACCTTTCCACCCATTCTGCAGTACAAGTGAAATACTGACGACTCCATGTGAAGTACATACAAGTTGTAATACTATGCTGTGATAGATACTTCAGTTGATTATAATCCCTGGATGTAGACAAAAGTGATACAAATTATAGAAAACGAATAATCAGAATTAGAAATCAAAGCAGTTCTTTTGAAATATGAGAGTATAAAGGTGATTTTAAATATCTATAGGAAACTGTACAAGTTATTATACAAACTAGACAAGAAACAAAAACAGGATTGCCACCATATGAATTGGTTTCCATAGAAACAATATACTGTTCAGGATGTTCGGATGCTATTGGGTGTTGACAAGGTAATGCTCTACTGAAAATATTTTAAGTTGAAACAGAGTCTGTATGTTTTGATTGTTTGGTGCAGAAGTCCTGTATTTACATACATTTCTGAGGATATAAATGTTTAATGGCTTTTAAACTGAAGTTGTTTTCAAGGAATAAAATGCATGGTTACTTCTAACTGCCAACCAGTGTTTATTTTATTTAAGCTATTTCTTAAAACAAAAATAACTCAACAAACAATGGTTCAAAAACATTTTCAAAACTAAATTTGAAAGGAATTAAAGTGAAAAATAACACTTTTTGAAACAATTTTAAATATCTTCAGTAGATGGAAATGTACTGCAGAAAGAAAAAAAAAATCAGAGACCGCCTCCCATGGAAACTAAGCATATTAAATAAACCAGTACCAGTAAATAACATTTTTATGAATTAAATATGTCAATAAATTGTTATACTAATAATTGGTCATATTTGAAAGTAAGTACTTTTATACAGAAGTCACATGCTCTTGTGACCTCTAAATAATAAGTCACATGTTAATGTGAATTCTCTATAAAGGTCTCTATAAAGGTCACGTCTTCTGGTGAACTCTACATAAAGATCACATGTTCTTGTCAACTCTGTAAAAGGTTACATGCTACTGCAAACTTTATGTAAAGATCACTTATATGGTGAACTCTTCATAAAGGTCACGTTACTGTAAACTCTCTATAAAGGTCACATGGTACTGTGAATTCTCTATAAAGGTCACATGTTACTGGGAATTTTCTATAAAGGTTACATGTTACTGTGAATTCTCTATTTATAAAGGTCACATGTTACTGTGAACTCTATACAAAGGTCACATGTACATGTTACTGTGAATTCTCTATTTATAAAGGTCACATGTTACTGTAAACTCTATACAAAGGTCACATGTTACTGTGAATTCTCTATAAAGGTCACATGTAACTGTTACTTCTCTATGAAGGTCACATGTTACTGTAAATTCTCTATTTATAAAGGACACATGTTACAGTGAACTCCACATAAGGTCACATGATGGTAAGTTCGGTCAAATTTCTCCCACTTACAATAAAATAACATGTTATCTGACTGGCCCCTATACTCCTAGAGAACGTCTGTCCCTATGAGAGAACTTTGGCTAAGAGCACACCACAGCATAAGCTGGTCATTTGTGCCAGGTACAATAGCTACCCTGTGAATACCTGTTTTATTGAATTTAAACACGAATATCCACTGTAATAAACATAAACAAGTTTATAACTCACAGCCAAAAAATTCAATCAGGATCTAACTAGATAATACAATAAATACATGTATCCCTGTTACTTTTCTTGCTCGTGACAAAAGCATATACAGAAAACTGATATTTGTTCTAGTTTTAGAAGTAAAAGCTGTTCTCTGCTCATTCTATCTGCCAGTGCATTAGCTTGCTAAACTGTCATTGATCTGTGAAAAATAAACCACAGATCCAAATAACAGCAACTACAAGCCGCATTCATTTACTTTTTCCACTAAAAAAAATCAAAAATGTATAAAAAATTTGTATGTGAACAACACCTACTCTACATAAAGCCATAAAGTTAAAAAATTGTCAAGGGAGGATTCATCAAATTCAATAGAATGTTGGATAAAGGAGATTTGGAGCTGGGAGGAAGGTTGGGGTAATACTACATATATAGATTTACATATCTTGCATAGAAAAAATAATCAAATTACATAAATTCAAATTAAATTTCACATCATAGAAATGTGAGGTCTGGAGAACAAAACAGGAAAACAAAGTAAAATGGTAACCTGGTCATTAACATTGTAACTAAAACACATGAGGTCTGACTCTATCCAAATCCCAGTATCTTATTAAGATGTTGTAATTCATCTCATTGTTATATATAGACCTTAATATCTCTGGCTTTAATCTACATCAATCTGGCCAAGCAGAACTCAGCACTGCCAATAAACTGTAGCTATGTCTTACATTGAAGAAATATTGTTGACTGCCAAAATCAGTCGGCTACAATAGGAAAGCAGTTCATTAAATTCTATACATATGAGTTCAAAAGGAAAGATATTGTAATCTCTGAAAGTCAGTCTGAAACTTTCAGAACAGGATTACAATGGGGCAGAACAATAAATACCCAACCCATGTTTTATGATGACTTACAACAAGTTTTAGAGGATGTGTGGAAAACTAAAAGAAATCTCAAGACAAGATGCTGAAAAGAACAATGGACAATAACTTTTTGAAATATAGTTGAAATGAAATGATGTCCATTAAAACACAATATCATAATGTGGTTTTAAAGCCTATAAAGTTTCTGAGAAATTGCAGAAAAATTGAGGAAGAAAATCTCGTTACAAAATTTAACTGCTAAAAACTCTAAGGGCAATAACTCCTTAAACAAGAGGCCTAGAATCCTTGACGGTCACCTGAGATAAGCAATATTGTATATAAAGGTTAAAGGATTGTTATCGTGTCGTGAAACAGAAATTGTGACACTGAATATAGACAGTGTCAATACATGCATTACATCAAAACTGTCATCCTATACTGATTATTATTATAAATTTATTTCCAGTGGGAAATAACCAATGTTATGACGATACTCATTTTGGTAATTAAAGCACCTTAAGATGTTTCCTTTCATGAAGAGCATTTGATTATACCATATCTGGGTCTTAAAAAGATTTTTGAAATTTAAGTCAATTTGACCCCTTTTGGCCCTGCTCATCAGCCCCTGGGTGTCAGTCAGGATCAAAATGGGCATACCATCATGCGGTCACCCTTCACTCATAATTCCAACCAAGTCTGAAATATTTCTGATGGAAATAACAAAAATTACGCTCAAAAATCTAGTTTTCCTATATACACGATAGTAAACTTTACCCCCTTCCCACAGGGAAATTTGAGACCCTGGGACCATGAAATTCACAATTTTGGTAAAGCACCTAAGATGTTTCCATTCATGAAGAATATTTGATACAATATCTGGGTTTTGGGACGAAGATTTTTGGGCTTTTGGCCCCACCTCTCAGGCCCCTAGAGGGTGGGGACTGTATAATTCACAATTTTGATTCATCTTATGCCAGAAGCTTTCTGAAAAATTTAATTGAAATTGGATCAGGGGTTTTTCAGAAGAAATCGAAAGTGTCAAATTGTTTACGGACGCACGACACACAATGCTGGATGAAAAGTATTAGAATTGGTCACCATGAGACTTTGTATCAAGTGACCTAAAAATTGTTGAATCAAACAGCTGTGTAGAGAAATACACAACTTAATGTTATGATGATAAAACCTACAAAGTTTGAAAGAAATTGTTGGAAAGCTGAGAGAGGAGATCTCTGGACAAGATCAACATTATTGAAACAAATTGTAGTAGCTCTCTCAAATACACTTAGTTCAATTAAACTCCCATTCAGGAAAAAAAATTTCATGTCATGATGTAGCCTTCCAAGTTTGAAAAAGATTGATTGCAAACTTTGGGAGATCTCCAGAA
The DNA here is from genome assembly GCF_031769215.1 of Ylistrum balloti. Taxonomy (NCBI): domain Eukaryota; kingdom Metazoa; phylum Mollusca; class Bivalvia; order Pectinida; family Pectinidae; genus Ylistrum; species Ylistrum balloti. The sequence goes on along the minus strand of NW_026782523.1, from coordinate 91,196 downwards.
AAAAAATTTAAGACAGACAGCAACGCAATGCCATACCATATGTCCCATCAAAATTTCTGACGGACATATAAAAAGTTCATAACACTCCCTTAAATTTTGTAACTGGTGGAAGTTTCTAAGTAACAGGATAAAGCGGTGATGAGATTCCACATGGTCTAATAACACACATGCAATGCACTGTAAGATAGATAGAGATAACAGGTTTACTGTTTTATTAAATGTCTGATAGCCACTGAAGACATGTATCACACAAACACTGACCACAGGGTAAGGGGGGATAACCTCAGAACAATCCTGCCTTCTATCAATAACAAAACTTCCAGCCAACCCCAATCCCCTCCCCTACATTAAACCTTTGTTTGAATTCCTTGAAATTCAAAAAGAGTAAAAGCCTAAAAATGCTTTTATTCATTAAATTTATCTTTAAAGAAATGTTAATTGAGAAAAATTTAATTGTTCACTTAAATCATGATATTAAACCTATCCTTCATGACAGATTTTCTGAAGTATCTTTAACTGCTGAAAATAGTAAACCCTATATAACAAGGAAATACATTTTACAGTTAAAATTTCTACCCAGAGAATATTTCTCTATATCATTAAATCAAATACATGATGCAAGTCTCTCAATACTGTACATTTATATATTTGTTTAAAACTACCAAGTTTTCCTTTACATGATGAGAAAATTCTTGTCCAGCCCACGAAGGAATCACGAGAAGCATAAACAGAAATCACGAGTAAAAAGTGCAAACCAGGAGAACATATTCTAGTGATAAAATAGCAAAGAATGTCAACAGTATGAAGCATAGAGCTCAAAAAGCTGTTTTTGTTGCTAAAAATAACCTTCAGGGCAACCATAAAATGGCCTTCTACACTTTTCATAGCCAAAATTTTTATCTCAACTCTTTATGCATAGCTATCAAAACAAGCATAACAATGTCTTGACAGCAAAAATAAAGGACTCGAACCAGTTTTAAAATGCTAGGTTTTTGCAAAAGTCACTCTTCAATGCAAACAGCGAAAAATAGCATATCCCTAAGAAAATTGGCAAGCATGCTTTTAGGTTAGGAAGATTAGTCCCTGTCGCAACCTTGGTTTCTTCAAGCCCCTGCTCCAACATCTCATACATGAAGATAAACAATGTCCTTCATCTCATATATGATTATATAATCTATGTAGTACAATGTTTTCCATATATTCCCAATACATGTTTTATTCAGCAGATGTTCTGAGGTCATCCCGGTTTCGACTGGGGTTATTTTCACACATTAGGAAAGGAAGTCCAACAGGACGTGGTGTTAATTATTGAATTAAGTCTCAGCAAAATGAAAACATTAATGATAAGTGGTGCTTGTAGTAAAATAATATAAAAGTCAGTGGTTAACAAATCAACCTTCCATCGCTAAAATTTCCACAATGGACAATACTATGAAATAATTTAATACAAGAATGGATCATTCCATTGTATATAATGGGGTAGAAATTTGTGTTGATATAAATTCCTACCCTATGATTTACATAATGGTTGATCCAGTCACATGAAAATGGACAAGTCCATAGTAATGCAGAGATGAAAAGTGTGTTAACCACTTGATTGTTTTAAAATTTCATCCCTGTAATGGTACATTGAATAATCCATTAAAATGAAAACAGACTAATCCAATGTAACTTTGGGAATGAAAAGTCTAGTTAACTAGTTTTACAGATAATCTGTTGAGTTAAAATGTTTAGAAAAAACTTTGTCTTAGATAAAAAAAAAAAAAAAAAACCATGACTATAACATAGCTGGCGGTGGCAATAGAGATAGAAAAGATTACAGAGAGAGGATAGATGTTGGACGGTGTGTGTTTAGCTACTCTGGCAGATTTCTGTGTCATCACGCACTCGTCGTTACTCACCCTCGCATTTTTTCCCTGTGGTGAAGGATAAGATATATTGCAATGATAATTTGAAAAAAAAATATTTTTCTATTTTTTTTCTTTGAACTTTGTATGTATACATGGAGAATGTTTCATCTCCATTTCACTTTTTAAATAATTTTTTCAACTGGCTGCTTCTTTTCAGACATTTGCCAAACAACAAAGTTGGAAACTAAGAAAACTTCTGCTTCCTTTGGTCACTATTTCTAGATCAAGTCAAATAAATGTTTAGTACCATCCAGATAAAGTTTACTTGTATTCTTTAACATCAGGGTTTGTAAGCAATGGACAAAACACATCTTAAAATTGGCCAATCTAATGAAAACTATGACACAAGCTCCATAACAAAAATCTTGTCAACACATTGTATCAGTCCTCGTACCAGATTGGTTCTGTTATTGTAAGTGTTGCGGTAACACTGTCAGGTATTATCTAGCCTAGTTTAATGATGTATATCCGCATTATTTTTCATGATGACCCTGACTTGTGAGTAAAGGAATTCAAACTTTTTCACATTAATCCTCAAAAATGTTTAAGTTCTTCAAAGGGTCAAGACTACAATCAGATCATAGTAGTTATTGGTTATAGAAATATTGATTTTAATTTGGTAGCATTACCTAATAGCGACAATAAATAGGTATTTATCAATTTAAGTTTGTTTACCCAATGTTAAAGAGCACAAAACCTTATCTGGAAATCAGCATTTAAGACCTCTATACAATCATGTTATCTGAACAGATGAACTTCATTCTTCTGTTTACATGGGATTATCCCCACTTGCACACAACATATAGCATTAACACTAACGTTTGCAAACTATCTTTGCAAGGTGCAAAATAAACAGAAGTTTTTGCCAAAGGCCTAAAAGAATTTCAGCACAGATATAGAAAATTATTGTGGCATTAATCATCTGTGAAACACAGTGCTACAGGAAAACACTCTGCTTATATACATTGATCATCTGATTCTTGTTTGTATATTTAATGATGAAAAATTACTGCAGAGATTACTGTAACTATAATTGTTATTGATCAAGCCAAATCAAAGTTAACACGGGTACATAGAAAATATAATATGATGCCTGTGTAATTAAAATATAAGCTTCAATAATTTTGAAGCTAATAAATATGATCCAAATAGCAATCCATTTATAAGAGGTTGAGAATCATTAGTTGGTCCTACAACATTAGTAAACATATTACCTCTTGAGGTATATTGCGGTTTGTAAAAAATTTTGAAAGTTGATTTGCATTTCCCTCTCTCTCTGTTCTTCTTCTTTCTTCTGCCGACTCGTACTAGCACATTCACAACATTCCTGACCTTCTTGATATTTGTTCTTTTCCTTTTCAATTTTACTTTTCTCAGACTCTTCCTGCTGTTTCTGATCAATTCGTTGTACCGCTACAGAACATAAACAAGTATTCATAAGTTAGGATGTAACATATTTCACAGCCATAACAGGTAACTGGCCTCCAGTGCAAAATAAAAAAAATGTTAATTATGGGTTTAGATATATTTTAAAATACAAGATTTGACCAGTTGAAGCATGAATATAAATGATAACCAAAATGTCCCCAAAACAAATAGAAAATACTCTGACTTCACATAATCTTGAATTCAATTCATTTTGATCGCTTCAAAAGAATCAGTATCTACAATTTCCAATCTCAAAAGAAATTTCAAATGTTCTAAATTTGATTTAAAATATTTAATTTGAAATTGTTCTAATAAGCATTCCTAGCATAAGAATTTTCTATCTATATACCAAAATGAAAATATAAATCATGGAATATCTTTTTTCCACACAGAAGTTGGTTGTACATTAATTTGGCTTTGGAATGAGTCAACAACAAAAATAAAGACTTACGTGATGTACAATAATCTCTGACATCATATTTCTTGGGATCTAGCTCGCCTTCACGCCAATACACTTCATAATGAGTGACGTTACCATTGGGAGACTCAGGAGGATCCCAAGTCAGGTGGAGTTGATTTGGTTTGGTGGCTCTGACGACCAGATTCTGAGGAATAGTAGGTGCTGAAAAACCAATTATAACTATGAACAACTTTCACAAGACAAAGACTCCACTTTTTTGTGCAAAGATAAAACAGTGACAGTCTGTAAGAGATTGACCAAATCATAAAATAAACAGCAGTAATCCTTGTGAAACATCAATCATAAGGCATAATATACCCATAACAGCATATAAGCATATACTTCCTTCAAAATTAACAAGGGATACAAAGTGTGCCTCACATCACGGCAAGGACTTTTACGTAGATTTCAGCAGATAAAATAAAATTGTTCCCAAAACCCTTACCTGTAATAGACAAACTCATCCTGTTCCCTAAATCTCACCTGTAGCAGCTGTCCGGAAATATTTCACCTTGCTAATGGCACCGACCTTGGCGAGTGCAGTGGTATAGGTTTCTATGTAGATGGCATACTGTGTCCAAGGTTTCAGCTTCAGCAGAATCTCGTACATGTAAGTCTCATTCATGCTTCTGGTGCTGAGGACGTCTTTAGTGTTCCAGCTGTAATCAGTGGTAAAGTTTGTAAATTATTAAGGTCAAGTATCATCAAGGACAAGTCAGTAGACTATTGAGGTCAAATCAACAAATTATCAAGATGTCAGGATATGACCAAGGTTATATCAGTAAAATTCAATGAATCTTCAGATCAATTTGCTATCAAAAGCAAGCAGGAAAATTATGATAATCAGGTAAATTGCACAAATGCTGCTTTTGTACAACTTGAAATTATTGACAAAAAACTTTTTTTAACCAATTTACATGAAGTTAAGCATTAAATGTATGCAGACACTTACAAATCCTCACTGCAGGCATGGCGTCCATCATAGGTAGACACATTCTGGACAGGACTTGAAATAAAGATGATAAAATCTGCTATATATAATACTGGTAAAGCTATGTCAGGCCCCTGTGTCATGAAGTGATACAGACCATAAATTGTATTTGAGGGTATGGGAACACTGGAGGCTTGGAAGCATGATATGTTCCTTGGTAGCATACACAGCATGAGTATATAATTGGCTAGGAATTCAAACTCTACAAGGTTTCAGTGATTACAATACATACCACCTATGCCTATCTATGAACAGATCATAGCACATTATATTTTTATCTTTTCATACCTGTATCTCTCACTAATATCAGTTTTACTATTTTTCTTTTAACTTATAATACTAAAAGTAAGCTTGTTTTTATTTTGATAGTTACAAGCCTACCACACACACAATATACATCAAATGTAGTTTCCACTCAGAACTTCCATTCTACTTACGCTTCTTTGTAGTGAATAACATAGCTGAGCAGGTTTCGCTGGTCTGCAATTTGGAAGTTTTCCCACCTAAAGAAAGCCACTCTGGGTGTAACTTGAAATATGGTCAAGTTGAGTGTAGCATAGACACCTACAAAACCATGGAGAGGCTAATGTTATCTAGGGGTTACATTCCACATGCTAATGAAGCAAGTCAAAGGGTAGAATTGAGGACAGGCAGAAGGGCAGAGATAAATACATATTACTACATATATAGATCATGCTAACTAAAAGCTTTAAATTGTACTGATGTCATAAGTATGAAACAATAAAATAGATATGTATTCTCGGGTCTATTGACTAAGGGAGAAGGGCAACATTACATCACAATAATAAGAATAATAATAGAAATAAAATCCAGAAATATAGGAATTATCATTTTCAAGAAAACAATATTCATTTTCAAAAGCTTATCCTGGGAAAAAAAAAAATTTTTAAAAATTATTATCAAGAAATTACCCAAAACAGGACGACAACATGTCTTTTTACATAAACATTTTTGAAAGAAAATCTTACGAAATATTTATTTCAAGTGATAATAGGTGATGTAAATGATGGCTTTGTAGCCAAAATCTAACTTTTCATCATATGTCATCCAGACAACTGAATTGACAAGGCATTCTGAGTCAAAATATCTGACAGTAAATCGCTTCAAATCTATATCAATCTATATGAAGAGATCCCAATGATACAAGACCCACATGAATTCTAAATTTAGAAATCTGTATTGCTATTTATCTTTAAAAATATCTTCGTAACAGATTTGCTTTGATTTCTGCTAAAAAGATTCTTTAAGCTTAATTTTACAGTTATTAATGGTGGATACTACACATGAGAGTTCACAACTAGACGTACAAGGCATCTGATTTCCGTTGTTTGTTTCCGAGATGTCGTTGTCAGCTGTGGAGTTCATTGTCACAGAGCTAAGGAGATCCATTATCTTGTTGTAGCAAAGTTTGCGATTAAAATGGAAGAACATGCTGCCATTTAGAATTTCTAAGTTATTTTTGGTTTTTTCAGGAAACAAGTTTTCAAGATTGTTGTTGTCATTCACCATTAAGGCATATCTGAAAAAGAACAAAAGCATATTACATTAGTTGGACTTACACAGAAGAAATCATGAACTGTGGAAATGCATCTTCTTGAAAAAAAATATTCCATTCCCCATCAAAAATATTTTGTTTCATCTGATGACATGTTTCAAACTGGTGTACACAAAAGGCCATGACACAGGCCATCACGAATCAGATTTTTTTTCTATCTTCTATTAACAATGCTATCAACAATGTGCTGTGAATTAGGAAAATATTGTTATCTCCCCATTAAAAGCAGAAAAATAATTTTATAACCAAAAATAGAGAATTATTGTAAAAAATTTAAATACAAAATCTGAATTGTTAATATTAAGGATGAAGTAGATGTGTTGTTGTCATGATCTTTCCCATAGAAATGATGTTGTCTAATGAAACACTAAATACTGGGGAAATCTCCTTATGTATTAAAACCTTCCATCCATCCAGGAGGTACAGAAACATTACTACAACAGCTTACTTAGCATTGTACAGGGTCATGCCACGTATTCTCTTAAGGTTCCTAAAGAAGTTTAGAGACAGAAGGGCATGGGAAGCATGGATCCACACATATGTCATCACTTCCTCAATCTGTCCAAGATTTTCTTCCAGTTCCACAGCGATGTTGCCTAGAGAAGATTAAACAAAACACTGAGAAACAAAATCTTCAATATTACATTTATTTGGCTTAATATACCTGGTGAACTCTCTTGCTCCCATGTAAATTGTATCATTGTGTGACATATACCTCTATACAGATATAGTATGTATATATCTGTCTACAGTAACAGTGACCTTGTCATTATTGACATATATCTCTCTACAGTAACAGTGACCTTGTCATTATTGACATATCTCTATACAGTAACAATGACCTTGTCATTATTGACATATCTCTATACAGTAACAATGACCTTGTCATTATTGACACATAACTCTCTACAGTAACAGTGACCTTGTCATTACTGACATATCTCTCTACAGTAACAGTGACCTTGTCATTATTGACATATATCTCTCTACAGTAACAGTGACCTTGTCATTATTGACATATCTCTCTACAGTAACAGTGACCTTGTCATTATTGACATATATCTCTCTACAGTAACAGTGACCTTGTCATTATTGACATATCTCTATACAGTAACAATGACCTTGTCATTATTGACATATATCTCTCTACAGTAACAGTGACCTTGTCATTGTTTGACATATATCTCTATACAGTAACAATGACCTTGACCTTAGCTTTTTGATAACAGAACTTATCTAAGAAATTCTCATAGCTAAAGGTTCCGTTAGATTTTGTCAAACTTTCCAAGAATGAAGTCACAAGAGTTGGTGCTGATTTGGAACAAACTAGAAACAGGTCATGAAAAATTTTAACACTATATACTTGTAGTTGACTTTTTACATTTTTACTATATAAACATAAAACATACTTTTATTTATCCTAGCCCTACAACCTTAAACCTTATTTGGGATAGTTGCTGTTCTGCAGGTTTAGCTGATCTGACAAACAAAATATCTATTCTTCATATTACAGAAGATTATATTAATTCTGTGAACACTAATTTCATACATACAGTATCATCTCTGATGTATATATAATAAACATAAATGAAGACACCAATACCAATAGGTGTAAATGAAGACATGTCTAATGTTAGATATCAATACAAATAGGTGTAAATGAAGACATGTCTTATGTAAGATATCAATACCAATAGGTGTAAATGAAGACATGTCTTATGTGAGATATCAATACCCATAGGTGTAAATGAAGACATGTCTAATGTTAGATATCAATACAAATAGGTGTAAATGAAGACATGTCTTATGTAAGATATCAATACCAATAGGTGTAAATGAAGACATGTCTTATGTGAGATATCAATACCAATAGGTGTAAATGAAGACATGTCTAATGTGAGGTATCAATACCAATAGGTGTAAATGAAGACATGTCGAATGTGAGATATCAATACCAATAGGCTTGACTTAAGAACCATGTCTTCTGTTGATATGTTTTATTAAAGACAGATATCTACAATATTAATATTCTTGAATCAAGACAGATCTCTAATGTTTATCAATACATACTTAATTGTAAGTATAATACATGAGTAAATAAATGAGAAATAACTGTCCTATTGGAAAAGCACTATATTAGCCAGAATTGCTAGTGGTTAACCCTGTTTACAACCCTTAGAAGATTTTGGAGATGTCTGATTATTGTTGTACTCACTTCCAGAGCTGATGCGGATTTCCAAGGCTCCTTTGATGTATGTGCATCCCTTGAGATTTTGAGCTGAATCTACGCTGTCAACTCTCATGGGTGGGCAGACTGTTAAATTGAACAACACCAGTAAAACCTACTAATCCAGTCATGCTATTATAAACAATCATACCAGATCAGACAACAGACTTCGTTTATCATCATTTATCAATTAAATCTTTTGAAATATCACAAAAGTAATCATCTGGCAAAAAACCCGTGCACGTTTATATTTATTGTTGTTCCATAATAATATAGCTTCAATGGCATGAAATAACTTCTACCACTACGTATGCTCCCACTCCCCAACCCTTGGACTACAGAAGGATAAATACTGTCCTGTAATAATAAGCCCACCCCTAACTTGCTGTAAGATGATTGCCACCCTGGACTACAGAAAGACAAATACTGTCCTGTAATAATAAGCCCACCCCTAACTTGCTGTAAGATGATTGCCACCCTGGACTACAGAAAGACAAATACTGTCCTGTAATAATAAGCCCACCCCTAACTTGCTGTAAGATGATTGCCCTCCCTACTCCCTCTGTGTACTACAGCAGGGTAATAATAATAAGCCCATCTAGTTAACTTGTAATAAGATGTACTGCCCCAACTCCCCTCCTGGGCTTTCTGCAGCATGGTATATAAGAATTACTGAAAAGAATGATAGAATCCTTTTCTGATCCAATAAATATATAAATGATTTCATAAAAATGATATTGTGGTTATAAGCAACCTTTTGGACATCTTCCTTCGCATATTTCACACTTGGATACATTGTTGACGCTCATTCCAGCAGGGCAGTGTGGGGCACACTCAGCTGCTGTTGTGTTTGTAAATGGCACCAGATACATTTTCATACTCATGCATTCTTTGTCCAAGAGGCAGCGACGGTTGTGAACCTACAACAGCAATAATATTCTTGTTAATGTATAAAAAAAATATAAAATCTGACAAGTCTGAGGCAGCGACGATTGTGAACCTACAACAGCAATAATACTCATTTATCTATAAAACATTATTAAATTTGACAAGTCTGAGGCAGCGACGATTGTGAACCTACAACAGCAATAATACTCTTGTTTATCTATAAAACAATATTAAATTTGACAAAGTCTGAGGCAGCGACGATTGTGAACCTACAACAGCAATAATACTCATTTATCTATATAACATTATTAAATTTGACAAGTCTGAGGCAGCGACGATTGTGAACCTACAACAGCAATAATACTCATTTATCTATATAACATTATTAAATTTGACAAGTCTGAGGCAGCGACGATTGTGAACCTACAACAGCAATAATACTCATTTATCTATAAAACAATATTAAATTTGACAAAGTCTGAGGCAGCGACGATTGTGAACCTACAACAGCAATAATACTCATTTATCTTTAAAACATTATTAAATTTGACAAGTCTGAGGCAGCGACGATTGTGAACCTACAACAGCAATAATACTCTTGTTTATCGATAAAACAATATTAAATTTGACAAAGTCTGAGGCAGCGACGATTGTGAACCTACAACAGCAATAATACTCATTTATCTATATAACATTATTAAATTTGACAAGTCTGAGGCAGCGACGATTGTGAACCTACAACAGCAATAATACTCATTTATCTTTAAAACATTATTAAATTTGACAAAGTCTGAGGCAGCGACGATTGTGAACCTACAACAGCAATAATACTCTTGTTTATCTATAAAACAATATTAAATTTGACAAGTCTGAGGCAGCGACGATTGTGAACCTACAACAGCAATAGTACTCATTTATCTATAAAACATTATTAAATTTGACAAGTCTGAGGCAGCGACGATTGTGAACCTACAACAGCAATAATACTCTTGTTTATCTATAAAACAATATTAAATTTGACAAAGTCTGAGACAGCGACGATTGTGAACCTACAACAGCAATAATACTCTTGTTTATCTATAAAACAATATTAAATTTGACAAGTCTGAGGCAGCGACGATTGTGAACCTACAACAGCAATAATACTCTTGTTTATCTATAAAACAATATTAAATTTGACAAGTCTGAGGCAGCGACGATTGTGAACCTACAACAGCAATAGTACTCATTTATCTTTAAAATATTATTAAATTTGACAAGTCTGAGGCAGCGACGATTGTGAACCTACAACAGCAATAATACTCTTGTTTATCTATAAAACAATATTAAATTTGACAAAGTCTGAGGCAGCGACGATTGTGAACCTACAACAGCAATAATACTCATTTATCTTTAAAACATTATTAAATTTGACAAGTCTGAGGCAGCGACGATTGTGAACCTACAACAGCAATAATACTCATTTATCTTTAAAACATTATTAAATTTGACAAGTCTGAGGCAGCGACGATTGTGAACCTACAACAGCAATAATACTCATTTATCTTTAAAACATTATTAAATTTGACAAGTCTGAGGCAGCGACGATTGTGAACCTACAACAGCAATAATACTCTTGTTTATCTATAAAACAATATTAAATTTGACAAGTCTGAGGCAGCGACGATTGTGAACCTACAACAGCAATAATACTCTTGTTTATCTATAAAACAATATTAAATTTGACAAGTCTGAGGCAGCGACGATTGTGAACCTACAACAGCAATAGTACTCATTTATCTTTAAAATATTATTAAATTTGACAAGTCTGAGTCAGCGACGATTGTGAACCTACAACAGCAATAATACTCTTGTTTATCTATAAAACAATATTAAATTTGACAAAGTCTGAGACAGCGACGATTGTGAACCTACAACAGCAATAATACTAATTTATCTTTAAAACATTATTAAATTTGACAAGTCTGAGACAGCGACGATTGTGAACCTACAACAGCAATAATACTCTTGTTTATCTATAAAACAATATTAAATTTGACAAGTCTGAGGCAGCGACGATTGTGAACCTACAACAGCAATAATACTCATTTATCTATATAACATTATTAAATTTGACAAGTCTGAGGCAGCGACGATTGTGAACCTACAACAGCAATAATACTCTTGTTTATCTATAAAACAATATTAAATTTGACAAGTCTGAGGCAGCGACGATTGTGAACCTACAACAGCAATAATACTCATTTATCTATATAACATTATTAAATTTGACAAGTCTGAGGCAGCGACGATTGTGAACCTACAACAGCAATAATACTCTTGTTTATCTATAAAACAATATTAAATTTGACAAAGTCTGTGGCAGCGACGATTGTGAACCTACAACAGCAATAATACTCTTGTTTATCTATAAAACATTATTAAATTTGACAAGTCTGAGGCAGCGACGATTGTGAACCTACAACAGCAATAATACTCTTGTTTATCTATAAAACAATATTAAATTTGACAAGTCTGAGGCAGCGACGATTGTGAACCTACAATAGCAATAATACTCTTGTTTATCGATAAAACAATATTAAATTTGACAAGTCTGAGGCAGCGACGATTGTGAACCTACAACAGCAATAATACTCATTTATCTATATAACATTATTAAATTTGACAAGTCTGAGGCAGCGACGATTGTGAACCTACAACAGCAATAATACTCTTGTTTATCTATAAAACAATATTAAATTTGACACAGTCTGAGACAGCGACGATTGTGAACCTACAACAGCAATAATACTCATTTATCGATAAAACAATATTAAATTTGACAAAGTCTGAGGCAGCGACGATTGTGAAACTACAACAGCAATAATACTCATTTATCTATAAAACAATATTAAATTTGACAAAGTCTGTGGCAGCGACGATTGTGAACCTACAACAGCAATAATACTCTTGTTTATCTATAAAACAATATTAAATTTGACAAGTCTGAGACAGCGACGATTGTGAACCTACAATAGCAATAATACTCTTGTTTATCGATAAAACAATATTAAATTTGACAAAGTCTGAGGCAGCGACGATTGTGAAACTACAACAGCAATAATACTCATTTATCTATAAAACAATATTAAATTTGACAAGTCTGATAGGAGTTGAGGTGTTTATACCCTGTAAACTTATTGATTTTCCACAGGGATTTATTTTCATTGGATTTCATGGCTGCTCGTCTGACCAAGTTAAGATTAAATCCTAAGGGCTGAAAAGTTGTAGTCTTTTTCTAGAAACCATGTGTACAGCAACTGATTGCATAGCACAGAGCATGGGCAGAGACAGACACTACGATTACATCTGGGCAGTAATCAAAACATTTTGAAAACTTTCAGAAAATAAGAGATATTTCTGATAGGTTTTCTGTTATCATGTACCAGACATTTGAGAGAAGAAAAAGCTTCTATGAAAGGCTATGATAGACATGTTTCCAAGCTATTTATCTGTGGTATTTTGAACCTGACCTTTGGTGACTGTTTTGATTGACCAGGTTTTACCTTGTAGGTGCCCGGTGAACAGTGATCAATACATTGGGAATAACCCTGGGTGCTGTCCATTACATTCTTGCAGGCGATGCATTGGGAGGTCTTAGGTCCATAACACCCTCCCAAACACTTGGAGTCACAGCATTGACCTTCAAAGCACATCCCACTGGGACAGTTACTCCCTTTAGGACAGTCTGCAAAATAAATAATCAATTTAATAACATAAAATTAAAACACAGGTAACCATCAGCAATATTCTTAAGTGACTGATAAAGGGTAGTGTCCCCAAACATCTTCAAAATTATTTTCTTCACATGCTCAATATACAGGAAAATATCATTTAGAACAGCAATATTCTGAATTTATACAATAATTTATTATATCTTTAGTTACTGACTGCATGTTGGAAATAGTTTGGAAATAAAGCCTTGGCTCAAAGCTATCAGGAATTCTATAGTAATTCTATGACTCTATCAATGTTACATCTATCATCCAGGTCTGGAAATATTTCTTTTATAATCAGCAGTACTTATATTTGATCTTGTACAGATCCAAACATCAATTGATGTTGACAATATCAGAATTATAATTTCCAATAAAAGCTCTAATGATAATAAGACATTTTTTCCTAAAATAAGATTTGTATCCTTCTAGTCATGAAATAAACCATTTGTTAAAGTACTTAATAACAGAAGTTATAACTTGAGCAATAATTTCCATTCAGTTTCCAGAGATATCTTTTTATCTTCTCTCAAATCCCCATAATATGACAGATATATACATACATTTTGAATGAAGGACTCTGGCAATTTTATTTGATTAATGCAGACATTGTATTTAAGACCATCAATGGCTTTGTTATTCCACATGTCTTCAACTTACAGGATTTCATTTTGATAAAAAGTTAAATTTATTGCTGTGTATTTCTAAGCTAATGATATTGAGCCAGCTCAGAGGATTGAACAGAATACGCCCACCCTCCATCCTGTGACAGCTCCACCGTTTTTTGTCAACAGATGAAAATTATGTTAATGAACCCTGAATCAATCAGAAATATAGTCCATCATTGTCAAAACTGAAAAAAATGTCCTATAATCTACACAATGATGCAGCTCCTTCTCATCAGTGATAACCTTTAGTTTTACAGTATTTTCATACAAGACAGCGCACGTAACAAAGTTACAAGTATTGCATTACAACAATACAACTCTTTCAAATTCATATGACTCTATCATCCATGAATACTGTTGTAGCTCATCTTTTTTAAAGTAACCCATGATAATGCAATATCTACTTAAGGTATCACGCTGCATAAATTCTCAGTTAATGGACAGTTTTACACCAAGAATTAATGATATGTGAACCGAATACTGCACATTTGTAAATGCAGTAATCATACTAAATCTAAAACCAGTTGAACAAGTAAACCAGTTTACATGATTTCCAAATATGGACTTACAGCTCAAGAAAAACATACAACCTGTTTGTTAATGTATATTTTGACAACATCATTGACTCATGTAGTATATTATTACTGTACAACCTGAAGAATATCTCTCAAGACAGAATGTGGAAACCGCTCATTTGTATATAATGCACACATGTATAAGTCAGGGATATCGCTATAAAATCAGTGTATGACAGTATACCCCTTATACATTTAACACAAATATCTCTGTTTAATTTCGGTATTACAATATATTCCTTACAAGTTTGAAAGGGATATCTGTGTGAGGTCAGTGTATGACAGTTAACCCCCTGTATATTCTGTGTATAACACTATGCCCCTCATGGATCTGACAGGGATATCTGTATCTTCTGTGTATAATACTATACCCCTCATGGATCTGACAGGGATATCTCTGTATATTCTGTGTATAACACTATACCCCTCATGGATCTGACAGGGATATCTCTGTGTATAACACTATACCCCTCATGGATCTGACAGGGATATCTCTGTATATTCTTTGTATAACACTATACCCCTCATGGATCTGACAGGGATATCTCTGTAAATTCTGTGTATAACACTATACCCCTCATGGATCTGACAGGGATATCTCTGTGTATAACACTATACCCCTCATGGATCTGACAGGGATATCTCTGTGTGTAACACTATACCCCTCATGGATCTGACAGGGATATCTCTGTATATTCTGTGTATAACACTATACCCCTCATGGATCTGACAGGGATATCTCTGTATATTCTGTGTATAACACTATACCCCTCATGGATCTGACAGGGATATCTCTGTATATTCTGTGTATTACACTATACCCCTCATGGATCTGACAGGGATATCTCTGTATATTCTGTGTATAACACTATACCCCTCATGGATCTGACAGGGATATCTCTGTGTATAACACTATACCCCTCATGGATCTGACAGGGATATCTCTGTATATTCTGTGTATTACACTATACCCCTCATGGATCTGACAGGGATATCTCTGTATATTCTGTGTATAACACTATACCTCTCATGGATCTGACAGGGATATCTCTGTGTATAACACTATACCTCTCATGGATCTGACAGGGATATCTCTGTGTATAACACTATACCCCTCATGGATCTGACAGGGATATCTCTGTATATTCTGTGTATTACACTATACCCCTCATGGATCTGACAGGGATATCTCTGTATATTCTGTGTATTACACTATACTCCTCATGGATCTGACAGGGATATCTCTGTATATTCTGTGTACTACAGTGTATCTCTCACTGATCTGATAGTGTTATCTTTGTAAGGACTGTGTAATACTGTGTCCCCTATCCCCAGGTAAACAGATCAGTTGCACCATACAGCCATTAGCTAGCAGTGATTGCCAACTATCATAAAGTCACATTTTATGATTATAAACAAAGCTAAGGTCAAGGTCACACTCAGGTCCCTTGTACATGTTTTTCCAAAGTACAGTCAGGCGTGAAGTTTACCTGGACAGAGAATACACAGACTTCCTTTACTGGTATGTACTGACTGTGGTATACAGTCCAGGTATGCAGAAAAAATGTAGGTGTGTATATAAGGTGTATTCAGTTATTGCTATACATGTATCAAAACAAATTGTAAGTCGTATATAGAGATAATTATAAGCTGATCATTTGGTGGGATGTTTGTAGGACTGTGAGAATATAACTCAGAAAATATTCCAGTACACACCTGACCAGGTGAACAAAGCTATAATGTAGTGTTTTTAAGCTGATCTCTGTTGGTATGTGTATCAACTGTAAAACCATTTGTATCTAGAGTACTTTATACTATATGTTCATGTCAATTTGAAAGAAATGGAATTCCAAATAGCACATCAAGATCAACAAGTCCTTTTAACAGCACAATATTTCTCCTTATATTTTTTCATAATTATCATTAATTTATTTCCCCCATTTTCTCATTTTAATTGCTTTGTACTTAATTGTTAAAGGAAATTGTTGAACCATGGTGATCAACAAGGAAATCAACATCTGTTACATATGTTGAAAACAGCATACTATTATTTCCTAGTATTACTAAAACACTTCAGGGGCCTTCAATCAAGGAAACAGGAGTTTGTAAAAGGATTTGTTAAATTCTACCAGTTTATCATGTGTTCATGTGTAGCTTATTTTGTATGCTGCTACTGATGTCAAAGATGGTACTATGCTATATCCTCTTTACTTTACCACAAATAAACCCCTGTCCATAAACTAGCCCTCTTCTTTATTTTTGCATAACATGTATAATCTAAATTATGCTTGTCGGCTGGATTGAAGTCCATGGGGTTGTACTCACTACAGAAGAAGGATTCACTCAGGGAAAATCCACGTAATTGGGCGAATGACCCTCTTTATGTTCATGTCATTTAGGGAATCAAACCCTGGATATCTTAGTAAGAGGCAAATATGTTACCATTGAGCTATCCCATCAGATTAATCAACTTTAAAATAGTAAGCCACACAAAATTCATGTACAAGTCCTCTTCAAATTTTAACACTAATTTTTACAGTATGGGAGGGTTTTATAAGTATAAATGGTACATGTATGTGTTACTATCAAACTATATGAAGTCTAGGTATTGTGTTGGGGCATCCTCCTGCCTTTCTATTCATCATCACTATAATCACCACCCTACAAAACTGAGGCTCTATGTGTAAAGCAATACACTGTTTTAAATAAAATTTCTAGAGATTTTAATTCTATTTTTTAATGTAAAACAACAACAGTACCCCCAATAAAAAGAAAACTCTTTGAACAGCCAGAATAGTTAAAATCCATGAGAATCTTGAAAAAACTGCTAAAATCCTGTATTTGACAATGTTTCAGAAATTTAACTGCCACAAAGTTTGATAGAAAAAACATATGGTGATTATTTCCAGATTAATCAAAAAAAGAAAGAAAGAAAAGGGGGTTACAATATTAAATTTTCCTTGATTTTCCCCCAAATAT
Source organism: Ylistrum balloti (assembly GCF_031769215.1). Classification (NCBI taxonomy): domain Eukaryota; kingdom Metazoa; phylum Mollusca; class Bivalvia; order Pectinida; family Pectinidae; genus Ylistrum; species Ylistrum balloti. Next base: position 73,739 of record NW_026782523.1, on the reverse strand, counting down.
CCATTTTTTCCATGATCAAGTAACAAGTAAAGTATTCAATTTCAGGTCCTAATTATCGAGATCCACCATAACAAAATTTGTGTATTATCCTTGTCAAGAGAAAAACACTGAAATGGTTTGACACTAAAAACCAAATCTTGTCAGCCACACCAAAACAAAACTTTAACAAAACATCATAATAAGAGTTCAACTTTGGCTGCTATAGGTACAACTACACTTAACAAAGGATATGAAAGCATAAGATATAACATTACAAATCATTTTAAACTGAAATACGTCCTACTTTCAGTCAAAAAATAAATTTCATACCTCATAAGGCAGTCACACACGCATACATATATTAAGTTTTCAAATATGTTGGTTTTTCTTATAGTATTATCATGTAGCCCATTTCACACTTTGCCCCATATATCAATAAACAACTTCTGAAGATACACAGGTATATCTCCCGTGTCCTACATACCTTCCTGCACAAAATCAGTCACTTTGTTTTGTTTTTCTACTGAAAATTTTGTCGGTAAGCTTAATTAAAACATTAACATGTATGTAATTTTGCCCTTAAGTATACACATCTAGCCATGGAAACTTAATCAAAAGTTTTTAAAAACTTTAAATGTAACTTACAACTTAGGCTACTAAATAATTCTGTCGAATGCATATGTGTGTAGCATAAAAATAACAAAAACAACAAAATTGTAACTTTCATGTGTATATATATATATATATATAAATACTTTGTTCAAAATGTGCTCTTTTTCAAATTCATTCCTGACAAATATATAGCAACTTATTTTGAATTTTTGAGAGAAAATAGTGCCAGTTAAAGAAATCAAGAAAATGTTTAATTCTAAATAACAGTAATGGATTTGTTGGAAATACAATAATCAAACTCTTTTTCCTTTTAATTTTCATTTTTCAATATAAAATACAAGGAATCCATGGTCTTCAACAAGAGTGCTAAATACAAAACATAGGTCTCTGTGCTTATATTATTCCACATAACTTCAGGACAGAAATAGGCTTGACCTGAACTGGACATCACAAATACAACTGTGTAGTCCTGGCCAGTGAGCTGGGGCAAGGATCAAGACACCTCTGATCTACCTGCAGGCTGTCAGCAGAGAAACCATCTGTCATCAGGTGTTCAGGTGTAGCCAAGGTGTGAACTACAGGTAGCATATTACCAATAAAGGCAACAAGTCAGGTGCTATAGTTGACATAGATAGGGCAGCTAGAGTAGCTAGAGGGAACCATCCATCTTGTTCTAATCACCATTTTGAATGACCAGGACAGAAAATATGTAATACACACAGTGTATCTCTAAATATTTACAGTAGTAGTGCCAGTGCTTGTCAGAGCAAACTCGCCTTATGTTATTGGACACAGTAGAAGTTGTAAAGTAGTCCACTCTCTCGTCAACAACACCTTCAGATAACAATAATACATAAAATTTATACATATATTGCCATAAATCATGATGTAGGGAAAGAGTGGGATATGGCAAATAAACAAATATTTGGAAAGGAGTCCTAGCCACAGATTGATGGAAATAATATTACACAGTAGGGGTCTAGTTATTAAACTGAAGTAAACATTTATTCCTCTACCACCTATTCTCCAGCAATTCTGAGAAAGCTTATCATGTCTATATAACTGGTTTCTACTGGATTATTTTTGTTTGTTTGTTTTTCCCGTACTGAAGGCAAAACAGTGATTTACCTCATTTTATTCCAGGAATTCATATTTGATTGAATCTTTTTTTTTTTTTTTTTTTGAAATAGGCAGCTGTTTATTGAATTATAACAGTGCAAGAATCTTCTTAAACTGAAATATCCTTTTGTTTTTCATTCCAGACACAGGGATTACATCAAACAATAACCACACACATCCAGCTATCTGATCCTTGGCCAGAACATGCATGATAGCAATACAATCAGTCATAAAGCACAGAAGCTGTGAGTTTGTCTTCTTGAAGTTATTTAGTTATAGTATGTTTGACTCCAACTGGTGTGATATTTTACAGTTGTGCCAAGTATACACACCCCTCTTTATCACAAAGAAAACTGTGTAGTTCTTTACAAGCACCTGTATAGCAACTGTGCTGCTATTCAAATGTATATAATAACTTCAACCTATACAGTATATTGTCAATTTGATGCATTACATATCATGAAATTTAAAAGCAAAAGTTTAGAAATTGTTAAGTGTATTATCTAGTGGTCAATCAAAGTTGCAATAGTTTGTACACCTGCTATTTCATTTAAAAATGCCTTGATATTAATTAATGTAAACAATAGCTCGTCTACCTGGATTTTGCTATCATGAAGATGCCACAGTACTTCATCAACTACTTTCTAACATTTCAATGTTAATGACAATTCTGACCAATTATTCCTTCATTTCATATATATTCTCTAGGTTTCTAATTTAATCCCTTTGTCAAAATACCAGGTGAAAGGCAATGGTGAAGTTATTCATGACCATTTTACAGGAATGTTAGCATACATTTCTTCTGTATATAGCCAGTAATTAAAAGTATAAAAGTACATAGTTGTGACTGACCAGCTGGTATAACTGTGTATTTTCTCCTCAACACAAAGGTGGGGACATTCCTGATAAGTTACAATACCATGTTGCTGCTGGAGAGAGTTTATCCAGTGTCATCCCTATCTCCAAAAGCTGCTGCTGTGAATCACACCTTGGTATCCATCACCGCCCAAACATCATAAACCAGCATCACAGAGAAGGCTTCATGGACTTGATATATGATTTGTAAGTAAGGTACATTAATAAGGTCAATAAATGCTCACAACATGACCTTTGATCTTGCACGAAGTTTTCCTCATCCTGTATATACAATCAGTAAAACGGTAACATTCATTGCCTCCTGTGAATAGCTTGTTTTCCTATTTAACGGATAAAAATCATTTTCTGTACATCATAATTCCCTTCTTGCTATTTCCAAACTGTGTTGCCATCAAAGCTAACACTTCCCTGGAAGTGCCGAAATCTTTCTGGCTACTGCAAGATGTTCTTTTTTTCTTTCTTTTACCCAAAGCAGTCAAGATTTAATTAAACATTTTTTAAATTGAAATTCACTCTAACTTAAGTCTTTAGAAGATGGATCTGATGTCCATAGACACTCTAACTTAAGTCTTCAGAAGATGGATTTGAAGTCCATAGACACTCTAACTTAACTCTTTAGAAGATGGATCTGATGTCCATAGACACTCTAACTTAAGTCTTTAGAAGATGGATTTGAAGTCCATAGACACTCTAACTTAAGTCTTAAGAAGATGGATCTGAAGTCCATAGACACTCTAACTTAAGTCTTTAGAAGATGGATTTGAAGACCATAAACACTGTAAAAAATGAGACTGAATACCATTATGTCCCAGGATCTAAGATAACACTTTATTTCCAACTTGAACAAAATAATAAAAGTCTCAAGAGCCCAACCAGTCTAGAAGTTTATCACAACTCACCATGCTGGTCCAGTTTACAAGTATGTCCCCGAGTCTGACTAGACACAGAGTATAACTCAACACAGGTCCCTATACTTGGCCTGGGATGGAAGTAAAGTATACAAGGATGTCCCTAAACCAGACCAGACTTAGACAGACTCAAAAGTATAACTCACCACACAGGTCCCTATACCAGACCAGGCCTGGGCTGGAAGTAAAGTATACAAGGATGTCCCTAAACCAGACCAGACTTAGACAGACTCAAGAGTATAACTCACCACACAGGTCCCTATACCAGACCAGGCCTGGGCTAGAAGTCAAGTATACAAGGATGTCCCTAAACCAGACCAGACTTAGATAGACTCAAGAGTATAACTCACCACACACGTCCCTATACCAGACCGGGCCTGGGCTGGAAGTAAAGTATACAAGGATGTCCCTAAACCAGACCAGACTTAGACAGATTCGCGAGTATAACTCACCACACAGGTCCCTACACCAGACCTGGCAGTGAAGAGTATACAATGATGCACATACAGCCAAGGTAGAGATAACGGATTAAACACAGCAGACATCTTCCTTCATGCTTCACCGTCATTCCAACCAAAGATGCATGCCTTCATACTGACTTTTTAACTGTAAACAATTTTCACTTGGATCTATTCGGTACTTTCCAATTGTATCCTATGAATCAAACAGCGTTATCACACTTGCTTACTGTCCAGGCTCTCGCTTTTTCTCTCCTGAATCAGAAGTTTAATTTCACTTGATGTGTTTTTCTACATCTGAGATTTTTTATGTAGATTTTAATAAGCAGTCTCATTACATGGCACACTGACACTTGGTACAGAGACAAAATGGAGAAAGACTGACTGCAGAGTGTCAAGCTCACACACATAACAACTCTATTTCCTAGGAATGACACCAGAAAACTCTCATGACAAAGATATCAAAACTTGTTTCATTATTTAACAATTACAGACTGAATTAGATAACAAATTGGTCTGGTGAAATATAATCAGTCACATACAAGACAGTACTCCATATATTCAGAATGAATTTCTGTTCTCAGTCTATACAATGATAAACTAGTTTGGTATCTTTTTCAAGGGTTAAAACCTTTTAAGTTTGACATACACAAAATGTATTCTTACTCTTTTTACAATTAGTGAATTTTAGATAAAAGGTTTTAATCATTGGTACCCGGATTTTGATACTGTGATTCATGTAGAAATTGCTTCCTGATCATCCCTGCTTCAGTCATCATGAACAAGTCTATTTCAGTATCAATTTCCAGTATTTTCTAAATTTCTCGAGCGTTTAGTGACATGACAAATGGTACATTGCCTTTTTCAGAAAGTAACAAACAATCACTGGACTGATTGCCATATTATAACGTAAACATGTTATGCATTACATATCAAAATAGCCAGAAGTTGTTGATTTTTAAAGTCTATGCTTTTCTACATACTGAATTGACTGATCGATCAACCTACATCTCCAATATCACTGAAGGATTGCATTGTCATGATCATGTTTTACATATACTCTATCTTTTCCCAATCTTCAGGTTACACATACTTGATTTGTATGACATGGTTTTCCCAGAGGGTAATTAAAAGATCACATTTCTTACCTGGAGTGATGAACCTTTCACTTTAAATACTGTTGTTCTTTTATTTTTCTGCTCTTTGTCATTTTCTAAGCAAATCCTTTTGTAAATTTACCTCTATATTTACATGTAAACTTACCTAACAGCTTTTGACAGTGATGTAAGTTCCAACTTCGGGGTTCCCGTTTCCCATTAACAGTCGTCACAGGACAGTTTTCTGGAGATACATTAACACATTCCGTAGTTAACTTATTTCCCTTAAAGTAATGATCTGACAGTTGCATGGAAGGAACAATTTTCATCCAATCAATGGTATCGATATAACACAAGTTAGGATTCTTCTCCAATCGAACTGCACCTCTTTCAATGGTTGTCAAGCCAATTAATCCAATATCCTCCATGTCTATAGTCTCATAGATGACGAGAGAGTAGAAATAAAACAGGTCTTGTCCTCGTATTACTGCCAGATTAGGGAAGATCTGACTTAAACTGCGTAGACCATACACTCGGTAAAGCAACACATAGTGAGTGACTTCCACAAGATCAGGAAAACTAAGTTGATCATATTGTCCATGTTTTGGTTTCTCAATAAGAACAATTTTAAGAAAACCTTCAATCACTGTACAATTGGCCAGCTTCCTCTTGAAATCTTTCACGTAATTCCTAATGTCTATGCTTTCACAAACTGTAAAGATAGAAAATAAACCATATGAAGTTAAGTTTGCATTGATAAACATACAATTAATAAATTAATACTAATATTTCTTATATTCAATTTCATATTGAACACAAAAGAGTGCAGCTAAGACAATAATTTTGTATTCGACCTAATGTCCTGATTTTTTCCTTATTACTGTAACAGTATGAATGAAAGAGCTAGAAAATTCTAAATGGAACACATACCTAGATAATCTTATGAATCATAATATTATTTTATTGGTTTAATTTATCAAAACAGCTGTACCTGCATAAATGTTTGTCATTATATCACACATCTACATGATAATATAGTGTAATATGCACCTAGCTCATAAATAACGCCATGCAGATACTAAATGAAACACAATATTACCCTGAAAGGAAGACAAATTTTTAAATGTTAAAAACCAAAAACAAAATTATAAACTGGTATAACAGGCTAGATAAAATCAACATTAATAATATGCATTACAATACCAATTTACACAATATGAAACATTATCAAAACAAATTTGAATATTGATAAATAAACATAAATTGATCAATTACCATAATGTTAGGTTAGTAACAAAAGGGTTTCACACACTCTTCCCTGTTAACTCAAGATATTTTTTAATAACTATCTTTCATGATTCAGTTATCATTATATAAAAAATCCAATAATGTCAGAAAAACACTGAAATGCTCAGTCTGTTTGTCTATTGTTGTTTTAAGTCTGATTAACAGCCAGGGTCATGTAATGATTTGGGTGGTGGAGAAGACAACTGTCCTACCTCTGCCTCAAACCCTAGACCTAGAGGGCTAGTGATAAGGATGGTTGAGCGCCATAACCACTTGGCCACCACAGCCCCTTTACATGCTCAATTTAAAGAGCCTACAGAAATACACTTGAACTATATATTTGATAATAATTACAAATATACAAGAATATGCCAAAATGATTTAACTAGATTTGACACTGTAAAGTGGAGTTTATATGGTCCAAATCTTTCTTTTACCAAAAGCGCAAAGTATGAATTTTTCAAAGAAATCATTAAAGAGACCATGAATTTCTCTATAAATTTCAATATCAACATAAATCATTTCGCAAATATATTTCATCTTTGAAAAAAGCAAAAATGGAATGTCTCAAACATCTACAGTAAGTCAAGGGTAAATAATTAGTAAGTCAAGGATAAATAAAGAGTAGGTACAGGGTAAATAAAGAGCAGGTCAAGGGTAAATAAAGAGTAGGTCAAGGGTAAATAAAGAGCAGGTCACAGGTAAATAAAGAGTAGGTCAAGGGTAAATAAAGATGAGGTCAGGGGTAAATAAAGATGAGGTAAAGGGTAAATAAAGAGCAGGTCAAGGGTAAATAAAGAGTAGGTCAAGGGTAAATAAAGAATAGGTCAAGGGTAAAGAAAGAGCAGGTCAAGGGTAAAGAAAGAGCAGGTCAAGGGTAAATAAAGAGCAGGTCAAGGGTAAATAAAGAGCAGGTCAAGGGTAAAGAAAGAGCAGGTCAAGGGTAAATAAAGAGTAGGTCAAGGGTAAATAAATAGTAGGTCAAGGGTAAATAAAGAGCAGGTCTAGGGTAAATAAAGAGCAGGTCAAGGGTAAATAAAGAGTAGGTCAAGGGTAAATAAAGAGCAGGTCTAGGGTAAATAAAGAGTAGGTCGGGTAAATAAAGAGCAGGTTAAGGGTATTTAGAGAGTAGGTCAGGGGTCAATAAAGAGTAGATAGTTAATCAAGGGTAAATAAACTTACACAATTTTATATTTCATTTGAGATACAGTCATAATACATGAAAAAGTATTTTTCAGCAGAAATTAAAAACCTAATACAATTTAAAGTTATGTTTGTACCCAAGTTACAGTATCATGATGAATTCAACTTTTGTCACATTGTAATCAGTTTCCGTTTCTGTACTGACATTAAAGACTTCATGATGGTTCTGCATTTGGTGGCATTCACTGCATCTTAAATCCATCAATATTGATAAATGCCCTCCTAAGCATTGAACTGTCTATATGCCACTTGAGTCCAAGTAAATGACAAAGAATTGTGATATGAAGTTGTCATTTATTTTGACCTTAAATGACATAAAGAGACACTTCAATACATTATTCAATAAAGCCCCCTATCTTCAGTTTCAATGGCTGCAGGACAGATGTGTTCTCCCAGTATTAAGAAGTTATCAATTTTAAATGAAATGTATTGAAAATTCTTTAAATTTATGAAATACAAGCAAAAACAAATACATTTCAACACAATCACACTTTAAATATAAACAGTTAAGTATCATTTTTATGTATTTAAATTTTGGGTGACAGCCAACAAGTCAAATTAGAGATGCTGTTTATGTTAGGATTGTTTTTGTAATCAACTGCAATGTTTTACAATTCTGTAAAGGAAAATAATGGAACCTCATATAGAGAAATTTACATTTAACATACTTCAATATTGAGATTAAAAATCTTTAATTCTCAATTCCTTGACATTTCTTGTCTACAAAACCCAAAACTTGCTAGCAATTATGTCAGGTATAATGTATGATGTGCTGTTCTTGTGTTATTTGGAACTATTGAACACACAGATACATTTTGCCAAATTATACGAAACTTTCTGCCAATTTTTACAGAAGCCGACACATCTTCATTTACAGTAATGAATATGTAATAACAAGAGACCTAACGACCTTGATGGTCACCTGAGAGAAGTAATATTGAATATAAAGGTTAAAGGATTGTTATCAAGTGTCAGGAAACAGAAATTGTGACACTGAATATAGAGTCAATACATGCATTACATCAAAACTGTCATCCTATACTAATAATTCTTATAAAGTTATTTCCAGTGGGAAATAACCAACGCTAAGCTCAAAATTGCAATTTGACCACTTTTGGCCCCGTTCAGCAGCCCCTGGGGGTCTGTCAGGATCAAAATGGGCATACCATCAAGCTATCAACCTTCACTCATAATTCTAACCAAGTTTGAAATATTTCTAATGGGAATTAAACAAATTATGCTAAAAAATCTAGTTCTCCTATATAAACAATAATAAACTTTACCTCTTCCTCACGGGGAAATTTGAGACCCTGGGGCTATTGAATTCACAATTTGGTAAAGCATGATTCCATTCATGAAGAGTATTTGATTCTACCTTATCTGGGTGTTGAGAAGAATATTTTTGAAATCCAAATCAATTTTACCCCTTTTGGCCCCTCAGGCCCCTTGGGGTAGGGGACTGTATAATTCACAATTTTGGTTCACCTTAGGCCAGGGAAGATTTTTGCAAAATTTCATTGAAATCGGATCAGATGTTTTAATGAAGAAGTCAAAAGTGTTAAATTGTTAACAGACACACAACACACAATCTAAAAATTAATGAAATTTTTGTGAGTATATATAATATTATATTCTGCTGGTGCTATCATCTTTACACGCATAAAATAATATTTTTCTAGTCTTAACAGCTATACACACATAACACTACATATTCAAATAGAGAACTGATCCAAGTTAATGTACAACAGTAGTATACATCTTTTATGAATGAAAAATTGAACAGCCGGAACAGGGCCTCTGAATACTATATCACTGTAGGCTTCAGAGAATGAATACCACTTGATGTAATATGATAAGTTAAAAAGGCTTTCTGAGCTCACAGGGATAATATCAGTCCCCGCTTCCTCCCCCTTCTTTACCTTGACCTCTGATCCCAAATAAGTTCTAACCTTCATCTGCTTATGATAGAAGAACATATTCAGTATGATGTGGGAGCTTATATAAAATACTGACTGATTCAGCCACCTCAACAAAACATCGCAAGAGAGAAAGAGAACAGGACTGCTAGACAGAACTGCCTCACAGGGCAGCCAGCCAGACAGAGGACACAAAAAAGGACAAAGGACACAGGGCAGCTAGAGAGGCAGAGAGATGCAGGAAGACAGCTTCACAGACAGAAAGACACATTCAGAGGACAGCTTCACAGACAGAAAGACACATTCAGAAGACAGCTCCACAGACAGAGAGATACAAAAGAACATCCTGAATAACAGAAAGACACATGACAGCTACACAAGCAGAAAGATGTAGGAAGACTGCCATACAGAAAGGTATAAAAAGATAACAAGAGGGACAGAAAGACAGCCAGCTAGTCAGACAGAGAGACAAAGAAAGACAGCTCATCTAGTCAGACAGACACACATAGAAAGACAGCCAGCTAGTCAGACAGAGAGACAAAGAAAGACAGCTCAGCTAGTCAGACAGAGAGACAAAGAAAGACAGCCAGCTAGTCAGAGAGACAAAGAAAGACTGCTCAGCTAGTCAGAGAGACAAGGAAAGACAGCTCAGCTAGTCAGACAGAGAGACAAAGAAAGACAGCTCAGCTACAGCAACACAGTCACAGGACAGTTAGAGAAAAAGATACAAGAGGTCACCAAGAGGAACAGGAAGACACGGTGTAGCTAGACAGACAGAAAGACAGCTAGACAGACAGGAAAATACTAGAAGACACAGAGAAGGAAAGAATGACACATTTTTCAGGGCACGCACAGCTAGACAGACAGAAAGATGCAGGAAGACAGCTAGACAGACAAAAAAGATACAGTCACAGGACATTTAGATAGACGGACACAAGAAAACAGACAAAAAAACATACTGAAGATTGATAAACAGACATGCATACATCATGGATGCATGTTATCCAAATAAACTCTCTAACCAATATCATTTACAAAAGGTCGCACATAAATATTCCAACAGGTTCAATAATTAGAACTGTCAGCTTCAACCTTACATTAGAATGCTTAGCTTATACACAGATTTGACAGTAGCCAATTTACCAATGACAAATACTAAATGAACTCAAAATGTTACACTTGTGTTTAGCATAGTTCTACAACTTTCCATTTGTATGAAAATTTGTACTGCATATATTCATACAACTGATAAAATCTGCATTAATGCACTAACATTTGTTATGTATGTACAGCGCACCACATATAGATCTTTTTTTTTTAGAAAATTTTGAATTATTAACATAGCATTATAACAACAATAAAACAATAGTGGCTACAGGTTAAACATAAAAAGCTATTAGAATGTTACATAGAGTTTTTAACAAAACACAAATAAATTCTTGTTAACAAAACAGAGAGGCACATTTGATTTAGTGAATGTCATGATCACTTAATTCAAACAGAGGTGTAATCAATGAATGTCTCTCTCTAAGGTAAATTCAAATGCACATGCGTAATCAATGTCTACTTATATTATTCAAATTTGAAACCTGAACTCAGATATTCATAAACTTGAAGTCATGCACACTGTTTCACTCTTTGCACCTGAGTATATCTCAAGACAAATTGACAAATTAGCTGTAAACCTCATTGATATGCCTGATTGATATGCAAGTTCACAGGTTGTCTTATTTGTGTACATCTCCAAGTTATACACCTGTCTACCTAAATCATCGCCTAGCAGTGTAATTGAAGAGGACTAACAGGTCTGCGACATCCCATTTTAATATTACTACAACAAATTTTGCTCCACTCCTTTCTACGGTCAATTATATTGCCATAAGCTGAATGATTATTCTTTATGCGTCTCGTCAATGTAATCAGTGTTTCCTCAGTCTTCATTACACTTCCTATACATAAACAAAAGTTGCCGGAACAATTCAGCTAAAGATTTCTTCAATTCACTTTGTATCATTTCTTCATCATTATTATGATGAAAACATTTTAAAAAACCTATGAGGTACTTCCAGAAAACAATATTTACTTCCAGATGATCCTGTTTTGGGATGTAATCTGATTAAACCAAAATTATACCAGAACTGTCAATGTTAAACACTGCTGTAACAATTTGTGTATTCAACATCTGGCTTCTCAAGCTGTTTTACAAAGGTGACCAATGGAGAGTAAAATTGTAAGTGTATCTGTATGTAAATTTATTGAATTTTTCAAGATTAAGAAACGAAAAATATGAAAAAAGTTAGGAATATTTGACATGTTTAACTGAATCCTCTGATTAGAAAATGCTACAATAATTATATATAATGTCTTGTTTTGAAGAACTGAAATCTGATCTAACCAGACTATTTTGCTTAAGTGACTTCATACTGTTATGTTTGGTTCTGTATAAAAGCATATGAATTTAAAATAGGAAGTACAACTTTAGCAAACATTTAGGTCCTACTTAGGTCCTATGTCAGCTGTTGAAAAAACTGAATTTATAACTTAATATATTATTTCCCTTACACATTTTTTATTATGTTCTAAAATTTCAATATTACAGTATTCATGAAATACATTATTATCTGTATAATTCTACTTTTTGTACACAAACATCATATTTTTCAACCTGCTTGTTTGAACATGAAAAATATATTACATATACCAGTATATTTTATTCCTTCAATTATAAGTTATATATAATATACCACAATCAATACCAGTTGTGGGCATATTTTACTAAAAAGGTGATAATATGAATATGGTAAATATGTAAATAAATATCCTGAGTATGTGATTAGGATACAGTCTCATTCTTTCATATGCCACAGATTGATTTGTGTGACCCTGCAGCCTTTAATAAAACTAAATCATGAATATGTAAACATAGCGACACACAAACATTTCTATGTAAATATTCGTAAACAACCAGCAGTCTTTAAGTTCTAGACTCATTAGTCAACAGTAAACAGGTGTCCCCGAACCATAACAGTAATCTATTTCCTTAAATAAACCAAAATAATTCAAAAGCATTTCTCCGCAGACTTAGACAAAGTACTGAGAGTAATGCAAGGGGAAATAAGGTAAAAGTTTGATTTCCTATTCCCTTAACCATTCAGGGTTTAGTTTCTAATCCCCTTAACCATTCAGGGTTTAGTTTCTAATCCCCTTAACCATTCAGGGTTTAGTTTCTAATTCCCTTAACCATTCAGGGTTTAGTTTCTAATCCCCTTAACCATTCAGGGTTTAGTTTCTAATCCCCTTAACCATTCAGGGTTTAGTTTCTAATTCCCTTAACCATTCAGGGTTTAGTTTCTAATCCCCTTAACCATTCTGGGTTTAGTTTCTAATCCCCTTAACCATTCAGAGTTTAGTTTCTAATTCCCTTAATCATTCAGGGTTTAGTTTCTAATCCCCTTAAGCATTCAGAGTTTAGTTTCTAATTCCCTTAATTAACCATTCAGGGTTTAGTTTCTAATCACCTTAACCATTCAGGGTTTAGTTTCTAATCCCCTTAACCATTCAGGGTTTAATTTCTAATCCCCTTAACCATTCAGAGTTTAGTTTCTAATTCCCTTAATCATTCAGGGTTTAGTTTCTAATCACCTTAACCATTCAGGGTTTAGTTTCTAATCCCCTTAATCATTCTGGGTTTAGTTTCTTTTAAAACCAATAATTAAGACAAACAGAAACACTTAACCAGTTACTTAATAAGATATGTGTATTTTCCACCATTGAGACAAGGACTTATACTGCTTATAATACCTACATGTATTTTATCCATGCAATTTGATCATGCATAGAAATCTTTTCTACTAAAAATATCAGAAAACTTGACAACTGAAACAGGGCCTTGAAGGTTAAAAGCAACTAAAAATTGATCACAGAAGCTCAGTTAATGCTTAAATATGTCCACAGTGCATCCCTACCTGGGGGTATTTGTGTTTTTCAGGAGATCATCACAAACTGGCATGTGATGGTGATGCATGTGTCCTTGACTAAGATGTATGTACATATGTTTACCCCAATAGCTCTTCATAGCATGGGAAGAGTATGTACCTTAAATGCCTAAAAAACACATCTGTCAATTAAGTATTAATAAAACACTACTAATGACACAAATCCCATTAGAAGTGTGTAAAAACCTTCAAGAAATGAAGCTGCTGGACCGTTGACAAGGACTTCCTAAAAATAGTAATGGTGACCTTCATCTTGAACCTAGAACCTTGAAGCTCGCAATCGTTCAAACTATCATGGTCCTTTATAAACATATGAAGTTTGATAAAAATTCCATGATAAAATATTGGGAAGGATTTTCTAAATATAGCAATGATGACCAAGGCCCTAGAACCCTGAATTCAAACTCGTTGGAGGTATGTAATGATCCAATGCATTATAGTATAAAGTATGATTAAAATCCCTTGAAAAATGAAGCAACTGGAGTAAATACAAGGATAAGCATTACAATTTTGATGTATGTCCCTAAACCCTCTTTTGAAATTCGCCATGAAGGAATAAAATTATTTTTTGTATTATATTGAAGCTGTTTATGTTATCATCGTTATCAGTGTTTTCAAAATAATAATGTTATATGTAAGAAATGCTCATTATATAGCTAGTACTGATCTTTTTCGCCAGGGGATTGTATTGAGTAATCAAAATGACCTCAGGGGAGTTGTATTGAGTAATCAAAATGAGCTCAGGGGAGTTGTATTTAGTAATCAGAAAAAGCTCAGGGGAGTTATATCCAGTAATTAGAATGAGCTCAGGGGAGTTGTATCCAGTAATCAGGATGAGCTCAGGGGAGTTGTATCCAGTAATCAGGATGAGCTCAGGGGAGTTGTATCCAGTAATCAGGATTAGCTCAGGGGAGTTGTATCCAGTAATTAGAATGAGCTCAGGGGAGTTGTATCCAGTAATCAGGATGAGCTCAGGGGAGTTGTATTTAGTAATCAGAAAAAGCTCAGGGGAGTTATATCCAGTAATTAGAATGAGCTCAGGGGAGTTGTATCCAGTAATCAGGATGAGCTCAGGGGAGTTGTATCCAGTAATCAGGGTGAGCTCAGGGGAGTTGTATCCAGTAATCAGGATGAGCTCAGGGGAGTTGTATCCAGTAATCAGGATGAGCTCAGGGGAGTTGTATCCAGTAATCAGGATGAGCTCAGGGGAGTTGTATCCAGTAATCAGGATGAGCTCAGGGGAGTTGTATCCAGTAATCAGGATGAGCTCAGGGGAGTTGTATCCAGTAATCAGGATTAGCTCAGGGGAGTTATATCCAGTAATTAGAATGAGCTCAGGGGAGTTGTATCCAGTAATCAGGATGAGCTCAGGGGAGTTGTATCCAGTAATCAGGATGAGCTCAGGGGAGTTGTATCCAGTAATCAGGATTAGCTCAGGGGAGTTGTATCCAGTAATCAGGATTAGCTCAGGGGAGTTGTATCCAGTAATCAGGATTAGCTCAGGGGAGTTATATCCAGTAATTAGAATGAGCTCAGGGGAGTTGTATCCAGTAATCAGGATGAGCTCAGGGGAGTTGTATCCAGTAATCAGGATGAGCTCAGGGGAGTTATATCCAGTAATCAGGATGAGCTCAGGGGAGTTGTATCCAGTAATCAGGATGAGCTCAGGGGAGTTATATCCAGTAATCAGGATGAGCTCAGGGGAGTTGTATCCAGTAATCAGGATGAGCTCAGGGGAGTTATATCCAGTAATTAGAATGAGCTCAGGGGAGTTGTATCCAGTAATCAGGATGAGCTCAGGGGAGTTGTATCCAGTAATCAGGATGAGCTCAGGGGAGTTGTATCCAGTAAGAGTAAGCCGAGGTGTGTTCTAGCCCGTAAATAGTATACAATTACTAATGAGATCTTTTTAATTGGTGTTTTTTTATGATGATTAAAATTCTTTAAAGAATGTAATAACTATTGAGTACTGGCTTAATGTTCAGCTTGTAATGAAGGAGAATTATAAATACATTACAAGAGGTAAACTTCCATATACATATACACAAAAGATAATACCTACATATCAACACAATCTAAATCAAACTCAGGTTCTATGAAACTAGGGCAAAACATCAGTAAGAAAAAAACAGACTTCTGAAAACACCACGTATATTGATAAACATCAAACATTACCCAACTTTTGTATAAACTAAAAAGCAGCAAACAGCATCCAACTTCTATATAGATGTTGTAAGATGTATCCAACTTCTATATATATGTAGTAAGATGTATCCAACTTCTATATAGATGTAGTAAGATGTATCCAACTTCTATATAGATGTTGTAAGATGTATCCAACTTCTATATAGATGTTGTAAGATGTATCCAACTTCTATATAGATATTGTAAGATGTATCCAACTTCTATATAGATGTAGTAAGATGTATCCAACTTCTATATAGATGTTGTAAGATGTATCCAACTTCTATATAGATGTTGTAAGATGTATCCAACTTCTATATAGATGTTGTAGTATGTATCCAACTTCTATATAGATGTTGTATCCAACTTCTATATAGATGTTGTATATGTATCCAACTTCTATATAGATGTTGTAGTATGTATCCAACTTCTATATAGATGTTGTAAGATGTATCCAACTTCTATATAGATGTTGTAGTATGTATCCAACTTCTATATAGATGTTGTAAGATGTATCCAACTTCTATATAGATGTAGTAAGATGTATCCAACTTTTATATAGATGTTGTAGTATGTATCCAACTTCTATATAGATGTTGTAAGATGCATCCAACTTCTATATAGATGTTGTAAGATGTATCCAACTTCTATATAGATGTTGTAGTATGTATCCAACTTCTATATAGATGTTGTAGTATGTATCCAACTTCTATATAGATGTTGTAAGATGTATCCAACTTCTATATAGATGTTGTAAGATGTATCCAACTTCTATATAGATGTTGTAAGATGTATCCAACTTCTATATAGATGTTGTAAGATGTATCCAACTTCTATATAGATGTTGTAAGATGTACCCAACTTCTATATAGATGTTGTAAGATGTATCCAACTTCTATATAGATGTTGTATATAGATGTTGTATGTTCTATATAGATGTTGTAAGATGTATCCAACTTCTATATAGATGTTGTAGATGTATCCAACTTCTATATAGATGTTGTCAGATGTATCCAACTTCTATATAGATGTTGTAAGATGCATCCAACTTCTATATAGATGTTGTAAGATGTATCCAACTTCTATATAGATGTTGTAGTATGTATCCAACTTCTATATAGATGTTGTAGTATGTATCCAACTTCTATATAGATGTTGTAAGATATATCCAACTTCTATATAGATGTTGTAGTATGTATCCAACTTCTATATAGATGTTGTAAGATGTATCCAACTTCTATATAGATGTTGTAAGATGCATCCAACTTCTATATAGATGTTGTAAGATGTATCCAACTTCTATATAGATGTTGTAGTATGTATCCAACTTCTATATAGATGTTGTAAGATGTATCCAACTTCTATATAGATGTTGTAAGATGTATCCAACTTCTATATAGATGTAGTAAGATGTATCCAACTTTTATATAGATGTTGTAGTATGTATCCAACTTCTATATAGATGTTGTAAGATGTATCCAACTTTTATATAATGCTGTATGATATATCCTTATTAAACAATATGACATAGTAAGTCCAACACTAGGAAAAGGTTGTTGTAACAGAAACATAAAAATGTTCCACAAAAAGAATGTGCTATATGTCAATACAACACCTACATAACTATATCTTAACTGACACAGGGTACTGTACACAGGTAATTGTGGAGTGTCCTCCCCTTGCATGCATATTAAAGGTGGGAGGAGGAAGAAACTTCCCCATCCTCTGTACATACATTTTCTGTGTATATACAGAGCATTGTACACCTACAAACAAACCCTACATACTGTGCCTGATTTACTGCCTGGCTAAAATAAACAGCCAAGCTGGTTTGAGCTATCAAAATCCCTCCTCACACCCACATAAAAACCAACTTTGTATATAGTTAACACTGTCTCTTACAGTACCGTTTCCAGCTTTCTAATTTTTTTCATTATATTTTGTTACCTTTTTTTCACCCTGCATCTGTCCTACAGGAAGTCTAGGACCATTTGTCCTATAGGAAGTCAGGGACCAATGTCCTGCAGGAATTTAGGGACCATCTGTCCCACAGAAAATCAGGGACCACATCAGGGCCATAAATACTACCACTGCTGGTTGTCTTAGCCATATGCATGTATTCAATGTGCACACAGTAGCAGGACTGAGTAAAACTCAAAAGCTACATGAATTTGTAAGGCTGTCTGTGTAACTCAGGCTACTTCTGTACAAGTGCAGATTGACTGGTCTGCAGTCCCTGAGAGGGTCACCATGGAGATGTTGGATGCATAGTTATACAGCTAATTAGTCAATAGCAAGAAATAATTGTATTAACAGTTTGTGGAGTAAATAATAAATTATAATGCCGGTTGCTATGGTGACTTGATGTTGTCAGAAACAACTACGAGGGTATACCAAAAATGCTGATGACCAATGGTGACAGCATTTGGTTTTTGCCATAGTTACCTGGCTAGGGTCAGACCAAAGCCTAAATTATAAAATGTGAACAGGTTATATTAACATACACAGATATGCATAGCAAAGTACTGCTGGCTGACACCACATCAGAAATATAGCTACATATCATATCATGACAAGTTCAACAACAGACCTAGCAGTCCTGAAGGTCACCTGAGATAAGCAATATTGAATGTAAAGGTTAAAGGATAGCTATCATGAAGTGCCATGAAACAGAAATTGTAACACTGAATACAGACAGTGGCAATACATGCATATCATCAAAACAGTCATCCTATACTGATCATTCTTATTAAGTTATTTCCAGTTGGGAAATAACTAATGTTATGCTAAAAAATACAATTTTTCTATGAAAATTACAGTAAAGTCTACAAAAAATCTTCCTCCCCAGGAAGAATTGTCTTGTTTTGGTAATTAAATCATCTTAAATGCTTCCATTCATGAAGAACATTTGATTATACCATATCTAGGTATTGAGAAGAAGATCATTTAAATTGAAGTCAATTTGACCCCTTTTGACCCCACCCATCAGCCCCTGGGGGTCTGTCAGGATCAAAATTGGCATACCATCATGTCCTCATCCTTCACTTATAATTCTGACCAAGTTTGAAATATTTTTCCAAGGGAAATAATTCAACAGATTATGCTCAAAAAAATCTAGTTTTTCAATATAAACTATTGTAAACTTTACGCCCTCCCCACAGGAAAATGTGATACCCTGGAGCCATTAAATTCACGATTTTGGTAAAGCACCATAAGATGCTTCCATTCATGAAGAGTATATGACTCTACCATATCTGGGTGTTGAGAAGAAGATTTTTGAAATCTAAGTCGATTTGACCACTTTTGGCCCTGCCCCTCAGGCCTTTGAGAGGTTGAGACTGCATATTTCACAATTTTGGTTCATCTTAGACCAAGGAAAGTTTCTGCACATTTTCATTGAAATTGGAACAGGAGTTTTTGAGAAGAAGTCAAAAGTGTTTAATTGTTTATGGACGCACAATCAGGGCTCTCAATCTGCCAGATTTGGGGCCGAATTCCCAATGCAAAATAGTATCTTTTTTTCCCAATTTAGACCCCAAGTTTTCCCAATTCTAAGGAAAACACCATTATTTTTCCCAATTCTAAGGGCCCCCAGCCCCAGTCCCAAAATGGGGTGGGAGAGCCCTGACAACACACGACATACCACGCTGGATGAAGGGTATTAGAGTAGGTCACCACAAGACTTTGTCTCAGGTGACCTAAACAGCAGAAATGCTAGTAGTACTACAATATTGACAGCAGCTCGAGCTATATCAGTGCTTTTCTGTTGTAAGTAAACAAGCCAGTATTGACTTATCCACTATTGATGTCTAGCATTATGTCACCCACAACTGCTTTGTAGTAGTTAAGGTGAAGAACAATGCAGTCCTCAATCAATGCTGTTACAACACAAGTGTAGGCCTATTGAAGGAAGTTGTGTGTAACCTGGTACCTTACACTAAAGCAGATGTGCAGCAAGCATTGGGCTGACTGACCAAGTTCAATGTGACAAGGTGCTACAAACATACAAAACACCCTAATATATCTGTGAATAGGACCATTATAACCAATGTTAATGACAAATATTGTTCCAATTACATGCAAGTGAATAGGTACCTTCCAATACAGAATTAGATAGAGTAGTGCCAAATAATTCATCTATATCATAAGGCTGTTTTATCCTTACATGAATCCTTAGTGACACTAAGAAGGTACAATTTTTTTAAAATAAGTAGATGACTATAGAAAACTAAAATTGACTAAAGGAAATGTCTTGAATCTAATTCATAAACGCCATTGAAATATTCAGATATAAAGTGTATTGCCTCCAGTTTTTTTTACCAAACCCATTCACAACCACAATAGCCAAGGTTACCGATAACACTTATCCTTGCCATATCATAACTGAGTATGTGTGTTTATATAAGTGGATCTAAAACTTCTTGCCTCAGATAATGATTATATAGGTTTAATGATGTTTTCAGGTTCATGAAATACATATCTTTTAAATATTCTATCAAAAACTCACACAACTTTTTTTTTTTTCTCCTTCTAGCTTGGCTTCACCAATAATTATATTTTCACATTGTTACCAATACGATGATATAAGTCACAACATATGTAATACATGTAAATTTCAGTATTTTACCAGTATGTATATATATATTTTAATGATAAAATAGCATTTCTTTGAGCATTTCACAACTTATCTTCATGACAATATTATTTCAGTTAAGATTTTAGAAAACATTTTCATAAACCTGATATACATGCAAGTTTTGTTTTCATAAAAAGCATTAAGATAACACACATACACATGACCATAAAATTTTTTGAGATCACGCAATTTATTAATAGATATTTCAAAAAGATTTTAAAAAACAGTTAAGTCAAATGGAAATAATTCAATCATGTCAGAAATTTAAACCATTTGGAAAATGTAAAACAATTTTACAAAAAAAGATTTCATACCTATTTAAGATCAGAACACCTTTTGGTAGGGATATAACTACCTATTAGTAAGTTGTATAACTTGTAAGTTGTAAGCTAAACCCCTCTGCATTTGTCAAGGTGCCCAGTGCTAAAATCAAAACAACTATATCTATTTCAGTTGTCTACGAAAAAAAATGTTGAATTAAAAAGTTTAAATCTAATTTTTTTACTTAAGAAAATCAAAACTGAAGACAACAGAATAACAGTTTTGTAAACCACATTGAATGAACACAACAATATACCAGCTCCTCAGGTGGGCCTCAAATGGTGTTTCGTGCAACAGTTCCTTCAACATTATATATATTAACTCTGCCAGCCATTTTCTCTCCCTTTAAACACAAGCTATCGGGACAAAACATTGCCCGATTAGGTTTTCTCAATGACTATATTTTTCTTGTGATATTCCAGGCCGATATACGATAGTCCTACAAAACAATGTAAACTGTGCTATACAAAAACTAGTGTATGCAAAATTCCTTTGAGTTGTAAGGGTTGTTTACAAAAAAGTTAAATAATCTAATGCTAGACCTTAACTTAAAATTGATGCTTTTTGTGAAATTTGATACATGTTGCAACATAATAATACCATCATTTTCAACAGATAACAATGGGATACAACAAAACTGCATGAAAAAAACTCCTTCTGCACAAACAACCCATACTCATATAATACTGCCAGTCTGTGGAGCTTTCCTGCTGAGTACTGTGACAAACAATGGTACAAGTAAACCTATAAACAATGTCAGATAATTTTAGTATCTAATTTAGTATTTTAAACAAAAAAGGGGATACTTAATTGTGAAATGTAATTGTAAACACTGGTAAGATAATATTGCAGTCAGTACACTATTTGTTTTTCAATTATTATTTTTATTACATGGTAACCATTGAGAAGTATTTACATAATTGTGTTTTTAAAATGCAGCTGTGCCGAAGAAATTTTCTAAGAAATGATAACTTTTTCTTTAAAGTGTTAAAATACTGGCCATTGGGTCCTGTGACACATAATACTGCAGTCATGATGAAACAAAAAAAAAACACCTGCTGGAAAATATTATTTGTAGATTTTTTGGAATTTATCAGTTTCACAGTAAAAACATTAAGACTTGACAAAAGTAAATAAAGTGTCCCAGCTGACCTTTGAACCCCAGCTTTAACCCAATTCCTCATTTAACAAAATATATCTATGGTACTGTAAAACAATCACCTGTTTGCTCCAAAGTACATAAGCAGCTAACCTATGAATAATCCAGTAGAAGCCTGCTATTAAAGGAAAAAAGTAGCTAATAGATTTCTAAAGTAACTTCCGAATTGTTAAGAAGTTTTGCAATGCTGACTCTTTCAAACACACATATGCTCCAGTGCATGATGAAGCATTTAAACAAAACGGTGTCCTTGACAGAGAGAGGACATATACATTTGAATTTAATAGCAACTATTTTGGTATTGGAGTTTAATAGCAACTATTTTCCAATGTCTTTATGTGGTCAGATCATTTAATTTAGTCAATATGCTTAGCACAGTTGTTGTATGTTATTAACATAAATATTATTATTATTATATAAATACGTCATTATTTTTTTTTTAAAGAAAATTAAATTCAGATACTTGGTTTCTGTCTTGGACAAAATGTATGCAGGTATCGTGAGAAGCAGTAAGTAATTTATCACATGGGAGGGGAAAACAACATCTAAATTTCAAATTTGTCAAGAAACTAAAACTTATTTCTGTTAGAAGACTACAAATTATTTTTGTTAGAAGACTACAAATTATCCTATTAGCTTCAGTCACACACTATAAGCCCCTGTCGGAAAACAACAAATTATTAGCTCCTGTTAGATAACTACAGTTTATAAGCACCTGTCGGAATCTACAATCTACTAGCTTCTGTCAGAAAACTAAAAATAATTACCTCATGTAGGAAAACAAATTATTTGCTCATGCCAGATATTAAAAAATTGTTAGTCCTTCTCAGCTCCTGTCAGAAAACTACAAGCTATGACACAACAGTATATAAATGTCTGTCCTATATTCTGAACTAATGATTATATCATGTTTACCAGGAACCTCAAGGAGTGTCAATGATAAAAAATACTCAACAACGTGCATCTAATTCAGGTAAAACTTTATCCTGTATTATACAAGCCAAGAAACAGGACTTGTCATTTATATAGCTATTCAAAAGCATATCAGTACTGAAATCAACCACATAATCTGAGAATTCATCAAATATAGTTACTGCAAGGTACTGATATTTCTACACCTAGGTACTCTGAGGTACTGTTATTTCTACACCTAGGTACTCTGAGGTACTGCTATTTCTACACCTAAGTACTCTGAGGTACTGATATTTCCACACCTAGGTACTCTGAGGTACTGCTATTTCTACACCTAGGTACTCTGAGGTACTATTTCTACACCTAGGTACTCTGAGGTACTGATATTTCTACACCTAGGTACTCTGAGGTACTATTTCTACACCTAGGTACTCTGAGGTACTATTTCTACACCTAGGTACTCTGAGGTACTGATATTTCCACACCTAGGTACTCTGAGGTACTGCTATTTCTACACCTAGGTACTCTGAGGTACTGCTATTTCTACACCTAGGTACTCTGAGGTACTGATATTTCCACACCTAGGTACTCTGAGGTACTGCTATTTCTACACCTAGGTACTCTGAGGTACTGCTATTTCTACACCTAGGTACTCTGAGGTACTATTTCTACACCTAGGTACTCTGAGGTACTGATATTTCTACACCTAGGTACTCTGAGGTACTACTACACCTAGGTACTCTGAGGTACTATTTCTACACCTAGGTACTCTGAGGTACTGCTATTTCTACACCTAGGTACTCTGAGGTACTGCTATTTCTACACCTAGGTACTCTGAGGTACTATTTCTACACCTAGGTACTCTGAGGTACTGATATTTCTACACCTAGGTACTCTGAGGTACTATTTCTACACCTAGGTACTCTGAGGTACTATTTCTACACCTAGGTACTCTGAGGTACTGCTATTTCTACACCTAGGTACTCTGAGGTACTGCTATTTCTACACCTAGGTACTCTGAGGTACTATTTCTACACCTAGGTACTCTGAGGTACTGATATTTCTACACCTAGGTACTCTGAGGTACTGATATTTCTACACCTAGGTACTCTGAGGTACTGTTATTTCTATACCTAGGTACTCTGAGGTACTGATATTTCTACACCTAGGTACTCTGAGGTACTGCTATTTCTACACCTAGGTACTTTGAGGTACTATTTCTACACCTAGGTACTCTGAGGTACTGCTATTTCTACACCTAGGTACTACAAGGTACTGTTAGTTCTACACCTAGGTATTCTGAGGTACTGATATTTCTACACCTAGGTACTACAAGGTACTGATATTTCTACACATAGGTACTCTGAGGAACTGATATTTCTACACCTAGGTACTCTGAGGTATTATTTCTAAACCTAGGTACTCTGAGGTACTGCTATTTCTCACCTAGGTACTCTGAGGTACTGCTATTTCTACACCTAGGTACTCTGAGGTACTGATATTTCTACACCTAGGTACTCTGAGGTACTGATATTTCCACACCTAGGTACTCTGAGGTACTGCTATTTCTACACCTAGGTACTCTGAGGTACTGCTATTTCTACACCTAGGTACTCTGAGGTACTGATATTTCCACACCTAGGTACTCTGAGGTACTGCTATTTCTACACCTAGGTAATCTGAGGTACTGATATTTCTACACCTAGGTACTCTGAGGTACTATTTCTACACCTAGGTACTCTGAGGTACTGATATTTCTACACCTAGGTACTCTGAAGTACTATTTCTACACCTAGGTACTCTGAGGTACTATTTCTACACCTAGGTACTCTGAGGTACTGCTATTTCTACTCCTAGGTACTCTGAGGTACTATTTCTACACCTAGGTACTCTGAGGTACTGATATTTCTACACCTAGGTACTTTGAGGTACTGCTATTTCTATACCTAGGTACTCTGAGGTACTGATATTTCTACACCTAGGTACTCTGAGGTACTGCTATTTCTACACCTAGGTACTTTGAGGTACTATTTCTACACCTAGGTAGTCTGGGGTACTGCTATTTCTACACCTAGGTACTACAAGGTACTGTTAGTTCTACACCTAGGTATTCTGAGGTACTGCTATTTCTACACCTAGGTACTACAAGGTACTGATATTTCTACACCTAGGTACTCTGAGGAACTGATATTTCTACACCTAGGTACTCTGAGGTATTATTTCTACACCTAGGTACTCTGAGGTACTGCTATTTCTACACCTAGGTACTCTGAGGTACTGCTATTTCTACACCTAGGTACTCTGAGGTACTATTTCTACACCTAGGTACTCTGAGGTACTGATATTTCTACACCTAGGTACTCTGAGGTACTATTTCTACACCTAGGTACTCTGAGGTACTATTTCTACACCTAGGTACTCTGAGGTACTGATATTTCTACACCTAGGTACTCTGAGGTACTGTTATTTCTATACCTAGGTACTCTGAGGTACTGATATTTCTACACCTAGGTACCCTGAGGTACTATTTCTACACCTAGGTACTCTGAGGTACTGATATTTCTACACCTAAGTACTCTGAGGTACTGTTATTTCTATACCTTGGTACTCTAAGGTACTGCCATTCCCAACAAAGTTATGTATATAAAAACTGATAATTGATTCTTTGTCAGAATGCCACAGGTGCATATAACAAATCAACCTTTTAAACTCTAGTGAAAAGAAATATAAAACT
The DNA here is from genome assembly GCF_031769215.1 of Ylistrum balloti. Taxonomy (NCBI): domain Eukaryota; kingdom Metazoa; phylum Mollusca; class Bivalvia; order Pectinida; family Pectinidae; genus Ylistrum; species Ylistrum balloti. The sequence continues at coordinate 48,343 of NW_026782523.1, read as the reverse complement.
GTGAATTCATTTATCCTATATCGCTACTGCAGTGTTAAGGGATCAATACAGTAAGCAATTAGTACTCAACAGTTGTCTTTGTTGAAAACATGATATTTATTTGGATTTCTGACTTTTTATTTATTATCATCTGTACTGAGTTTTGAAATTTCAACATATTTCTAAAATTTTCAGTGTGGTATATTAATCAGCAGCCTTTAACTAAAGGTAATATCATTATGCCCGACTGATGACAGATACAAAATAGATCTGGGTACAGAACAGGTCACTTCAACTTCACACAGAATAGTCTTTTCTTTAATGTGGTAGAAACAGGTTACACAAACTCACTGTTATCTTTGCACTCCCATTAGGTATTTTCCAAAAGTTAAAAAACCACTTGCTAAATCTGGTGTTCTTTCATATACCATAACCATTTGTGTAAAATAAATCACTACCAGAGAAATTTTGTGCAAGATAAATACACTCATATTCTAGGCCCTATTGTTGTAAGTTTCCTCACCATTAATTGTTATACTTTGCTTACAAAGACATGTTATGTTGTCATCAAAACCTCATGTTATAAGTATAAAGAAACACTGATTGATTGTATGTAGAAGTTGTATGATATGGGAATGAAACAAAATTACAATCATTTCAGATCTTCTGGAAAATTTTTCTTATTTAATTTGATATGGGAACATAGTAGCTCAGATATGGGAACATAGTAGCTCAGTATGTAGAACCTATGCAAATCAGGTGAAGATTGGAGATGTGTGGTTCGAACTGCCTATCCTTGATCCCCAGGTTTTGTGTTTCTCTGTGAAACAGTAGTCTGTGCTCATGCAGTTATATCTCAAGTCAAGACATTTTCTCCTAATTTTATCTAGATAGCATGTGATGGGCCTCCCTATGTTGTTCAGTAAGGTAACCACCTGGAACCAGCTACTACATGACTATAGCTGTTCATAAGGCCATAAACTCCATAAACAAACAATTGATATGGGAACAACATCAGCACTAAAGAGAGAATCAATGAAATAAAAAAATCTACAACCGGAAACCATCATACTTGAGGGACTATTGCAAGTTAAGTACCCTCTCAGCAAACTGGAGAAGAAAAACTGTTTTTATCAGATTAAGTTGGTGAGACAGGAATCTAATATCAGAAGCTGATTATTCTATATTTCACAAATGAAATCATGTTAAGTTAAATAGGAATTATCAACAAGTGACCAATACATATGTACAAAGGAATACAGAGTCATCAGACATCTACAAAGGAACACAGTTAGGGTCATCAGACATCTACAAAGGAACACAGTTAGGGTCATCAGACATCTACAAAGGAACACAGTTATTGTCATCAGACATCTACAAAGGAACACAGAGTCATCAGACATCTACAAAGGAACACAGTTGGGGTCATCAGACATCTACAAAGGAACACAAATGCAAATATTGTAACATGTCAATATAATCTTTAATCACAATACCAATAAAACAAAAGATTTACAAACACCTCCATAAAAAAATGACAAAGAGATATAGCAGAAAAGGATCAGGTGTTCATATGCACAACTCCTCTCCACCCCCACTTAGAAATAAAAAAAAGATTGAACTTCCTGGAAATTTTTTATTCATAATAACTGTCATTTGAAAGCCTTCCTTCTTTGTTTGAAGGTTAATCAGGGATTGCATCTTAAAGTGCATATCTGCTAGATCTGTGGCTGAAGATTACAAATACCATATTTACCTTGCAGCAGTCCTATCAGGTCCATACATTGCTTCTTAAATAAAGTCAGGAGGTGAACTTATTACAGGACATTGACATACCACTGACTCATCTTTTTACATATCTACAGGAAAAATATGGTAGGCTGTACATGCTATAATTTGAACATCTGTTACTGAAAAAAGATGTCTCTACTGCTCTTCTCAAGCCTAACTGAATTTCATATGTGTTCACACATTTTCAGTGTTCTTTGTTTAATTGAATTATTTGTTAAAGATTGTTTTAGAGATAATCGATGTTGACAGACAATAAATAAAACTTAGAATAGTATTTTTCCTTTGTTTATTCATATACTGTAAGTTATTAATAACAATGAGGAATCACTTTTGGTAAGCGGTGAATGCATGAGACTGTATAGATTTGAACCATTCCAACCCAAACATCTGATCATGTGATTATTTGTGTTTCCTCCCTTAACTGACTGTTTTCAGGGCTCTCGATCTGCCAGATTTGGGGCCGAATATCGATTCGACCCCATTCCCAATGCAAAATAGTAACTTTTTTTCCCAATTTAGACCCCAAGTTTTCCCAATTCTAAGGAAAACACCATTATTTTTCCCAATTCTAAGGGCCCCAGGCCCCAGTCCCAAAATAGGGTGTGAGAGCCCTGTTTTTTGTCTTTAAAGTCTGTATTAAGGGTGGTAACATCAGTTGTTATAAACCCTTGAATTTGAAAAGAAGGTGACAACTGTTTTAGCTATGTATTCTGTTCTTGTATCAACTTTATTTTATTAATGGGATAAAATGAAAAGGATTTATTCCATCTTTTTCATCTGTAAAAGTTGAAAATCAAACGAAGTCTACAATAAGAAACTGAATGTAAGATCTGTAGCACTAACAAAGAGGAGCCTTTTAGCTTACAATAAACTTAGTAAAAAGTTAGAAGATAAGAGACCACAAACACCTGTAAAGATATAACAAGATATCCAAAAATATCACACCAGTACCAACTACAAGCATGAAAAGGCCATGTGACTGCACTGTTCACTCAAGTTGTTTTGGAAATTAAAGTCAGTCAGGCTGTCGGGGGACAAGGTCATCTAGAGCTAGACTCAGATTCTTTGTACTGTAATCACACAGAGGCAATGTATGGTGAAAAATCAATTGTTTGTTATAACTATCATATAGGTAGGAAAGGTCTGATGATCATTGCACAGGTCACCACTATCATACTGAAAGTAGCTACCATTAAAACATCTGATGAAAATAAGTCACGGAAAAGTGATTGCATATCATCTATATTCAAACCCAAACTATAAACATATGGTGTAATTTGTGGAGAGTCTTATGTATATAGTCTAAAATTTATAATCAGGAAAGGTTATACAAGCTTATTGTAAGTTTAAATACAAATATTAGCGAGTCTGTCAATTAAGTCTAAAATATATCAAGGGGATAGGCATGCATGTTAAATATAAGTTTGAATACAAATATTGGAGTGAACAGTTCAGCATTATTTCAATTATCAATATTAAGATGTGCGACACATTCAATCAAAGATCAAATTTTGATGATACTTATTGAACTGATGTGTCAGTGATTTTTGGGACTAAGATATTTGAGTCCTGGGCTTTTCCTGTAGAACTTGCCCACATTTAAAAAAAAAAATACTTTGTCTCTAAGTCATGAGACTCGTTAGAATTTAGGGAAATTGTGTACTGGACTGACTTGAAAAATATCCTTTAAAATTACTAATGCAAGTTCTATTCCCCAGTCTTAATATTTTGAATAATTTTCAATGTCATACAGATGGAAATGTTAGTATTTCTAAAATAAAACCTCAGTATTATACTTATCTAAAATTATTTGAATATACAGACTTTTGTTGACAAAAGAATAGTGACAAGAAAAATCATCTATGACACAACAACGATGGAAACATGAATTTGTTCCTCATCAATAACGGTGTATGGTAAACCCAGTTGATTTATAAAACATTTGTAAGTGATATCATGATTTAATAAACCATGAACCATAACATCTACAGGCCTGTCAGTATTCTGACAACACAGATTATTGTAACCAAAAGAATGTGCCTCTAATATGTGTCATGAGATAAAAAAATCTCCTGGAATTCATATGACACACAAATAGAACAGTATCAAAATGACATGGTAGATCCATAAAATGCAGTGTGATCAAGCTACAGTTTATTTTTATGAGTCCTTTTCAACTTTATTGCTATAAAGTAAAACAATGGATCCAACAATGTAAAATTTAGTATTTTCAAAATCCTATGAGTACATGTGTACAGGACTCAAGATCTAAACATACACTTGTCACTAATGGCCTCTACATATCATAACAAAACCAAATATCATGACACGACCCATGGAACATCCTCCAAATATCACAACACGACCCATGGAACATCCTCCAAATATCACAACACGACCCATGGAACATCCTCCAAATATCACAACACGACCCATGAAACATCCTCCAAATATCACCACAAAACACCACCCATGAAACATCCTCCAAATATCACCACACAACCCATGAAACATCCTCCAAATATCACCACACAACAACTGAAACATCCTCCAAATATCACAACACCACCCAGGAAACATCCTCCAAATATCACAACACAACCCACAGATGACCACCAAATCTTAAGATATGGCCCATGAAACAGTCTCTAAATATCATGACAAAATTCATGGAAAGATCACTAAATGTCATGACAACTAATAGACAAGACCACTTAACGTCATGACAACTCATAGAAAAGACCACTAAATGTCACGACAACCGATAGAAAAGACCGCTTAATGTCATGACAACCCATAGAAATGACCACTTATTGTCATGACAACCCATAGAAAAGACATCTAAATGACATAACAACCCAGAGAAAAGAATTGCTAAATGACATGACAGCCAATAGAAGAGACCACTTTATGTCATGACAACCTATAAAAAAAGCTAAATGTCACAACAACCCATAGAAAAGACAGCTAAATGTCATGACAACCCATAGAAAAGACCACTGTATGTCATGACAACCCATAGAAAAGACTGCTAAATGTCATGACAACCCTAGAAAAGACTGCTAAATGTCATGACAACTCATAGAAAAGACAGTTGAATGACATGACAACCCATAGAAAAGACTGCTAAATGTCATGACAACCCTAGAAAAGACTGCTAAATGTCATGACAACTCATAGAAAAGACAGTTGAATGACATGACAGCACATAGAAAAGACCACTATATGTCATGACAACCCATAAAAAAGCTAAATGTCATGACAACTGATAGAAAAGACAGCTAAATGTCATGGCAATCCTTTAAAAAAAAGCTAAATGTCATGACAACCCATAGAAAAGACCACTAAATGTCATGACAACACATAGAAAAGACTGCTAAATGAAATGACAACCCATAGAAAAGACCACTATATGTCATGACAACACATAGAAAAGACTGCTAAATGAAATGACAACCCATAGAAAAGACCACTAAATGTTAAGACACAGCCTGTAAAACAGCCTCTAATAAAAAGTCACAAGAAAACAATAACATGTCAACACAATCATGATTCAAACTCAACTTCAACAAAACTATGGCAAAATATGAACAAAATGAAGATTTACATGGAGATTCCTAAAGAAGTACAAGGAGAATGAGACTAGCAGTTCTGGAAGAGTAAACATCTTACGCTTTAATTGACAACACCTGGTCAATCCAAGTATGGTAAACCTTCATTTTGTTCGATAAAAAAGTTAATAAAATATTGCTAAACCTGTTAGAATGATTCAAAATTATGCTGGAGAAAATAAATTAAGAGTTTGAACTATCAGTGTCAACATTGCCCAAAATCATGAAGAAGTATCTAAAAGTATCCTAGCACCTAAGCAGGAGACAACCCGTCAAGAAACTAATCATCAGAAATGACACTTTTCTGCCACTGGAGACTTAATATGACTAAGGAATAATGTTTGTTAATTTTTCATGAATCTTACAATTATTTGAACAGTCGTGACGTGATTATCTTATCAAAACCTGAAGTGTAACAATGTTCAGGGTTTTCCATAATTTTGTTAGTAGTAGGCTGTGTAGTGAAAGTAGGAGGCTGGCCTGCCATGTACGTGTAGTCGTGTGCGGAACATTAATACGGAACCGGATTGGTATAGGCGGCCAAATGATCAAAGTAGCCGGTCAAATTGGCCGGCGACCGGCTCTTATGGAAAACCCTGAATGTTGTTCTTTGACAAAACATGTGCCAAAATCCCATGATCCATAAATATTTACCAATTAGTATTACACTACACATCAATGCTAAATAAGTGGCATGTATGTGTATAACCTGGCGCTATCAATTGATTATGATGGTCATTTACATCCTGCTACCCACAGTGTTTAATGATGATGTGAATAGTGACCACATGTCCAACACAAAAAAATGGAATACATTTTAATGAGATCACTGACGATTGGAAAACTTCACAATAATTTTCATTAACATGCATCTTAGTTTGTTCATCTGTTGATTACTTCTTGCATGAAAATCATGATAATGAGAGCAGGCCATTGAATATCAAATCAACTGCTATATGTAAACACCATAGGTTGAGAATGCAAGGATGTTGCTATCTGGAAATGGAAAATTCAAAATAGGGAAATTGACAACTTAGGTGACACAACCCATTGACAAAGACCTCATTGGACTGAAAACTGCAAGGGAATGGTTTTTCCAAAGAGATTTCATGAAAGTTCCTTTTTTTAATTAAATTTTCAAGATATCATGAGACATATTGGGGGGTTCCACAGGTCCCCTCCCCCAACCCTTATAAAAGTTTATATCTAAGCTGCCAAATGGTGTCTCACTTTTTCCTTATCCCCTAAAAGTTATGGGTTCAGATTCATTTGCTGGAATATTTGGGCATTTTTTTAAATCTTTCATTTTCACACTTGCAATAGTATGTACGAACAAATGGGAGTTTGGATACTCTTTTTTATAAGTTTTAATCACAGAAAAAAGGCAACCCAAATCAAGCAATTAAATTTTGTTTAGAGATCTATTTCCATAAATTAAGCACCATATTTCACAAAAGTGGGGGTAAAGATTTTGACATAGCAAGTTGAGTGATCCTTGCAGAGCCTGTCACTAACATTGATTTATACATTAAACATTTGTAAGTAATACAGCCAATGGAACTAAACCTTAATACAATAGGTTGAATTTACATGTGGGAATTTCATCCAGACTGCAGGCCACAATGTTATGCTACAGTTACAAATGCTCCCTTGGTCAGGTACGAGACGTCAGATAATATTTTCTTGTTCCGTCTTATTACCCTTAATTTAAAAGAAATTACAACTATTTTGAGACAATTTGCATTAAATAAATATATTCATAAAAAAGTAATTTGGATAAACTTTTATTCTGTCTTCTTCTGTGTCAGTAAAAGATCTTACATGACAAGTCTATTTGTTTCCTTTATCTGACAAACAACACTGTAGTCTACATGTACATGTAATCTTTAAAACAATCATTCACCACATACAGTAAGACCATACCAGACAAGAGCATTCCTCTGTACATGATGTAAAATTAACAAAGTCAAATTCAGCATCCATCTAATATTATTACATCATCAAAAACACTCATGTTATGCTGCATCATTGATGCAAGTAGTCTGAATCAGCGGTATGGATTAATGACAGAATTAATTTCTACCTTCTGCTTGTATCAGGTCATTTTAACCATTAGTCTTATACATGTAACGTTAAGATTCAGCACTGACTTAAGTTTGCATTCAGCACTGCAAATACAGTTATATTCAGACAAACAAATGAAATAAACAATTCAAATTATTTTCTATAGCCATGTCAACTTGCGTGAGACTGAGGGATAAAATCAATTTTTCCCTAAAAATAATTCTTAGGCTATATAAAAATTTCACACAAAAAAAAAGAAAAGAGAAATATTTTCTTTCTTACTGAATTCCAAAAAAAAAAAAAAAAAAAACATACATTTAGACAGCAAGTATACCAATTTACAATGGGAACTAGACACCAAAATCCATGAAGAATGAACACATATTAATGCAGCTTTTATTGAAATTAATTACATTTAGAATACTGAATACATCAATATAAAAATTAATAAACCCAAATAAAACAACTTGAAATTTAACTAAAAAGAAGTATTCAAAGAAACAAGTAACATATAAAACTAATTAAGTAAAATTTGAAAAATATGTTTATTTGTCAAATGAAAAAGGAATGCTATCATATAATGAAAGGAAATCTTTAAAAACAAAAAACCTTTTTTCATCTTAGTTTCCTTAATAAATATTATTGTTCTTTGACATGTACAACTGAAATTTGTAAATTTATGAAAATAATAATCATCATAATAGGTTATTACATGTCAAAATATCCTAGTTGAGAGAAATTAAATTCTTATTTGCACAATATTGAATTTGACATGTTCTCTATCTGTTATGATTTTCAAAGTAAAGTTATACAATATCTGGGATGCTGTGAAGTAACTTAAATATGGTAAATGCTGCTGCATCAAATTTAATTTAAACATTTAATTTCATTCAATTATCAACAATGTAAATATACATATAATAAGTATGTTATTAAATTTAAAAGAAATATGTTTACCTTGCTCTTACACAAAAGAAAAAAAAATCATTTCATTTTAATTTGTGAATTTGTCATGAAGACAGGGACAATGTTTTCAAGACATGTAAAAAAAGCTTAAAATATAAAAAAAAAATTAATACTTAACTTTATAAAATACCTTCTACTCTTCATATACACTTGGAGTTAAAATATTTAAATGTTAATGACACATTGATATTGTGGTTAGTCACCGCAGCCAGTGACCCCCTCCATGGTGTTGAACTTAGACTTGATGACCAACAATGACCTCTACTGGCCCAGGCCATCCCATCTCCTAGGGTCAAGCCCATGTGGTCAGACGGGAATACACCCACGAATACAAAAGGTCTGAAAACTCAAGTTGTATGCTTACAATCTGGAACAACCATAAAAACCCGACAAAACACTAGTGATGTAAGATGATGTGTATATAAAACGTGTGATGTCGGGACATATCTAGTGAAATGAAATACGGCTTATGCATGCCTGCTTGTGTACACCGGAAGTCGGACAGTCACTCAAGAATTCATTCATCAGAATTGGCGCAAACTGCATGGGTACAACGACATACAACACGCAGGTCAACAAAGAATTAAACACATAAGCAAAATAAATACTTACTTATTTCTTGTTTTGTAGCTACGCTCGTCTCTGCAATTTGCCCGTTAACATAAGATCCAGTTGTTGCCACGAGAAAGGCCACACAGGAAATGCATAACGCAGCCTTCAATGTTAACTTACACATATTTAGAATAATATCACAGACATTTAAAAACTTGCTTATTGACAAGTACAGTAATTTTTGTATCTCTACGTTCAATTCAAAAGTAACAAATAATTCACTATGGCACGTCACATTGCCAATCACTATAAATTCCAAATGGATTGTTTATCAATGAACTCCGCATACAATCGGCCATATTCCAAATAACAGCAGGCCTAGGACATGTTGTTCCAGTGAAACACGAGATCGTTTCGATTCACATCATGGTAAATCTTACAACACCATAATCAATCAAGACATTATTACGTGAATATAATCCACGGAGTTCACAAATTTGTCCTAATCCCCTTGAAATGTTGATTCAGTACCTACAGAAATACCGAGTAAGGCCTTGAACTTCGGCGAGACTGTCAGTAGACTTTGTGCGCAGTAGAACCAAGAAAATACCCATGTCGATTCCTCTGTTTGTCTAATTCATTCATTTCAACAATACCTGAAATGATTAATATCCTTGTGAAGCACTTTTGTCGCCTCGGATGTAAAATTGGCAAAGTTAATCAAGAAAACGGTCACCATAATCCAGACAGAATCGCACAGCATACACAATCTAGCGGAAAAACAAGACGTAAACAACCTCGTAAAATGATTGGTCAATTACACCGTCGGAGCTAGAAAGATCCTATGATCCATAGTTTCGAATCCATAGTGATCAAGGCCAAATATCTATCACTAGTTTCATAGTTTAATTCAAATGCTCAAAATTACTATATATAACATTGAAAAAACACGTATATCATGTTATATAAGATACACGGCTACTGGTTTACAGAGTTTTTTTTTCATTCAGCTATGATGACACACTTGAAGAAACTTGAAGAATTTTATCTATCGTTTAAAGCATGCTACAGTTAGTTGACTTATGAGAAGACCGTGTTTTGCAAGCAAACATTCCACTTGTAAGTGGTTATGAGTTAAAAGTAATTTACCAAGTTCAATATGTATTTCAAAGTCACTTTCTGAGGATAATTACATATTTTTACGGTGTAGAATATTGCATACGAATAATATATAGGTAGCGATGACGATATATTGACTTTTTTGAAATAGCCTATAACTAGATCTAGACGTGCATTCATCCAAGATCACGCGAAGTCAATGCGGACATCAAAATTAATTTATAAATGTAACATTCTAGACCTAATTATACAAAATGTGATCAAATTTTATCACTCCTTGGCAAATATATGAATGCACATTTACTTTCGATAAATGTTGAATTAATGCTTTAGTCAAAATAGCCCCGGGGATTATACACCGGAATAATTAGGTAGCACTTTCGTGTATACATAGTAGTCGACAAGGAATTTTATCAACAATAAAAGGAATTTTTGATATTCCCTGAATTTTTAATAGCCCTTACTTTTCAGTGTTGTAGTGTCATTATCCAATACCACAGATAAAGCTGCATTTTGTCTTTATGAACGAAAAGAATTAATTTGAATAAAAATCCATAATTATTTATTTAACGCAACGATGAAGTTTAATAGCATGGCGATAAACTGGTTAATTAAGAAACCAAACAAAAAATAAGTTACATTTTTCATTTGCATTTATCTATTTATATTTTCAATAATGATTTCAAATAAGTGATTATAATTGAAAGATGTGATGCCATGTCATATCGATACTATTCATATAAAAGGATAATTTTCTCTGTTTATTTTTAGATATTTTGATAATTGAAATGCTGGTCATACATGGTCCGATGATTTATTCAAATATTACCTTATTTTCAATCCGAGTACCCACGCTAATCTGATTCCCTTTACTTGCTCTCACTAAATCAGAACAGCTGTGACTATACCAGTCCAGGGCGGATTTAGCAAAACAATATATTCTCTCACAGTATCAGACAGGTAGAATACGTCATCGTATTTAACCAGAAATATGTTTTATCATTGATGATATCTACATTGGATATATATAAGTACGCGTGTTTTGGAAAACTCGTGTCCATCGCAACGTAATCATTGAACACAGATAAAAGATGTAGTACTAAGTGTATGATGGTTTCGCTCGTTTTTCTTTTTATTGAAGTTTTCCTATCATTGTAACAATGGAGCCTATGTTAATCATGCAGATTGATATGATTACTTTTGACTTTATCTTCTGTGTTTTCTTTCTTTTAACTTTAAAAAATAAGAGGTGTTACAATCATATCTTTACTGTTATTCTCTTGATATATTGAAGTGTTTGCTGGAAAAAGAATGATCTGTAGTTGAAAAATTTAGGTAAACATTTACTGCAACACCTATCAGGTGTGGACCGAACACTGCATGTTTACTTTTTTTCCTCCTAAATGAAACAGTGGGGAAATAATAACATTTTGTGATCAGGGTCTTACTATGTGATGATTGTACTTATTAACTAGATTTTCATGACAGAAAATTTTCTTTAATTCTAATTTTCTGTGTCATCATGAGATGATGGGCTGTTCAAATAGCTCTTTATCTGCTACACATCTATCGCCTGTCTATCCTTCCATCCTTCTTAGTCCTTTTACTTTATATATAACAGATGGACCATTCTCAGATTGAAATGGAGATTCCCTTAATGGTCCATTGTTGTGCATTGTCCATATTTGGACTAATCAGAAAAATAAAATGGCTGCCAGGTGGCCATCTTGGAGTTTGATAGTTGAGTTATATTATTTACTGTACTGGGAGGATAATTGATCATGTATGTGGATTTCTCTTTGTTCCTTGTTGTCCTGTATATCTAGTATTCTGAGCAAATCAGGAGATTTTTACGAAGGTAAAGAAGAAACGTATTAACGATTTGTTTATGTTTTGTTTCACGATCCTTGTGCAATGAGCAAGTATAAGAAATATAATAAGTATATTCTCGATTTTTTCAATGAATAAATCGGGATGTCAACATGCCATTACACAGCCGAAAAAACAACCTTTACCTGGGTGTAAACAATAGGATAGAGAAACAGCTGTATGGTAAAGTTTGATTCATCACTTGGGTCTACTGTATCTAATTCTTAATTGTATCAAACGGCTGTTCTCTTATGTGACTATTCGTACAATCTTCGATATTGCAGGTGGTAGACACTGCTGGTGGACTTAAAGTCCGAAAGGTCTACCTTAACATGCATGCTACGTTTAGATTCGGTCGATTTTGTGGCATGCTTTTAGTATTCACATGTATTTCGCGTCCTTCTGAAATTGTCAGAACTTATTGAATAAGTGGTCTGCCGCATCTCTCCATCTAGATTTTTACTGTTTCTTTCCATCGCTTGGGATTTTCCACAGCGTCCGAATTAAGCCCTTAGCATAATCGACAAGTCCGTTGTTGCAACGTTGTTGTGAAATGGTCCGTTGTTTACTGTACAGGTTGTTCGAGTTTAACGTCATCTATAACTAACCAGGTACTTGTTATTTTCATGTGTGATGTGAAAGTGGGCGTTGTTAGGTTATCGTTAGTGTATTTGTTGGTTTGGTTGTTGTTTACCTTGTTATCAGTTGGGAACATCACGTGACTTACTTTGACAAAGAATTACATTACGGGTATTGTCGATGAAGGGAAAGATGCTTACTCTTCTTATATCTCTCTTCTGTCCATATTTTGCCTTAGTTTAATCTACTTTGAGTTCAAATTAAGATTTTGTTGATAAGCCGATATTTTCCTCGTTATTTATCTTAGTTATATGTACAAATGTTGTTTTGTTATAACGGGAAAAGAATAACATTTTATCAAAGTTAGTTTTTCACCATTTATGACAATTAGCTACCGATGTAACCACACTCACTATTGCCACTAGAAAATTAAGAAGTACATTTAACTAGAAATTTACTTAATTCTTATCACAATATGAAAGCCTCATGGAATTGCCGGCCTATCTTTCATAGTAATATCTACAATGAACAGATGACATTTCAAAATACTAAGTACCACAGCCTTGCATTGTAGTTTTCATTTCCATCATTAGGATTAGGCAATAAATCAGGATTGTGGTGAATTCAGAATTAAAACTGTTGATGGATAATTGCTGTCCAACATTAATCACTAAATTGCTCCATAGTCATAATGATGTAACAAGACAAAACAAATCCGTTGAAACGTCTTGAATAATATTTTATCAATCACGGTGGATGTTTCAGAGTAATTGCTAACACTACTACAAAAACCCACACTCCCAGGAATTTTGGTTCGATCCTCAAAATGTGCAGCAGAGAAAGTAAAGCTCGTGAGGTAAATCATTATAAATCATTTCTCCCTTCCATCTTCATTATTTTTGCTGTCCATGCACATGACATAGCTTAAATTGTCTTCTATTATTTGACGGAAAAATGTAAAGACGCAAAGAAAATAAAAATGATATCAGAATCAGATTTGTGTATCAAAAACAAAGGCATGACTACTAAAACAGGAATCATGATAAACCCAGTAAAACTGATGTGAATCAGTTAATTAGTTTTACTTGGTTTTAAAAGTGGTGACTTCAGAAATAATCAGGAGTTTAGTCGATTTAATTTTGATGAAAGCAATATGAAATCATGACTTGGTGTGAAATTGATTTCCGTACAACAAGTTTTACGTATCATTTTCACTCATTCTACAGCAGATTCATCCCGGAAACGTTTGAAGAATAAATTATTCGAATACTGTTGTGTATACAGATATAATTGGTTGTTTATGTAATTAATAATCTAACTGTAATATACAAAACGATGGAGGTTTTATAAGGAATAAAGCTCCATTTTGCTGAATGTATCGGGTGGTGCAGAGGTCACTTTTCATTACTATGGTTTGACCATGAATAACATGACGCATGTTGTCTATTGAGCAGAGGTCGTTTATCCGACCAAACGTTGCTGTACTAACCCAAGTAATAGAATGCTGCCATACTAACCGAATGAGCTTAATGTTGCCCCACTAACCGAGCTAACAGAATGTTGATGTACTGACCGAACTACAAGAATGTTGCCGTACTGACCGAGCTAATAGAATGTTGCTATACTGACCGAACTACCAGAATGTTGCCGTACTGACCGAACTAACACAATGTTGCCGTACCGACCGAGCTAACACAATGTTGCCGTACTGACCAAGCTAACAGAATGTTGTCGTACTGACTGAATTAACCGAATGTTGTCGTACTGACTGAATTAACAGAATGTTGCCGTCCTGACCGAACTACCAGAATGTTGCCGTACTGACCGAACTAACAGAATGTTGCCGTACTGACCGAGCTAACAGAATGTTGCCGTACTGACCGAACTAACAGAATGTTGCTATACTGACCGAGCTAACAGAATGTTGCTCCACTAACCGAGATAACAGAATGATGCCGTACTGACAGAGCTTACAGAATGTTGCCTTCCTCACAGAACTAACAGAATATTGCCGTACTAACCGAAATAACAGAATGTTCTCGTACTGACCGAATTAACAGAATGTTGCCGTACTGGCCGAGCTAGCAGAATGTTGCCGTACTGACCGATTTAGCAGAATGTTACCATACTGACCAAACTACCAGAACGTTGCTATACTGACTGAGGCAACAGAATGATGCCGTACTGACCGAGCTGGCAGAATGTTGCCATACTGACCGAACTACCTGAATGTTGCCGTCCTGACCGAACTACCATAATGTTGCCGTACTGACCGAACTAACAGAATGTTCCCATACTGACCGAGCTAACAGAATGTTGCCGTACTGACCGAACTACCAGAATGTTACCGTATTGACCGAGCTTGCAGAATGTTGCCCCACTCACCGAACTAACAGAATGTTGCCGTCCTGACCAAGCTAACATAATGATGCCGTACAGATCGAACTACCAGAATGTTGCAATAATGACCGAGATAACAGAATGTTGCCATACTGACCGAGCTAGCAGAATGTTGCCATACTGACCGAGCTAGCAGAATGTTGCCGTACTGACCGAGCTTACAGAATGTTGCCTTCCTCACAGAACTAACAGAATATTGTCGTACTAACCGAAATAACAGAAGATTGCTATACTGACCGAGCTAACATAATGTTGCCGTACAGACCGAACTACCAGAATGTTGCACTTCTAACCGAGCTTACAGAATGTTGCCGTACTGACCGAACTAACAAAATGTTGCTATACTGACCGAGCTAGCAGAATGCTGCCCCACTGACCGAGCTAACAGAATGATGCCGTACTGACCGAGCTTACAGAATGTTGCCTTCCTCACAGAACTAACAGCATATTGCCGTACTAACCGAAATAACAGAAAGTTGCTTTACTGACCGAGCTAACATAATGTTGCCGTACAGACCGAACTACCAGAATGTTGCTATAATGAGCGAGATAACAGAATGTTGCTATACTGACCGATCTACCAGAATATTCCCATACTGACCGAACTAACAGAATGTTGCCGTACTGACCGAACTACCAGAATGTTGCCGTACTGACCGAACTACCAGAATGTTGCCGTACTGACCGAGCTAGCAGAATGTTACCATACTGACCGAACTACCAGAACGTTGCTATACTGACTGAGGTAACAGAATGATACCGTACTGACCGAGCTGGCAGAATGTTGCCATACTGACCGAACTACCAGAATGTTACCGTCCTGACCAAACTAACAGAATGTTGCCGTACTGACCGAACTACCAGATTGTTGCCGTACTGAACGAGAAAACACAATGTTGTCTTACTGACCGTACTAACAGAATGTTGCCGTATTGACCGATCTACCAGATTGTTGCCGTACTGACCGAACTAACAGAATGTTGCCATACTGACCGATCTACCAGAATGTTGCCGTACTGACCGAGCTAACAGAATATTGCCGTATTAACCGATCTACCAGAATGTTACGTACTGACCGAACTAACAGAATGTTGCCATACTGACCGATCTACCAGAATGTTGCGTACTGAACGAACTACCAGAATGTTGCCGTACTGACCGAACTAACAATATGTTGTCGCACAGACCAAGCTACCAGAATGTTGCCGTACTGACCGAGGTAACAGAATGTTGCCGTACTAACAGAATGTTTCCGTTCTGACCGAACTAATAGAATGTTACGTACTGACCGAGCTAACAGAATGTTACCGTCCTGACCAAACTAACAGAATATTGCCTATTGACCGAACTAACAGCATGTTGTCGTACTGACCGAACTAACAGAATGTTGCCATACTGACCGAGCTAACAGAATGTTGTCGTACTGACCGAACTAACAGAATGTTCCCATACTGACCGAGCTAACAGAATGTTGCCGTATTGACCGAACTAACAGAATGTTGTTATACTGACCAAACTACCAGAACGTTGCTATACTGACTGAGGCAACAGAATGATGCCGTACTGACCGAGCTGGCAGAATGTTGCCATACTGACCGAACTACCTGAATGTTGCCGTCCTGACCGAACTACCATAATGTTGCCGTACTGACCGAACTAACAGAATGTTCCCATACTGACCGAACTAACAGAATGTTGCCGTACTGACCGAACTACCCGAATGTTACCGTATTGACCGAGCTTGCAGAATGTTGCCGTACTGGCCGAACTAACAGAATGTTGCCGTACTGACCGAGCTAGCAGAATGTTACCATACTGACCGAACTACCAGAACGTTGCTATACTGACTGAGGTAACAGAATGATACCGTACTGACCGAGCTGGCAGAATGTTGCCATACTGACCAAACTACCAGAATGTTACCGTCCTGACCAAACTAACAGAATGTTGCCGTACTGACCGAACTACCAGATTGTTGCCGTACTGAACGAGATAACACAATGTTGTCTTACTGACCGTACTAACAGAATGTTGCCGTATTGACCGATCTACCAGATTGTTGCCGTACTGACCGAACTAACAGAATGTTGCCATACTGACCGATCTACCAGAATGTTGCCGTACTGACCGAGCTAACAGAATGTTGCCGTATTAACCGATCTACCAGAATGTTACGTACTGACCGAACTAACAGAATGTTGCCATACTGACCGATCTACCAGAATGTTGCGTACTGAACGAACTACCAGAATGTTGCCGTACTGACCGAACTAACAATATGTTGTCGCACAGACCAAGCTACCAGAATGTTGCCGTACTGACCGAGGTAACAGAATGTTGCCGTACTAACAGAATGTTTCCGTTCTGACCGAACTAATAGAATGATGGCGTACTGACCGAACTAATAGAATGTTACGTACTGACCGAGCTAACAGAATGTTACCGTCCTGACCAAACTAACAGAATATTGCCTATTGACCGAACTAACAGCATGTTGTCGTACTGACCGAACTAACAGAATGTTGCCATACTGACCGAGCTAACAGAATGTTGTCGTACTGACCGAGCTAGCAGAATGTTACCATACTGACCGAACTACCAGAATGTTGCCGTACTGACCGAACTAACAGAATGTTGCGTATTGACCGAACTACCAGAATGTTGCGTACTGACCGAACTACCAGAATGTTGCGTACTGACCGAACTACCAGAATGTTGCGTACTGACCTAACTACCAGAATGTTGTCGTACTGACCGAACTAGCACAATGTTGTCGTACTGACTGAGCTAACACAAGGTTGTCGTACTGACCGAGCTAACAGAATGTTACCATACTGACCGAACTAACAGAATGTTGCCGTATTGACCGCGCTAACAGAATGTTGCCATACTGACCGAGCTAACACAATGTTGTCATACTAACTGAATTACTAGAATGTGCCATACTGACCAAGCTAGCAGAATTTTGTCGTACTGACCGAACTAACAGAATGTTGCTGTACTGACCGATCTACCAGAATGTTGCCGTACTGACCGAGCTAACACAATGTTGCTGTACAGACCGAGATAACAGAATGTTGCCGTACTGACCGAACTAACAGAATGATGCCGTACTGACCGAACTAACAGAATGTTGCCGTTCTGACTGAGCTAACATAATGTTGCCGTACTGACCGAGCTAACATAATGTTGCCGTTCTGACTGAGCTAACACAATGTTGCCGTACTGACTGAGGTAACAGAATGTTGCCGTACTGACTGAGGTAACAGAATGATGCCGTACTGACCGAACTAACAGAATGTTGCCGTTCTGACTGAGCTAACATAATGTTGCCGTACTGACCGAGGTAACAGAATGATGCCGTACTGACCGAACTAACAGAATGTTGCCGTTCTGACTGAGCTAACATAATGTTGCCGTACTGACCGAGCTAACATAATGTTGCCGTACTGACCGAGCTAACATAATGTTGCCGTACTGACCGAACTAACATAATGTTGCCGTACTGACTGAACTGACAGAATGTTGCCGTACTGACTGAGGTAACAGAATGATGCCGTACTGACCGAACTAACATAATGTTGTCGTACTAACCGAATGTCGAAGTGATTCCTGATACTTTATCGATGAAAGCTTTTTGGCACGCATTTATTTGTTTGTATCTTTAGTTAGTTTAGAGTCATCTCTACATTTCTACTTTTTCAAACCCGAGAACAATTTAAAATGATTAATATTGATATCCTACCTATCATGTATAGAATGGTTTTTGTCTGTTAACTATATCGTCACGATTTGTTGTGTTGTTTCGCAACAACTTTATCCTATTTTTCTATCTGTTAAACAAGTGCTTGTTTATATATTGAAAATACACGTATACATTTATACACAGTCATAAAATTGTCGAGGATCCCTCGCGGGAAACATTAATAAAACATTGACTGCATAATATATTATCTGTAATACTATATTTTAAACCATGTTACGATTAAGATGATAAAAAAAAGAAGATAACGACATCACGATATCATGTCAAACAAATGTGACATGTAAAATGGAAAATTCCAGAGTGGAGTTTGAATACAGTGATGTATATACAAACACACTAACGACAATGATGTATACTAGTTTGTTGTATCTACATTTCTTATTGTTTTACTCTTCCTAATATAAACTTAATAGTTGTATCCAATATGATTCCAAAATCCTGAGAATAATTGAGCAAATCACGTGTCACGTCTTTGAACTTTCTGAAATTATTGCATCAGCGCATCTCCACATCTAGATTATGATCAGCGCACCTCCACATCTAGACTTTGATCAGCGCACCTCCACATCTAGACTTTGATCAGCGTACCTCCACATCTAGATTATGATCAGCGCATCTCCACATCTTGATTATGATCAGCGCACCTCCACATCTAAATTATGATCAGCGCACCTCCACATCTAGATTATGATCAGCGCACCTCCACATCTAGACTTTGATCAGCGCACTTCCACATCTAGACTTTGATCAGCGTACCTCCACATCTAGATTATGATCAGCGCATCTCCACATCTTGATTATGATCAGCGCACCTCCACATCTAAATTATGATCAGCGCACCTCCACCTCCACATCTAGATTATGATCAGCGCACCTCCACATCTAGACTTTGATCAGCGCACCTCCACATCTAGACTTTGATCAGCGCACCTCCACATCTAGATTATGATCAGCGCACCTCCACATCTAAGCACCTCCACATCTAGATTATGATCAGCGCACCTCCACATCTAGATTTTGATCAGCGCACCTCCACATCTAGATTATGATCAGCGCACCTCCACATCTAGATTATGATCAGCGCACCTCCACATCTAGATTATGATCAGCGCACCTCCACATCTAGATTATAATCAGCGCACTTCCACATCTAGACTTTGATCAGCGCACCTCCACATCTAGATTATGAACAGCGCACCTCCACGTCTAGATTTTGATCAGCGCACCTCCACGTCTAGATTTTGATCAGCGCACCTCCACATCTAGATTAAGATCAGCGCACCTCCACATCTAGATTTTGATCAGCGCACCTCCACATCTAGATTTTGATCAGCGCACCTCCACATCTAGATTTTGCTCAGCGCACCTCCACATCTAGATTTTGCTCAGCGCATCTCCAAATCTAGATTTTGATCAGCGCACCTCCACATCTAGATTTTGATCAGCGCACCTCCACAGATTATGAAGCGTACATCGCATTTTGCTCAACGATAGATTTTGAACAGCGCACCTCCACATTTAAATCTAGATTTTGATCAGCGCACCTCCACATCTAGATTTTGATCATCGTCAACACACAAAGCTAGATTTTCATCGTCAACACACAAAGCTAGATACATATCGTCAACACACAAAGCTAGAATACATTTCGTCAACATACAAAGCGAATACATCATCGTCAACACACAAAGCTACATCATATAGCACATATAGATTTCATCGTCAACACACAAAGCTAGAATACATCATCGTCAACATACAAAGCTAGAATACATCATCGTCAACACACAAAAGTAGAATACATCATTGTCAAGATACAAAGCTAGAATACATCATCGTCAACATACAAAGCTAGAATACATCATCGTCAACACACAAAGCTAGAATACATCATTGAATACATCATCGTCAACACACAAAGCGAATACATCATCGTCAACACACAAAGCTAGAATACATCATCGTCAACACACAAAGCTAGAATACATCATCGTCAACATACACAAAACACACAAAGCTAGAATACATCATCGTCAACACACAAAGCTAGTAATACTCGTCAACACACAAAGCTAATACATCATCGTCAACACACAAAGCTAGAATACATCATCGTCAACACACAAAGCTAGAATACATCATCGTCAACACACAAAGCTAGAATACATCATCGTCAACACACAAAGCTAGAATACATCATCGTCAACACACAAAGCTAGAATACATCATCGTCAACACACAAAGCTAGAATACATCATCGTCAACACACAAAGCTAGAATACATCATCGTCAACATACAAAGCTAGAATACATCATCGTCAACACACAAAGCCTGGATACATCATCGTCAACACACAAAGCTAGAATACATCATCGTCAACACACAAAGCTAGAATACATCATCGTCAACACACAAAGCTAGAATACATCATCGTCAACACACAAAGCTAGAATACATCATCGTCAACACACAAAGCTAGAATACATCATCGTCAACACACAAAGCTAGAATACATCATCGTCAACACACAAAGTCAACACACAACAGCTAGAATACATCATCGTCAACACACAAAGCTAGAATACATCATCGTCAACACACAAAGCTAGAATACATCATCGTCAACATACAAAGCTAGAATACATCATCGTCAACACACAAAGCTAGAATACATCATCGTCAACACACAAAGCCTGGATACATCATCGTCAACACACAAAGCTAGAATACAACATCGTCAACACACAAAGCTAGAATACATCATCGTCAACACACAAAGCTAGAATACATCATCGTCAACACACAAAGCTAGAATACATCATTGTCAAGATACAAAGCTAGAATACATCATCGTCTGCATACAAAACCTGAATACATCATCGTCAACACACAAAGCCTGAATACATCATCGTCAACACACAAAGCCTGGATACATCATCGTCAACATACAAAGCTAGAATACATCATCGTCTGCATACAAAACCTGAATACATCATCGTCAACACACAAAGCGCAATACATCATCGTCAACATTTAGTACATCATCGTAACACACAGCAATACATCATCGTCAACACACAAAGCTATAATTTAAATTAATTCGTCAACACACATGAGGCTCAATATATATTGAAACATTTAAATGTTTATTACACAAAGCATAGTACATCACGATATACATACAAAGCTAGAATACATCATCGTCAACACACAAAGGATCAATTACACAACATCACAATATATAAAAACCCTACCACGAAGATAGAATAAGACCGAGAAAATGTACAGACATAACCAAAAATAAAACACCTCGTCGTCAACATACAAAACCTGAATACATCATCGTCAACACACAAAGCTAGAATACATCATCGTCAACACACAAAGCTAGAATACATCATCGTCAACACACAAAGGTAGAATACATCATCGTCAACACACAAAGCTAGAATACATCATTGTCAAGATACAAAGGTAGAATACATCATCGTCAAGACACAAAGCTAGAACATATCATCGTCAACACACAAAAGTAGAATACATCATCGTCAACACACAAAAGTAGAATACATCATCGTCAACATACAAAGCTAGAATACATCATCGTCAACACACAAAGCTAGAATACATCATCGTCAACACACAAAGCTAGAATACATCATCGTCAACACACAAAGCTAGAATACATCATCGTCAACACACAAGGTTAAAATACAATATTGGCAACATAGAACGTTAACATACCTAAATATCAACGTTCAATGATAAAATGTCTCATCACCTACATACAAGGTACCGTCAACCAGTAATAAAAAAGATGAAATACATCATCATATATATGAATTAGACCAGACGTTATATAGTGTTTTGATCTTGATAATGGAAATGTTGTGAATACTTAATTAATTAAGAACTTCATTGACACTAAAATGGAACGTTATAATTCCAAAAAGAACATGTGCAGAATGTCATATTTCTGTTATCAAATGAACTCCGATTTCAATTACGTATTTCCAACTCAGCTGAAAGAAAATTTACTGGACACCATGCGATATGAACAATGCATAATTGTATACAGTGTTCATACCTATTTCCGTCAACTGCTTAGCTATATTTCTATGATTACGGTAAACCACAGGCGCACGATCTGAAATTAACAATATCAAAAACTGAATTTTAATAAACCACATGGTCATGCATATTTAATTTGTTTTTCACATTAAAACTGAGCTTTGAAGTGTACTTTTTCAACTTGTCGCGGTGATTGTTCCGCATGGGTAAATTTTCACTGGGATCTGCAATACAATACAGTAAATTGCTCTATGCTGGTATGCTATAGGTAAACCGCGTGGTCGGTAACTGGAATTTCCATTGATAAAGTTCAGACATATACCACCCATGATTTCAAGTCTGTCGCTTTCCCCATTTATTTTAGTTTGTAAGATGCACGTACCCAGAAAGGAATTTCCCCCGGAAGTGGATGTCGGTTGTGCACAGCTTGGCTTTGACTGGTGCAGGTGATTATTGAGATATTGAATTAAATTTAAGGAAAATCCACACGCAATTTTCTGTCAAAAACAGTGAGATAAATTAAAGGAAACGCTGCAACTGTCAATAATTTAAGTGTTTTCTATGAACAGAGGCAGAATTGATTGAACAGGATATTGGTTTTGTTTACATTTACTTAAAATTAGAGAGAGAAAATAAATCCCCGTTGGTAGCCTCCCAGTGGAAACCTTGTGACCAACACCGAAACGAAATAAGTATGGAATAGAAATTGTTTAATTTCTCATGAACACGACACGACATTTTTATGAATGAAATTTCTCTTGCTCTACCAGATCGTATCTTCCGGATGATTCATAAATATTATATTAGCTGCCTGTGAGACTTCATTCACAAATTTCCTCTTCAGATCAATCAAACCAGAAGTTTCTAATGAGAGATTCAGAGCTATGGTGTTTTTCGTCCCCAGGAGAACATAACATAAAGGTTATTATGTATCTCGTGTTTGGCGGTGGCTTAGTACATTTCACTTGTTGAAAAACTTATACACCGACGGTTACGTTGATGTTTATGTAAGTGTGAATAGAACATTCTCGATGACATTTTGTGACAAGTGACTTTCAATTTGTTTTTTTATGTCCTTGTTTTTATTTAATACGAATGCCATTTTTAATCAGGAGACAATACCATCTCCAATAGTGCCTTTACCTGATTTTCGGTTTGTAGTTTTTCATTTTCTTGCACAAGTCTGAATTTCTTCGTCCTTATTTCCTTTTGTGGACAATGTACCAGGAGACAATACCTTATTCGACAGGTCTTAAAATGATAACCCCTAGTCCACCCCCACCAACCCCCTCCCATTTGAATTTCAATATTTCGGTGGGCATCATTTATAGCTTGCATCTAATTAGTCAAATTTATGTCATATATTTCCATCATAACTAGTTTTATTCAATGACACAAGTTTAATGCAAAATTGTTATCAAGCATCATCGACAAATTGAAATTTTAGTATCAAAAGTATCGAACTCGTAATACAAAATTAGAATCAATCACCAATATAAACCTATACATTTTACGCTACTTAGCAAAAAAAAAAAGACAAAAATTATTTGTTACTTTCTAAACTAATATATTACATTAAATATGTGAAATCTATTTAATGCCAGGCAAATCCCGAACAATGTAATACGCTTTGTTAAGAGTTTTCGTGCATGTCTCATATATAAGTAACCAATTGCTCAAGAAATGTGACCGAATTTTCCGCTATATAGTTGATGTCTAACTAATGAGTACAGTTGTTCTGAAAAGTAGTGGGGAAAATGACATATATGGATGATATATAAACAACGTTTCTCCTGTGTGACCTCGGCGGCGGTCACGGTCCTCTCTAACCTGAAACAAAGCAGTAGGACAAAGCATCAGATCCTACCTATAGGTATACGTCTCGGTAATCATTCTTATCGTTAATATGTTAATCGTTTAGTTATCATGAATTCAGCCGACATATTCATCACTTGTTATTAAATGAAATTCTTCATCACTGATATCTATTTAAACCTGGGCAGGATGATCATTAGAAGTTACTGTAACCATCTATATGTACTACCATAACACTCAATAACTTAGCAAGTTTTATTTGTAAAAACAATGCGAAAAGACAAAACTGGAATAGATGATCACAATTGTAAGGGAATTTAAAAGATTGTATAACAAAATAGACCTGACTCATATGTGTTAATGAAGGCTACGACCTGTGTATATTGCGCCATATAAAAATTCCGACATGTTCTACAACAATTGTGATGACGTTGATATTGAATAATTAATCTGTACATAAGAAGAATCCATGTAAAGAGAAGCACTGATTTGGTAACTCACACTTATGATAAGATTATATAGGTATTGTCACACACCACGTCGCAATTGTTTAGCCTCAAACAATATCAAAGTGTAGATTTCTGAAAATGTAGTAAACGTATCATGCACTCCATCAGAAATTATCTAGAGGTATACACATAAGATGAAATTTATCTTTATAACAATAGTTCTAAAGAAAACATTTGACCTTATTCAGAAGTTTATTAATCTATTGATTTATTTTTTTACAAGTCTTCAAATAATATTTGATGTTATGATTTATTTGGCTCCTTTAAACTTTTTCTCGATACCAAATGGACGTTGTACAGTGAACAATGTTTCTGCTTAAATCCAAGTCGTGCTTCGGGGATATACAGATAGTAGATTGACTTTGGTTATCTTAAAACCTTCCTGTGATTCAATTAGTCATAAAGCTGTAATGATTAGATGTTGTTTAACTATTACATTGGTGTTTATAAATAGATTTCCTCCAGAGTATCGTTTTTCTAATCTTAGACTTAATAATACGTACCAGGTAGTTTCAAATATGGCTCTGAGGTAAACACTAGATATCAAACAGGCAAACCCTATACATATGCCCAACATACATGTGCGATAGTTCAATACCTAACTGTTTACACGCCCTGACTTACGTATATAAAGAGAAATTGTTCTCAGACTGATAGTGAACGAGCGATATATATATATATTTTCTATCAATCACTTTTTTAAAACTAATTTAGCTTTAGTACCAAATAAATATAATAAGAGATATAGATATTAAATGGTACAGATTTGTTAAACTTTTCCAATAATGTAGTGAAAGTTTTGTTTCCATTTTTCCACTTTAAGATAATATGTAATCATACATAATTATGCCAGGAAATCAATTCAGTATCAAATCCGATACTTCCTTTGGATGCTGTGAAATATCTTTTAAATATCACAATTCAATATTTTTCATTTCAACTTTGTTAATATCTTTACAAATGGAAT
Organism: Ylistrum balloti; assembly: GCF_031769215.1. Classification (NCBI taxonomy): domain Eukaryota; kingdom Metazoa; phylum Mollusca; class Bivalvia; order Pectinida; family Pectinidae; genus Ylistrum; species Ylistrum balloti. Next base: position 22,284 of record NW_026782523.1, on the reverse strand, counting down.
TCAGAGATATACAATACATATACAATATAAGAAATACAGTGTGTGTGACTATATAGAAGGAATTATGTATCATAGATGTAATGTACTTTTTGATAATTACTCATTCAAATATATAATGAATCTCATCACCAATGTCCTTTTTTCATCAATTTCGAACTGTGACAGATTTGTCAGGGAGAAAATAATCAAGTCAAAGAAACAGAACGGGTATCGAGTTTCGGAATTGTGATGATGCTATAAAGTCATGGACGAGTCATCCTCTGTTAAACAGATATACATCACAATGTTTCCCCCCTTCAAGAACCAACAACATTATCAAACGCGTTCCACGGTTAATCTTCGACCACAAAAGCACAAAAGAAACCGCACTGATCAGGTAACCAGCTTTCTTAAGTTATGGTCTTCCAAATTTCCGGAAAAAGGGAGTGGGGAGTTTGGAGAGTGCGTTTGGGGGAAAAGAGGTATGTGAAAGGGACTTCGAAGATTTGGTGAACACGGTGATATATTCCTCAACAAACTACTTACCTAATCGTGGTTTTTAGACTATTTTGTTGTTGTTCAAGTCATAGTCAAGTGATTTCTTTACCTCAAACAATCTCTGTCTTGCCTTATTTGTATCATCATGCTGGGAAGGGAGCCCAGGATATTGCAAGAACTTGTGCCCAATCCCTTCGATGTATTGCCAATAAACTATGTTGGAATCATATATAATTTTTTTAGAGATTTTTATGAATTAATCAATATACTGATCGTTCACCCTTCAAAAGTTTCTTACAAACGGAAAAAACCAATGCGTTCACATTCCTGTGGGTTGGTAACCGTCCTTAGCATTGAGTTTGCTGACAAAAATAGAATTAATTTATACTACATTATTTTTAAACTTCCATTGAACAAAAGAAGCCCGCATAATTGTATTTAACTTAATCTTTTTTTTTTATCTACGTTTCGTTTCTGTTGTAGCATTTCACCAGTAAAATAAACACAGCGCGCTGATCATGTACATGGCACTCCTGTTAGGTGACACGTTGACACAACCGAGTTTATTCACCACGTTTGAACCGGTCATTGATCGCAAACTAGCCACTTTAAGTTTACCCAATGTTGTCAGCTTAATGTTATAAGTGACGGTAGTGAAGCATGAAAGCTTGATTAGAGCCGATTCGGTACAGTTCACAAACATTAATTATCTGGGAACTGATAGATAACGATATATATATATATATATATATATCATTTCTGATTATTACACCATGTATAAAAGAAATATAAACTTCGAATATTGACACAGTGCTATTGTTAGCTACTTGAAATTAACGATCAGAGTTAAACATGTTATCACGAACAGAGGCAAAGCTAAAATATTATTTCAACGAATGCACCTAATGACAATTGAAACCAGTTATATAATCAAACCGTCTAAACGTCCTTGACTTATTCCATATAAAACTATGTTTTGATCGAAACCCTACAACACGTGGGCGGGTTTAAATATATAAATTCATATGCTTGTAATATATCAAATTTTAATGGATAAGACGACGTTTTATATACCGTGTTGTCAAAACAAATGTCAGTGAAGCGATTGTAGATATGATTGTAAGGTTTAAAAGATTTCCTAGCTTGTGAAACGCCAGTATAGGTTTTATACAAAATATGATTTGTCACGAAGAATGTCGTTTGAAGGGGATTAATTTTTCGTTCCGTTCAATGATTTCAAAACGACTATATAAAGCAAGATTATACTCCGTTTTATGATTACAACAACAAATACACTAATTTCTTAAAATTCTTCTCGTTAAAGTTAAATCATGCAGAATATCGAACAAAATCGTTTACAAAACAGCAATTCTAAATGAATTGTTATGTAACGGATTTTTTAATTGATAATTTTCATGAAATGCTAATTATCATTTACTTACGAAGCCGTTGCCATGACAATCATTATTTGTCTGTTGAGACAGACGATCGACCTCGACTTTGAAGAAACTATATTATAACGACATAATCAAAACGAGAATTGAGGTGGAGAGTACGATAATGATAATCTTCATCTTTATTCGATTCGAAGTGAGTTTGTCGGTAACGTCAGAGAATCGAGAAATACAGTAAGGACTACATACAGTGTGTCATATTCCCAATTCAGGGATCAATTTCCATTGTAATATCACGATTAAATAAGACTATATGTCACATGGCATTGTCTCCTACGTTCATTAGTGATTCTATGCAGACTAAATAACAAAACAAACTATTCTTCATTAAAAAAAGTGCTGACAACTTCGGATGTGTCTCCCGTCACTTGTCAAAGCCTCTCAACAGTTGTTTTTCGGTCTACTTTAGTGAACCTTTGTTATTCAGAGATAGACATCATGCATTTCGGTATGAACACAAGGAATCAATATTAACGAATTCAACAGATAATCCATGCATAGAAACAATGGAAGATTTTTCATACCAACATCCTGACCCGAAACTATCGACAAATTGAGCTGAAAGTGGACAGAACTGCTACGTCATTGAAACGAATGTTTTGAACGTATGAGTGATCGTTACGATCAACTGCCGAACAAGAATGTGTAGCTCCGAGATTCATGATCTAAGGATATGAAAAAAACAAGCACGCTATCCCCTAATTAATTGACGTAAAATATTAAGTATAAATATACCCATCAGAATCCTAAATCAAGGACACGACAGTCTCTTCTACGTCAGCCACTTATCTCGATCTTTTCCTGTAACGAAATCAATATCGACAGTTTTCCAACGAGCAGTATCATAAGCGTAATAATTCCGATTTCCCCATTGTGAATTTTCCATTTCCTGATAGCAACATCCCTGAATCCCAACATATGGCGTTTATCTGTGGCAAATAATTCGATATTTTAGGGCTTGATGCATTGTAACGTTTTTCAAGCAAGAAGTCGTCAACTGAAGGACAACCTCGTAACACAAGGATTCAAAAGGTCCAGGTTGATGAAAATTATGAAGAAGTTTTACTGTCGTCTTACAGCCGATATGAAGCTGGACAAGTTTGATACTCGTTAGTTTTCTTGTTAGTTACGTTGTTGAATACCTTGTTCTCATTTGAGATTGTGACATCATTTATTTTGATTGACCAAGATTTACATGGCGGGTGTAGTCGATGAATCAGAAGACGCTTACTCTTCGGTTACACCTGGTCTTATTCTTCTTGTGCCTTTTCAGGAGTCTCCGTATAGATCTTTCGTTTGGTTTTATAATTCGTCCTAGTTTGATCTAATTTGAGTTTGAAGTTTGATTATGTTGACATGTCGATATTTTTTTGTTTCGTTTATTTCTTTAAACTTGTATTTTTGCTTTTTCTGCCAATCAAAAATTTATAAAATATTCTTAGATAATAAATGTTCTTATGTTTCAATATTGTCTTATAGTATTATGTAATCTTCTTTATTTAGTTTTGTGATATACGTTTGTAAGCATATTGAGGTGTTTATCACACAAACAATTTATGTTTTTCATCTAAATTGTAAAGGTTCGTATAAGTATCAGCTCATATTTAGATACACAGCCATATACCTGGAATTCAGTTACACAATGCCTATTACCTACTCCTGTACCTACCTGTATTTACCTGTGAACGGGTCACCTTGACTCGCTTATCCTCAGATGATCACGTGATCAGTCTGTGACAGCCATTTATCAGTCTTGAGCTTTAGTGTACGGGTGACACAGCATATCACTATTCCACCTTTCGATATCAAAGCAGTGTACTCATTCCCCTGTCTCGAGCGAAATAAACAACACATGACGAATACATACCTATATAAGACTACATACACCTGTATACATCATTAACGACTTATCGACACATACAGGTAAATAAAATCTAAAGATATGACATTTTAGAATTTTATCAGGTGTTTGTTTACATTGGCCACGATTTAAATATAGAATTCAATGGCGTTGTCCCTAATCCGGTTCATATGCCACAGATTAAAGTGAAATGCTGTGACGATTAAGTAAATCACTTGAGAGGTTCATTTCCTAGGAACTGGGGTTACAAATGTAGAATTAACCTATTTAAAGGTATTATAATCTCATGTGTTATTTATAGTATAGAGTCATACCTATTTGTCCTATATCATTCTGAATAATACCTATTAGTCCAAATAACATAGAGCAATGACTTTCTGTCCAATATTATATTGATATGAATCAATACCTATTTGTGCTATATAATAGAGTATTACCTATTTGTGCTATACAATGTAGAGAAATACTTTTTATAATATAGAGTGATAAATATTTATCTCATATAGAGAAATCCTATTTGTTCTATCTTACCTAGAGAATTCCTATTTGTTCTATCTTATATAGAGAAATCCTATTTGTTCTATCTATATAGAGAAATCCTATTGGTTCTTTCTTATATAGAGAAATCCTATTTGTTCTATCTATATAGAGAAATCCTATTGGTTCTTTCTTATATAGAGAAATCCTATTGGTTCTATCTATATAGAGAAATCCTATTTGTTCTATCTATATAGAGAAATCCTATTTGTTCTATCTTATATAGAGAAATCCTATTGGTTCTATCTATATAGAGAAATCCTATTGGTTCTATCTATATAGAGAAATCCTATTTGTTCTATCTTACCTAGAGAAATCCTATTTGTTCTATCTTATATAGAGAAATCCTATTTGTTCTATCTATATAGAGAAATCCTATTTGTTCTATCTATATATATAGAGAAATCCTATTTGTTCTATCTTATATAGAGAAATCCTATTTGTTCTATCTTATATAGAGAAATCCTATTTGTTCTATCTTATATAGAGAAATCCTATTTGTTCTATCTTATATAGAGAAATCCTATTTGTTCTATCTATATAGAGAAATCCTATTTGTTCTATCTTATATAGAGAAATCCTATTTGTTCTATCTTATATAGAGAAATCCTATTTGTTCTATCTTATATTGAGAAATCCTATTTGTTATATCTATATAGAGAAATCCTATTTGTTCTATCTTATATAGAGAAATCCTATTTGTTCTATCTTATATAGAGAAATCCTATTTGTTCTATCTTATATAGAGAAATCCTATATATAGAGAAATCCTATTTGTTCTATCTTATATAGAGAAATCCTATTGGTTCTATCTATATAGAGAAATCCTATTTGTTCTATCTTATATAGAGAAATCCTATTTGTTCTATCTTATATAGAGAAATCCTATTTGTTCTATCTTATATAGAGAAATCCTATTTGTTCTATCTTATATAGAGAAATCCTATTTGTTCTATCTATATAGAGAAATCCTATTTGTTCTATCTTATATAGAGAAATCCTATTTGTTCTATCTTATATAGAGAAATCCTATTTGTTCTATCTTATATAGAGAAATCCTATTTGTTCTATCTTATATAGAGAAATCCTATTTGTTCTATCTATATAGAGAAATCCTATTTGTTCTATCTTAGAGAGAAATCCTATTTGTTCTATCTTATATAGAGAAATCCTATTTGTTCTATCTTATATAGAGAAATCCTATTTGTTCTATCTATATAGAGAAATCCTATTTGTTCTATCTATATAGAGAAATCCTATTTGTTCTATCTATATAGAGAAATCCTATTTGTTCTATATATAGAGAAATCCTATTTGTTCTATCTATATAGAGAAATCCTATTTGTTCTATCTATATAGAGAAATCCTATTTGTTCTATCTTATATAGAGAAATCCTATTTGTTCTATCTTATATAGAGAAATCCTATTTGTTCTATCTTATATAGAGAAATCCTATTTGTTCTATCTTATATAGAGAAATATAGAGAAATCCTATTTGTTCTATCTATATAGAGAAATCCTATTTGTTCTATCTTATATAGAGAAATCCTATTTGTTCTATCTATATAGAGAAATCCTATTTGTTCTATCTTATATTTGAGAAATCCTATTTGTTCTATCTATATAGAGAAATCCTATTTGTTCTATCTTACCTAGAGAAATCCTATTTGTTCTATCTTATATAGAGAAATCCTATTTGTTCTATCTTACCTAGAGAAATCCTATTTGTTCTATCTATATAGAGAAATCCTATTTGTTCTATCTTATATAGAGAAATCCTATTTGTTCTATCTATATAGAGAAATCCTATTTGTTCTATCTATATAGAGAAATCCTATTTGTTCTATCTTACCTAGAGAAATCCTATTTGTTCTATCTTATATAGAGAAATCCTATTGGTTCTATCTATATAGAGAAATCCTATTTGTTCTATCTTATATAGAGAAATCCTATTTGTTCTATCTATTTGTTCTATATATAGAGAAATCCTATTTGTTCTATCTTATATAGAGAAATCCTATTTGTTCTATCTATATAGAGAAATCCTATTTGTTCTATCTATATAGAGAAATCCTATTTGTTCTATCTATATAGAGAAATCCTATTTGTTCTATCTTACCTAGAGAAATCCTATTTGTTCTATCTGATATAGAGAAATACTATTTGTTCTATCTATATAGAGAAATCCTATTTGTTCTATCTATATAGAGAAATCCTATTTGTTCTATCTATATAGAGAAATCCTATTTGTTCTATCTATATAGAGAAATCCTATTTGTTCTATCTTATATAGAGAAATCCTATTTGTTCTATCTATATAGAGAAATCCTATTTGTTCTATCTATATAGAGAAATCCTATTTGTTCTATCTTACCTAGAGAATTCCTATTTGTTCTATCTTATATAGAGAAATCCTATTTGTTCTATCTATATAGAGAAATCCTATTTGTTCTATCTTATATAGAGAAATCCTATTTGTTCTATCTTATATAGAGAAATCCTATTTGTTCTATAGAGAAATCTATTTGTTCTATATAGAGAAATCCTATTTGTTCTATCTATATAGAGAAATCCTATTTGTTCTATCTATATAGAGAAATCCTATTTGTTCTATCTTATATAGAGAAATCCTATTTGTTCTATCTTATATAGAGAAATCCTATTTGTTCTATCTATATAGAGAAATCCTATTTGTTCTATCTTATATAGAGAAATCCTATTTGTTCTAGAGAAATCCTATTTGTTCTATCTATATAGAGAAATCCTATTTGTTCTATCTTATATAGAGAAATCCTATTTGTTCTATCTTATATAGAGAAATCCTATTTGTTCTATCTATATATAGAGAAATCCTATTTGTTCTATCTTATATAGAGAAATCCTATTTGTTCTATCTATATAGAGAAATCCTATTTGTTCTATCTTATATAGAGAAATCCTATTTGTTCTATCTATATAGAGAAATCCTATTTGTTCTATCTTATATAGAGAAATCCTATTTGTTCTATCTTATATAGAGAAATCCTATTTGTTCTATCTTATATAGAGAAATCCTATTTGTTCTATCTTATATAGAGAAATCCTATTTGTTCTATCTTATATAGAGAAATCCTATTTGTTCTATCTATATAGAGAAATCCTATTTGTTCTATCTATATAGAGAAATCCTATTTGTTCTATCTATATAGAGAAATCCTATTTGTTCTATCTTATATAGAGAAATCCTATTTGTTCTCTCTTATATAGAGAAATCCTATTTGTTCTATCTATATAGAGAAATCCTATTTGTTCTATCTTACCTAGAGAAATCCTATTTGTTCTATCTTATATAGAGAAATCCTATTTGTTCTATCTATATAGAGAAATCCTATATTGGTTCTATCTTATATAGAGAAATCCTATTTGTTCTATCTATATAGAGAAATCCTATTGGTTCTATCTTATATAGAGAAATCCTATTGGTTCTATCTTATATAGAGAAATCCTATTGGTTCTATCTTATATAGAGAAATCCTATTTGTTCTATCTTATATAGAGAAATCCTATTTGTTCTATCTATATAGAGAAATCCTATTTGTTCTATCTTATATAGAGAGAAATCCTATTTGTTCTATATGACATTTAATACCTATATATTGTAATGCGGAGTAAAAGTTTTTTTTCAAATAATAAGTTGATATCGTTTAGCTGGAGTAATATATGTTTGTCCTCTATATTTTTTATCAATTCGTTTTTCTGTTTAAGGCCATGCGAGATCTTTTTATTTATTTTTTAACTTCTTGTTATTCTTTTTTCTTTTATATTTTTCCCTTTGCGTTATTTCGTTTGCCAATTTGTTAACAGACACATAGGCTTCATATTTCAAATTTATTTTGTGAATAAATGATGATTAATGATAAATAGTTAACTTTATAAAAACATTTTTTAACATTTCTTTTTATGAATGAGATATTCTTACAGGAGCTTTTCAAGATCTCCAATTATTATCTCCAAACCTATTGTCACTATGTTGTAACTATGCTGGATTATATGACAGAATATTGTTTAAAACTAAGAATTTACCTAATGAGTATTATTCAAATGACTCTCTTACTCATCAATTTATTTAATTCATATCAAGACTTAACCGAAGGGTTCTCACACCTTTGGAGCATGGTCTTGATAATGTAGGAGAAAAGAACAGCAGTTTATAAAATCTTACATAGTGTATTTATATAGCAAATCATCCACCATTCATCATTCATCCATCGTCTATACCCAGCAGAACTGGAAATCAAGGTGACGATAAGCTCTTCTACATTAGCCTCTTGTTGCCGATGAAGCTGAAGACGCTAAACCTTTAGTACCATCTGGCTTAACGATCATGAAATAATCTTAAACTTGAGCTTTTGGTTAGCCGATTACATATAACATCTCTTTTAATGACTGTATCTTTGATAAGTTGAGTTTAAACTCAGGAGAGTTTGACTTGTATGTACATTCAATGTGTCTCCGTGTTTATTCTTTCTTTTGTTTTTATTTTGCCATACTTTCATCGAATTTGTGTTAAAATGAAGATTCTGCTAATATGTCAGTCATTTTCATTGTTGTATTAGATATAAGAACAGCAAGTTTCTAGTGTTGAAATCGTGGAGACTATTTTAAAAAAGGATATTCAGAGCAGCCTGATCGTTTTGATGTGTTTTAAAATAAAGCATGGGTATCTACACCTGTTTGATACATTTCAAAGTGAAATCGAAGAAAACAAAATCTGGAAAGTAAAGCTAAAGCGTTTTGTAGATAACAATTTAGAAGAGGGAAAACACACATTCAAACAGAAAAGCAAAACAAACAAAAAACAAAAAAAGGAACAGAATTGAATAAATTGGTAGATAAATAAATAAAAAATAATAAATAGATATGTAACGACAAGGCTTAATCTTTGTGATATCCGTAACAGAACAAAGTTCGTGAAATAAAATGCACAAAAAATCAGATTTTATAATTTTACCGAAGACGTCAATAAATTGATATGGAAAATGTAAAATCTACAATCAAAAGAAACCAAAATAATAACTCGTTAAAACGAGGGGAATTATGATTACAAGGGGTATCTAAGTGTTGGAAACGAGAGTAATTATGATTTTAAAAAATCTTTAGAAGCGTTTAAATGTAACAAGACTAGTTGTTATTGAGCAACTACACAACTACATGGTTTACTTCATACACACGGAAATAGAACATTCTTTGATAATATCATACTGGCGACCACAGAAACAAGAAATCCTTGTCAACATTCATATTTCTAAACCAAGTGAAGTCAACTGATTACAGATTTCGTGATATTAGGTACACGCCCCTTATGTTGATAAAGTGAGATTTACAATTGCAATCGCCAATACATTCCATCATAATTTTATAGATATGCATGTATCTATAAGTGAAATGTTTTTTAGAGTTATATATCCTTGTCTATTATCGATGTAGGAGCTTGTCTGAAGTTATGTAACTGGAAACGCGACTCGTGAGCTCCGTGAAAAATATAATTTGCATGTTAGTCGATATATATTAACAATTTTATGGCGGTCGATTGTGCTTTACCAGCTCATGAAATCCCAACCGCGAGTGGATATTGCAAGTTATTAAGAAATTGAGTTTGTCTTTCCGCATAAAAAGACAGGAATTGAAAATGATAGCTATAAACATTAAATTATTTTAATCGGCATTTCTTGGTGTCTAATACATGTAACACGCCTAATTGAATTTGTCCTTATAATGTTGGCATTCATAAACCTATGGATGCCAACCGAAAGCAGTTTAATGCTTAAATGTGATGCAGTAGGATGTCATTTAATGACGTGGTCTTATTAAAGCGTTGAACTGATAGAAGGTATTCATAAGACCTATGAATGTTAAATGGCATATTGTTAAATACCCTGAGAAAATGACGACGTCTTTAAAAAAAGATGTTGCAATGGGTGTATTTTTGAAAAAAAATTGTATTACAAATTTAATTAATTGACCCTAAGGGGAACATGTTAGTTTGTTGAATAGGACTGGATCGTTCCTTACTTATTAAGAGAGACACAGGAAATTACTCGCTATTTTATACATTTCTATACAGTGGATCCCATGGAGTGATCGAAGTATAACAGTTCATCGTCCCAAGGTCATTGTTAATACAGTAAACAACCTGATGGCTTGTGTTGTGCAGTGGTATGTGAAGGCCTCACTCACCAGGAATCGACTGTGTAAGGTTTGTAAACCACAATCATTCCATTCACACGTTTGGTACATCAGTACAACATATTGTATCAGTACGCGTTTTAAATTACCGTTATATTTCCCGTTTTATTGTTTAAATATTGACACATTCAAATTTACTGTACAATTTCAGTCAAAGGCGTTTTAATCTCCAGAGAGCGTTTAATGCATAACCAGGGATTCAATGGTGATGTTTTCAAAATGTGAAATATTACTGGAGACTTGGTGGTACCTATCTGCCTTTTAGGTGACCTTTTTACAATAGTTTATGAGTAATCTGGTAAACATTTGTTTATTTCCTATTTCTTTCAAAGTCAGTAAGGAGAAATACGCCACAACAAATAGATAATGAAGATTTAAGAACTCTTTCAGCCTCTAATCCTTATTACTAGCACTACACTGACAACCTGAGCAAAAATCAGTCTAGGGGTGGGTTAAATTATACGACCAGTTAGCCTTAAATTGAACCGAGTTCTAATTTAAATTCGATATTCGGTATTCAAAATTCGATAAAGCTAGATTAAAATAAGAACGAAAGTCAGATTCTCGAGGGGAAAAAACAGTAATAGTAATAATAACGATAATTATTATTGTAAGACCAAGTGTTCCGGAAGCGCAAAATTCTTTGTTTTATCTACTACAACTGTCATGTCAATGTTTTTCATTCCAAGTATAGTAATGTCACGTTCCTAAATTAGAGCACGATAAATAACAGAGCCATCTGGTTTATCAACGAACATCAAACACGTGCAATTAGGGTTGACGCGTTGATGTCATAGAATGTTTGAAGAGCTTCAATGAGTCTCCGATCAATCTTTAGCTTCGCTTCTTTAAAATTATCTTCTATATGATAGGATTTCCCACACTATATACCTCATGCGAAACTGACACAACACCTTTATTCGCTACATTTATTGAAATATTGAATTGTGATACCCAGTTGTGTCTTTTGATGAATCCCACTTGTGCAATTTTTGTAAAAATTAGAAATCCAGTATGAGATAGTTTATATCTATATCATTTTCCAATAATACGAAAAGAAAAAGTAATACTGAACATGACAAGCTGGAATTTCGTTTTAGGAAAAGGGGGAAGTGTATGAACAATTCTAACAGATCTAACTCTGTTACATGTTCTGATTATTAGGTGTGCATACTTTTCATCTAATACGAAATATTATTGGTGTATAAACACTATTCTTGTTTGAAAACCCCTCACCGAATTGTTTAAGTTAAAACTTACAGTGTTTTTGTTATATACATAATCGTCTAACATGCTTTGTCTTGGAAGAGGACTTTATCTCACAATCTGTTTTTTTTATAAACAAATTAGCAAATGGTTACCTATAAGTTTCAGCGAAAGTGATCTATGTTATGTTTTGTTGAATAGGTCGGATATCTGGCACTTCATGCGGAGACTGTCTGTTGGCTGAAAAATCGATGCCCATTCATTGTATGAGAAATGGGACGAGTCATTTCAGCCATTGCATCTTTAAATATGGGAGGAGGAAGATGTTGCTCTTCTGAAGAAGGCAAAGAGAGCTGAGATGATTCAGCATCATGTTCCGAATCCATCGGATGCATATGTTGTCCGCCACATCATGTCTGATGAGTTGGCTTTACACTGCCGTTGAGTGACCAGAGGCACGAGAGAAACTTCTTCTCTCATTAGTGCTCTGATTCTCTCCGTGGATGGTGAAAAGGGGCTGGACATTCTTGGGGTGCCATTGTTCGACATTATAAAGATGCAGGGGATTTGGGCAAAGCAGTCACAGCATGTTGCCTGCCTCCAGGATCCTGATGGTGTTCAGCTGTATACCAAAGTTGGCACTCTTAGGAAAGGTGGCGTGATGCTACCCAAATACCGATGTGCTAGAGGTTCAACCTCACATGAGAGTTTCCATCTACACATGAACAGGTCTATTCCAGGTACACTTCCTTCACATTCTCAAAAGATAAATTCTAAGAAGCATGCACATACTCCAAATATATTACAACTATAGAGATTAATTCTTCAATGCCTTAAATTAAAACATTTAACAGTAATCTTCTCGGAATGTCCAATTGCTTTTTAATCATTTCACTGACTGTAAAGAGTCTACAAGGAGGGCAGTTTTGCACAAAATGGATTACTTTTTTATCATAACATTACTATTTTACATGACAAACTGTACATTGAAAAGTATGAATTGCTGGTAACAGTGGTGAAAAAAAGAAATTATTTTCATTGAAATGGATTTACCCTTCATTTTAAGAACTGTAACTGAATTTATTTTGATATTCTGTTCTAGGTACTCTTGCTGGTGACGTAAACGTCCAGGTCTACTTGTTAGATCGTATCCATCGCTGGAATCAGGACAGACAGAGAGAGGCAACAACACACCAAGATTCACAGGGGCCTCTTTCATACGATGGAAGTTTACGGCATTCTGTCAACAAACTCTCGCAAGAAATCCTGAATAAAGACATCTGTTCAGACTTTACAGTCCATGGGATGTACACAGGTAAACCTGACACATCAGATAACTCGGTTTTCTCTGGCCTTTTCAGGAAATTTATTAACTGGTTTTTTTTTTTTCAATAAACACAATATTTTCATGAAATGAAGACTCATTATCAGTAATGATTAATACCTTTGCAGTGAGTAATGAAATATACTGGTGTTGATGAATGTGTACCTACAGTTTTTAAACATACTAGGATTGTATTTTCTGGTTAACTAATGCCCAAATCAACATTTTACCATATTATTTCTTACATTTTTTCAGGCGAGCTCATTGGCTTGGAATATCTATATTCCCAGTCAACTGGTGCCACTGTGCAGTACCAGGAAACTACCAGAGCCATCGAAGAGGATTCTGTGCAAGAAGAGGACACTGAGCACGAGGATGACGAAGGGTTTGAGGAGCAGTTGGCCTTTGAAGATCTCATCATCCCTTCATTACAGCCAACATTACCTCAAACTCCGACGCTTGCCAGGTCTCTCTTGCAAATCGCAACAAATGCTGAATACAGACAGCTAGTAAAAGATTAGTGTTTAACTTTAATGGCAATAGGATTCGTGTGTTACCTCCATGTTGCTTTGTAGGTATATCAAAGAACATTTTGTTTGCATTTGATAAAGTCATAGGACAGAGTCAGATTAATGATAAAAAGCAACAAACATTATTATAAAGTGTAAAAACCCTCCAATTATTTCCTTTAGATTTCAACAAGCTATTTAAGACTTAAAGGAAATTCTCATCACATTTATGTAAGTGTTTGATTTTGTGCAATTCCAGATTTGCAGCATTCCGACATTCAGACAGAGTTGTCTCCTGCCACTAGTGGACAGTAAGAGCCTCGTCCAGAGTCATCTCCTTTCACCAGTGGACAGTTTGAGCCTCGTCTGGAGTCGTCTGGTGTTACCGATGAACAGTATGAGCCTCATTCAGAGCCGTCTCCTGTCACCAATGTGCAGCAACGGACACATTCCCAGACATCTGCTGCGTCAAATCTCCTAGAAGATGTTAGTACTAAATAAGTTTCGTATTGAAGTGAAAAACATATTTCAACTTCCCCTTTGGCTCTAGCAGTTCTCTCTTTTTTCGTGAATGGCATTCATATGTTTAGCAGGATAAACTTTGTGTGCAGTACACGTTATTAGTAAAATTTGTGCCCTCTAACTCGGCTTTGCATATGTTTATTGTAAATATATTTTTGTTTTAAAAAAAAATTTAAGCATATGTTAACAGATATTTATTTTTACAGAGTGACTTGGATCCTGATAACATACCTGGCTACTCTCATGTCACCAACTTAGCCTCTTTCTTGGTGACCCTTAGAGAGCAAGCAACTGGTCTGAGTACGAAACAAGCACTCTGTGTTATCAAGTTGTGGGAATCTTTGTCGGACTTTGACAAATCAAGGACACGCTTTCCACAGAGGTCAAAAGAGCCCAAAGAAAAATGTGGCTCTTGGAGTTACCAGCATCGAAAGGTAATTTTCAATATGTGACTTGAAAACCCTACTTATATACTACTGTGGATTCATTTATTTTCGTTGGGTTCAATTTTCGTTGTTTCTAGTGTGGACTCATAAATTCGTGGATTTTTGATTCTGTGGGAAAAAAATAAAAACGTTAGAATTTTCTCTTTTTGCTTCCATATTAAGGCTATGTTCACAGGAATTAACACTAATGACAAGAATAAAAGAACGTTTTTTTTTCAAGATGGCGTCCTGTGTTTTTATAACGCTGTTTACAACAGTCTCGCATTAATATCAAACCACAAATCAGTATATATCAGTGTGGCTCTTGGAGTTACCAGCATCGAAAGGTAATTTTCAATATGTGTCTATATTTTAAAAAAAATGACTTGAAAACTCTACTTATATACTAACTAAATTGAACAATATGATAAGAAATGTAACCTTATCCTAAAATCATGAAACAGGAACTCGCCTGAGATAATGTAAGAAGTGTTGTAGTTGACTTGTGTAATGATTGATCAACATCCATAAAGCAAGAAAGTGATAGGGGTAAAAAAAAATATGAAATCCAAGTATTTGAATATAAAGTACAAATAATTTGGATTAATTACTCGCTGACTGTAGATATTTTTACAATATAGTGATTAGCATGTCCATTAATCTGTGCATCTTTATTTGTAGAGCTGTCCTGGGGCCAAATTCCACTCTCGATCGAATTGGCCAAATTGTTACAGATATGTGGAGGCCACAGTTGAAAAACTGCTGCAGTGTTATCCTAGTGATAAACGCTGCAAGAAGACTAAGACCTTTCAGTCCAGATGGACTTTGATCAAGGAAGGATATTCACGGATCCAGTTCCTTGTTGTGTCCAGCGGAAGGGTCCTTAGTAATACAGACATTCAACTGCCAAGTCTTAACCAGAAAACCATCCAACAGTGGTAAGTTGAATTAACCATACCTACCAATGAAAGTATTTGAGTGGAAGATTGTCACTTGATATTTTATTTACTTCAATAAAATCATTTGGCTTGCATCACACTAAGAATACTTTATACATCAGAAGAATAATTGTAAGCCAAACATTCAATGTAAAAAGTATTAGGAAAAGTTTGTTTACTCATTGAAATTCTAGATCATTCATTCAATGCAAGAACTGAAAAACAACAATTATTCTGTTTTAGGTACAACAAGAAGGGGAAAGAGAAGGATCTTAAGATCCTGCTGCAAGGCATTCAGCTGCCAAATGCTTCCCTGACAGGAAAAGGTGCGCCGGCACCAAGGTCGAAGCCAGAAGCCTTACAGTTAGGACAGACTTCCCCTTTTCAGTTTGTATGTCCTCCAGATACTGCTGGCATGGCCAAATTGAAGATCAGAGCTTCAATGCCACCACCAAGACAAGTTCTACATCGACCAATCCTCCCCATGCCATCTTCAGTTGCACCTGGGCCTGTACAGTTGCGAGTTATACTGACACCACCAGTGATAACTCCACCGACTATGCCGATGATAGTACCAACTGTACAAGCAGGACAGAAAAGAAGTGTTACAGATGATGTGGTAAAACTCAAATACACCAGACAGGCAACATCTGTTAAATGTCCAAAGTGTGGCGATGACAGAACTCCTCCCATTTATCGGCAGTATATGGAATACAGGTACTGCGGTAAGACAGAAGCTGCATCTTTTGACAAATGGAGGGCAGAGTTAAAAGATAGAGGAATGGCAAGGAAAAGAAAAGCTGCTGGAAAGGGAATGATATAAAGTACTGCTTGTATGGCTGTCTGCTGCCACCTGTGGACAGCGAGCATGAGGTTGGGCTGTAATAGTACTGTTTGAAGAACATCAGACATATCAGCCTCTGGTGAAGATCAGAGGTGTGTTGTTTGATTTCTACAAGGACTAGATCTGTGTTTCATGGGGAGCTGAGATGACAAGTCATCCTGTACTGTTGTGTACTTAGTCAAGGCACTTTACCCTGATTGCTTTTGATAACATGGAGAATTTTCAGGGGGCCATGATAACAGTGTATAGAAGATCAGATTATCAACCTCTGGTGAAGATCAGAGGTGTGTGGTTTGTTTCTAAAAGGACTAGATTTGTGTTTCTTGGGGAGCTGAGATCACAGATCATCCTGTACTGTTGTGTACTTAAGGCACCTTACCCCGATTGCTTAAGATATCATTCAGTGGCCTTACCGGACAGATCTATCTCCAGCAACACATGGACAGTTCCAGCCTCGTCTAGAGTCATCTCCTTCCACCAGTGGACAGTTCCAGCCTCATCTAGAGCCGTCTCCTGCCACCAGTGGACAGTTCCAGCCTCATCTTGAGTCGTCTCCTGCCACCAGTGGACAGTCTGAGTCTCATCTAGAGCCGTCTCCTGCCACCAGTGGACAGTTCCAGCCTCATCTAGAGCCGTCTCCTGCCACCAGTGGACAGTTACAGCCTCATCTAGAGCCGTCTCCTGCCACCAGTGGACAGTCTGAGCATCATCTAGAGTCGTCTCCTGCCACCAGTGGACAGTCTGAGCCTCATCTATAGCCGTCTCCTGCCACCGGAGATCAATTGGAGTTGTCTACTACCACTGTGAACAATCTGAGTCTCCTATAGAGCCATCGTCTGCCACCAGTCGATGGTCTGAGCCTCAACCTTATCCACAAATCACCATGATGTAAGTTCTTGATAACTATTAATGTGAAAACCAATTTCACCTTTCCTTCATGATTAACAGTTCTTTTTTCATGATAGTCATTCATACCTATAACTGCACAAACTTGTAGCTTTGATTAAAATTTAATTGTATACCTTGTAGTGCTTGCAGTGGACAGTTTGAGCCTCTTTTTGAGCCGTCTCCCGCCACCTGATGAACTTGATGAACCGAGCTGGAAATTGAAGGGTTGCAAGGTTGTTAAAAGAAGAAAACGTCTGGAGAAGGAAATGGTAACAACCTATCACCATTGCAAACTTTTTATATATTTGTCATATTGTAGAAGGTTCCAAGCCCTTGTGAAAGCAGAGGAGAATTTTTTTATGGTTTTTGGAGTGATTGTCAGTTTCACTTTCAAATGATGTTGTTCTGTCAAGGGACTTGGCCACAAACTTTCAACCATAACAGTTACAAATACCAGGCTCTGCAAAGAAAAAAGGACTTCTGTAGTTCAACTTGAAAGGACACTTTCCTTTCTTGGAAAGAGGTCGGAGTTCAAACCTCAGTGGAAGTAATATATATTTGCAGTTCTGGAACATTTGTAACTGTCTATTTCATTATCAATTAAAAGTTAGATTAACCATTTTATAGTTATGCTGAATTAAGATTTTTTAAAAGAGCAAAACTAAGCACATTCCTTACTCTCCTTTATATAATGTAAGAACTGTTAAATTCCATCTTGTTTCAGTCATTTCATTCATTATCCTCTTTTTATTAACATCATTTTCTTTCCTTTCCTTCTCATTATTTCTAGAATGATGTTTATGATTAACATTTTGCTGCAGTCATAAAAGATAGCGGATTCGGTTTAACGGATAAATTAATGTTGATTCTTTGAAGATGATTTTCTTTATATTTGCTTATTACTATAAAGGTGACAAAAGCTAAAACCAGTAGGAACACTTTGTTCTATTCAGTTTCTACCGAGACTTGAACTCGGATCGCAAGATTCAAAGTCCTGAGTGCTTTTTTTTTTCTTGTTAAAAATATTTTAATATTGCCAGCAAATAGGACCAACGGGGTTGGCGCCCCGTCGGCGCCTCACAGTTCAGGTACTGAACATATTTCCAACAATTAAAACAAATAAAATACAACAACAGTTCATGCAAAAAACACTATCACAGTAATCATAATTACCCTCTGGCAATAGCCAAAATCTTGAGAGGTATCATATAAGGCTAAATGGATAATGTATAAGAATCAAGATCTTCTGTGCCTTGAGAAAAATTTTGTTCTTTTAGAAGCTTGTTATCAGTGACAATGTATTTGTTGAAGAGCATGAATTTCTTCTTAATCTTGTCATTTGAGGTTTTTTAATGTAAAACCAATTTTCATGATGTAATACTTACCATAACTTTAGTATGCAAATACAGTACCTACACCCATCTTTGTATCCCAACAACAAAAGATTCAAAAGAAAAACAATCCCGCCCTCCCTACGATCCATGAGCCATCACGGCAGGAACGCAGAGTGATCTCCCTTCCTCTAATAACCTTTATGGCGTAAACCCCACAGAGGGGCAGCCAGGCAGATAAGGAAGAGGGGAGGATAGGGTGGGACTCCATAAAGTTATGGTAAGTATTACATCATGAAAATTGGTTTTACATTAAAAAACCTCAATTTCATTTCAGTAATAATTACCATAACTTTAGTATGCGAATTCGTCTTACCGTAGTGGTGACTAGAAGCCAGGCAGCCCCTTCAGCACAACCAAAGTAGTAGGGAGGGAGAACAGAGTGCTAAAGTGAAGGAAGGGACCTCTCTGTGAAAGAGCAGGTGTACCCACATGCCGCCGTACGGAAAGACATGGCCCGGGGCTAACGAGGAGGCCCAGCCACTGACTATGCCACCACCAAAGGTCCCAATGAATACAGGCCTTCTGAGTGGGAAGCTAGGGATCACAGATAAAAATCTGTTAAGGTATCCCTGCCCTGCCAGAATACTGCAGACATGACCTCCTGAAAGGAGGACTCATTGAGAGAAGGGCCCAGGATGAAGCAAGGGCCCTGACCTCGTGAGACCGCGCTTTCGCTCTCGCCCGAGCCAGATCATCAAAATGCTCGTAAGCATACTAAATCACCTGGCAAACCCACCTGGAAACCGACTGGGAGGAGATATCTCGTTGCCACTGTTTAATGGGCAAAACAGACGGGATCGAGAGCCCCGCCCCCCCCCTGGTTTTATCAAGATAAAACCTAAGAGCCCGACAAGGACAAAGCAACCTATCTCGCTCCTCCGAGCTAGTCACAGCCAGGATCCTGATGGGATCGTGCGAGAACCCCGGAACCTGATTCTTCGCTAAAAACAACTCTATTCATAGCAAAGCCTCTGATTAGGGCAGAAAGAGAGGAGGACTAACCGATCTCCTTCCTGCCATAACAAGCAAGAACTCTGGCAATAGCTGTACGATAGCCAGCAATAGTGCCAGGTGGCAGATAGCGGTACCTAAACAGAGAGATTAGGAATTCCGCAATCAAATGCAGAGGCTTCGAATGAATAAGCTTCCTTGCCGACACACCAATCACAGAAGATCATCCAACGTGACTGGTAGACGGCAGAAGAGGAAGCCCTGATTGATTGCTCAATGCAATCTGACACCTCTTGAGAAAAGCCTGCCTTGGCGTGGCTTCCAGAGATAGCCTCAGCGCGTGAAGGTGGAGGATCTCTGGTCAAGAGTGTGTCGTTCTGGGCCAAGGCTGGCGAAGGAGATTCGGTCTGGTGGGGAGAGCCAAGGGCTCCTCCACCAGAAACGACAAGAGCTCCTGAAACCAAGCTTGCCTCGGCCACAGAGGGGCTCTCAGAAGTAAGGAGCAGTGATGCTCCCAGAACTTCTGTAGAACCCTGCCCACCAGGTTGAAGGGAGGGAATGCATATGCATACGTCCCTTCCTATTCCAGAGAAAGGGCGTCCACAGCCCACGCCTTACGGTCTGGGACCGGGGAGACGAAGGTTAGCAGCTGGTTGTTCAGGGAAGTGGCAAACAGGTCTATAATAGGTCTGTCCCACGCCTGACAATTCCCCTTGAAAATCAAGGGACACAGCTGCCATTCCGTCAACACCGGCTGGTGGCGCCTGGAGAGTGGCCACCAACACACTCAGCCTGCCAGAAAGATGCTTGACCGCTATGGTCAACTGCATGTCCTGGCAGAGAAGATGGATGTGGATGGAGAGGGCACACAGGACATGAGACCTGGTGGCCCCTGTCTCTCCAGATACGCGACAACTGTTGTCGGTAGCCACACTTTGGACTGCAGGATACCCCTAAAGGACTGCAGAGCCAAATGAACAGTCTCATCTCGAGTACACTGATGTGCTCCGAGAGTTGTTCGCCAGACCACTCCCCCAAGCGGCATTGGCCATCGAGGTAAGCTCACATTCCTGTCATGAACGCGTCCATGAACAGGATCATAGAGGGGATAGGCTTGGTCAGAGGTACCCCGTGGAAAACGTTCTCCTGAATGGTCCACCAGCAAGAGAACTCCCTGACCGACTGGGTAAGCGGGATCCAGGCCTCCTGGATGACGGAACCCAGTCAGACAGGAGGAACATCTGGAGAGGTCCGATGTGAATCCTCCCTAGGGGGACCACATATGCCAAGGAGTTGAGATACCCCAGAAAACTGAGGAACCAATGTACCTGGACAAGCGACCAAGTGATGAAAGTCAGAGCCAGAGCCCTGACCTTCTCAAACTTCTCCAGAGGTGGAAGGGCTAAGCCCCGAACCATGTCAAAATGGTTCCCCAGGAAGAAGTCCTAATATGAAGGAACCTCTGACTTCTCTCTGGAAGGAATGAAGCCGACTCTGAGCAAGAGTTTCAGGACCAGACGAGTGTCCTTCACTAACGATTCCCACACCAAAAGAGGCATGAGGGAGTCGTCGAAATAGATGTGGACGTCTATTCTGCAGGAGTGAAGGAAACACCAGCAGCAACTTGGTGAACACCAAAGGAGCTGTCGTGAGCCCCCAAGGGCATCTCTGCCTTGGCAGCATGGTCCCTACTTCCTCCTGGAGCACCCGTGCCCTTTCTGAATCCCCGGGAGGAGGAAAGAAACAAAAACGGCCAGGAGGCGAGGGACGAATCCTGAAGAAGGGGAATACCTAGACCCTCCCTGACCACCGACAAAAGCCCAAGCGTCCTCTGTAATATCCTGCCACTAGGAAAGGAAAGCAGAGAGACGTCCGCCCACAGGGAGTTACGGATGGGGCAGATCGAGCCCCT
Source organism: Ylistrum balloti (assembly GCF_031769215.1). Classification (NCBI taxonomy): domain Eukaryota; kingdom Metazoa; phylum Mollusca; class Bivalvia; order Pectinida; family Pectinidae; genus Ylistrum; species Ylistrum balloti. The sequence goes on along the minus strand of NW_026782523.1, from coordinate 816 downwards.
GCCAGACCAGAGAATCGTCTGCCCACCCGGAGCCTGAGCCTGCAGGAGAAGGACATGAGCCCGGGAAAGGAGAACCACCGTCCACCCGGCCATACCCTTCGCCTTTCGCGGCCAAGAAGCAGAAATAGTCAGGAACCCTTCTTCTTGCCCCCAGGAGGTTTCTTACCCTTCCTACCCTTCCCCTTGTTGCCGTTGAAGTGAGGTTGGGACTTGGGCTGTGCAGAAAACTGAGCAGCCGAAGACTTCGCCTTCTTCTTAGGAGGCACTGACCCCTGCGAGGCACTGGCCTTCTCAGCCTGAAACCTCTTCACCAGAAGTGCTGAGGCGACCGAGTCCTCCTTCATATCCTTCTGAACCCAAGGAAGAGCTCCCCTGAACAGGGTAGAGCCCTAGAAGGGGGCATTCAACAAGCGGAAACGGTAGGGTTACTGGACTGGGCGGAATTTCAGAACTGAAAACTGCCTAGCCAACACGGCATTGACGAGCAGAGAACCTGCAAGGCTGCCGTGTCCTGTATGTCGGCTGTTCTGTCTCGGATAACCGACACTCAGGCAAATCGGATACCCTGTATAGACAAACTGTCAGGAAGTATATGTATGACAGAACTTGGATGGAGAGGTGCAACATTCTCTCCATCCTGTGGTGCTCTTTGGGATCGAGCACCACCTGGTCCACTGATTTGCCGGGCCAGGCAGCCAGCTGTCTCAACTCCAGCTGTGCTGGTTGAGAGGCCAGCTGCCCATCATGTGTGGCATAGTCGGAAGCTGAAGCCTCCGACAATTCACCAACACTGAGCTGCAGACCGACAAACCCGGG